>NC_041392.1:645066870-645247378 GCF_002162155.2 Triticum dicoccoides
ACTCCCAGAGGGAGTAGGACTCTCCTGGCGCGCCTCCTATGGCCGGCCAGCCCTCCCCCCTCTAGTCCTTTATATACTGAGGTAGAGGCACCCTAGAACACACAAGTTGATCCACGTGATCTATTCCTTAGCCATGTGCGGTGCCCCCAGCCACCATATTCCTCGATAATACTGTAGCGGAGTTTAGGCAAAGCCCTGCTGCTGTAGTGCATCAAGATCGTCACCACACCGTCGTGCTGACGGAACTCTTCCCCGACACTTTGCTAGATCGGAGTCCGGGGATCGTCATCGAGCTGAACGTGTGCTCGAACTCGGAGGTGCCATAGTTTCGGTACTTGATCGGTTGGATCGTGAAGACGTACGACTACTTCCTCTATGTTGCGTCAATGCTTCCGCAGTCGGTCTGCGTGGGTACGTAGACAACACTCTCCCCTCTCGTTGCTATGCATCACATGATCTTGCGTGTGCGCAGGAAATTTTTTGAAATTACTACGAGACCCAACAGTGGCATCCGAGCCTAGGTTATTTATGTTGATGTTATATACACGAGTAGAACACAAGTGAGTTGTGGGCGATATAAGTCATACTGCCTACCAGCATGTCATACTTTGGTTCGGCGGCATTGTGGGACGAGACGACCCGGACCAACATTACGCGTACGCTTACGCGAGACCAGTTCCCCCGACGTGCTTTGCACACAGGTAGCTTGCGGGCGACTGTCTCTCCAACTTTAGTTGAACCAAGTGTGGCTACGCCCGGTCCTTGCGAAGGTTAAAACGGAGTCTATTTGAAAAACTATCGTTGTGGTTTTGATGCGTAGGTGAGATTGGTTCTTGCTTAAGCCCGTAGCAGCCACGTAAAAGTTGCAACAACAAAGTAGAGGACGTCTAACTTGTTTTTGCAGGGCATGTTGTGATGTGATATGGTCAAGGCATGATGCTAAATTTTATTGTATGAGATGATCATGTTTTGTAACCGAGTTATCGGCAACTGGAAGGAGCCATATGGTTGTCGCTTTATTGTATGCAATGCAATCACGATGTAATGCTTTACTTTATTACTAAGCGGTAGTGATAGTCGTGGAAGCATAAGATTGGCGAGACGACAACGATGCTACGATGGAGATCAAGGTGTCGCGCCGGTGACGATGGTGATCATAACGGTACTTCGGAGATGGAGATCACAAGCACAAGATGATGATGGCCATATCATATCACTTATATTGATTGCATGTGATGTTTATCTTTTTATGCATCTTATCTTGCTTTGATTGACGGTAGCATTATAAGATGATCTCTCACTAAATTATCAAGAAGTGTTCTCCCTAAGTATGCACAATTGCCAAAGTTCGTCGTGCCCAGACACCACGTGATGATCGGGTGTGATAAGCTCTACGTCCATCTACAACGGGTGCAAGCCAGTTTTTGCACACGCAGAATACTCAGGTTAAACTTGACGAGCCTAGCATATGTAGATATGGCCTCGGAACACGGAGACCGAAAGGTCGAGCGTGAATCATATAGTAGATATGATCAACATAACGATGTTCACCATTGAAAACTACTCCATCTCACGTGATGATCGGTTATGGTTTAGTTGATTTGGATCACGTAATCACTTAGAAGATTAGAGGGATGTCTATCTAAGTAGGAGTTCTTAAGTAATTTGATTAATTGAACTTAAACTTATCATGAACTTAGTACCTGATAGTATCTTGCTTGTTTATGTTGATTGTAGATAGATGGCTCGTGCTGTTGTTCCGTTGAATTTTAATGCGTTCCTTGAGAAAGCAAAGTTGAAAGATGATGGTAGCAATTATACGGACTGGGTCCGTAACTTGAGGATTATCCTCATTGCTGCTCAGAAGAATTACGTCCTGGAAGCACCGCTGGGTGCCAGGCCTGCTGCTGGAGCAACACCAGATGTTATGAACGTCTGGCAGAGCAAAGCTGATGACTACTCGATAGTTCAGTGTGCCATGCTTTACGGCTTAGAATCGGGACTTCAACGACATTTTGAATGTCATGGAGCATATGAGATGTTCCAGGAGTTGAAGTTAATATTTCAAGCAAATGCCCGGATTGAGAGATATGAAGTCTCCAATAAGTTCTATAGCTGCAAAATGGAGGAGAACAGTTCTGTCAGTGAGCATATACTCAAAATGTCTGGGTATAATAATCACTTGATTCAATTGGGAGTTAATCTTCCGGATGATTGCGTCATTGACAGAATTCTCCAATCACTGCCACCAAGCTACAAGAGCTTCGTGATGAACTATAATATGCAAGGGATGAACAAGACTATTCCCGAGCTCTTCGCAATGCTGAAAGATGCGGAGGTAGAAATCAAGAAGGAGCATCAAGTGTTGATGGTTAACAAGACCACTAGTTTCAAGAAAAAGGGCAAAGGGAAGAAGAAGGGGAACTTGAAGAAGAACAGCAAGCAAGTTGCTGCTCAGGAGAAGAAACCCAAGTCTGGACCTAAGCCTGAAACTGAGTGCTTATACTGCAAGCAGACTTGTCACTGGAAGCGAAACTGCCCCAAGTATTTGGCGGATAAGAAGGGTGGCAAGGTGAACAAAGGTATATGTGATATACATTTTATTGATGTGTACCTTACTAGAGCTCGTAGTAGCACCTGGGTATTTGATACTGGTTCTGTTACTAATATTTGCAACTCGAAACAGGGACTACGGAATAAGCGGGCACTGGCAAAGGACGAGGTGACGATGCGCGTGGGAAACGGTTCCAAAGTCGATGTGATCGCGGTCGGCACGCTACCTCTACATCTACCTTCGGGATTAATATTAGACCTAAATAATTGTTATTTGGTGCCAGCGTTGAGCATGAACATTATATCTGGATCTTGTTTAATGCGAGACGGTTATTCATTTAAATCAGAGAATAATGGTTGTTCTACTTATATGAGTAATATCTTTTATGGTCATGCACCCTTGAAGAGTGGTCTATTCTTGTTGAATCTCGATAGTAGTAACACACATATTCATAATGTTGAAGCCAAAAGATGCAGAGTTGATAATGAGAGTGCAACTTATTTGTGGCACTGACATTTAGGTCATATCGGCGTAAAGCGCATGAAGAAACTCCATACTGATGGACTTTTGGAACCACTTGATTATGAATCACTTGGTACTTGCGAACCGTGCCTCATGGGCAAGATGACTAAAACACTGTTCTCCGGTACTATGGAGAGAGCAACAGATTTGTTGGAAATCATACATACCGATGTATGTGGTCCGATGAATATTGAGGCTCGTGGCGGATATCGTTATTTTCTCACCTTCACAGATGACTTAAGCAGATATGGGTATATCTACTTAATGAAACAAAAATCTGAAACATTTGAAAACTTCAAAGAATTTCAGAGTGAAGTTGAAAATCATCATAACAAGAAAATAAAATTTCTACGATCTGATCGTGGAGGAGAATATTTGAGTTACGAGTTTGGTGTACATTTGAAAAATTGTGGAATAGTTTCGCAACTCACGCCACTCGGAACACCACAGCGTAATGGTGTGTACGAACGTCGTAATCGTACTTTACTAGATATGGTGCGATCTATGATGTCTCTTACTAATTTACCGCTATCGTTTTGGGGTTATGCTTTAGAGACGGCCGCATTCACGTTAAATAGGGCACCATCAAAATCCGTTGAGACGACGCCTTATGAACTGTGGTTTGGCAAGAAACCAAAGTTGTCGTTTCTTAAAGTTTGGGGCTGCGATGCTTATGTGAAAAAGCTTCAACCTGATAAGCTCGAACCCAAATCGGAGAAATGTGTCTTCATAGGATACCCAAAGGAGACTGTTGGGTACACCTTCTATCACAGATCCGAAGGCAAGACATTCGTTGCTAAGAATGGATCCTTTCTAGAGAAGGAGTTTCTCTTGAAAGAAGTGAGTGGGAGGAAAGTAGAACTTGACGAGGTAACTGTACCTGCTCCTTTATTGGAGAGTAGTACATCACAGAAATCTGTTTCTGCGACACCTACACCAATAAGTGAGGAAGCTAATGATGATGATCATGAAACTTCAGATCAAGATACTACTGAACCTCGTAGATTAACCAGAGTAAGATCCGCGCCAGAGTGGTACGGTAATCCTGTTCTGAAAATCATGCTACTAGATCATGATGAACCTACGAACTATGAAGAAGCGATGGTGAGCCCAGATTCCGCAAAGTGGCTTGAAGCCATGAAATCTGAGATGGGATCCATGTATGAGAACAAAGTATGGACTTTGGTTGACTTGCCTGATGATCGGCAAGCAATTGAGAATAAATGGATCTTCAAAAAGAAGACTGACGCTGATGGTAATGTTACTGTCTACAAAGCTCGACTTGTCGCAAAAGGTTTTCGACAAGTTCAAGGGATTGACTACGATGAGACCTTCTCACCCGTAGCGATGCTTAAGTCTGTCCGAATCATGTTAGCAATTGCCGCATTTTGTGATTATGAAATTTGGCAGATGGATGTCAAAACTGCATTCCTGAATGGATTTCTGGAAGAAGAGTTGTATATGATGCAACCGGAAGGTTTTGTCGATCCAAAGGGAGCTAACAAAGTGTGCAAGCTCCAGCGATCCATTTATGGACTGGTGCAAGCCTCTCGGAGTTGGAATAAACGTTTTGATAGTGTGATCAAAGCATTTGGTTTTATACAGACTTTCGGAGAAGCCTGTATTTATAAGAAAGTGAGTGGGAGCTCTGTAGCATTTCTGATATTATATGTGGATGACATATTGCTGATTGGAAATGATATAGAATTTCTGGATAGCATAAAGGGATACTTGAATAAGAGTTTTTCAATGAAAGACCTCGGTGAAGCTGCTTACATATTAGGCATAAAGATCTATAGAGACAGATCAAGACGCTTAACTGGACTTTCACAAAGCACATACCTTGACAAGATTTTGAAGAAGTTCAAAATGGATCAAGCAAAGAAAGGGTTCTTGCCTGTGTTACAAGGTGTGAAGTTGAGTCAGACTCAATGCCCGACCACTGCAGAAGATAGAGAGAAAATGAAAGATGTTCCCTATGCTTCAGCCATAGGCTCTATCATGTATGTAATGCTATGTACCAGACCTGATGTGTGCCTTGCTATAAGTTTAGCAGGGAGGTACCAAAGTAATCCAGGAGTGGATCACTGGACAGCGGTCAAGAACATCCTGAAATACCTGAAAAGGACTAAGGATATGTTTCTCGTATATGGAGGTGACAAAGAGCTCACCGTAAAAGGTTACGTTGATGCAAGCTTTGACACTGATCCGGACGATTCTAAATCGCAAACCGGATACGTGTTTACATTAAATGGTGGAGCTGTCAGTTGGTGCAGTTCTAAACAAAGCGTCGTAGCGGGATCTACATGTGAAGCGGAGTACATAGCTGCTTCGGAAGCAGCGAACGAAGGAGTCTGTATGAAGGAGTTCATATCCGATCTAGGTGTCATACCTAGTGCATCGGGTCCAATGAAAATCTTTTGTGACAATACTGGTGCAATTGCCTTGGCAAAGGAATCCAGATTTCACAAAAGGACCAAACACATCAAGAGACGCTTCAATTCCATCCGGGATCTAGTCCAGGTGGGAGACATAGAAATTTGCAAGATACATACGGATCTGAATGTTGCAGACCCATTGACTAAGCCTCTTCCACGAGCAAAACATGATCAGCACCAAAGCTCCATGGGTGTTAGAATCATTACAGTGTAATCTAGATTATTGACTCTAGTGCAAGTGGGAGACTGAAGGAAATATGCCCTAGAGGCAATAATAAAGTTATTATTTATTTCCTTATATCATGATAAATGTTTATTATTCATGCTAGAATTGTATTAACCGGAAACATAATACATGTGTGAATACGTAGACAAACAGAGTGTCACTAGTATACCTCTACTTGACTAGCTCATTAATCAAAGATGGTTACGTTTCCTAACCATGAACAGAGAGTTGTTATTTGATTAACGAGGTCACATCATTAGTTGAATGATCTGATTGACATGACCCATTCCATTAGCTTAGCACCCGATCGTTTAGTATGTTGCTATTGCTTTTCTTCATGACTTATACATGTTCCTATGACTATGAGATTATGCAACTCCCGTTTACCGGAGGAACACTTTGTGTGCTACCAAATGTCACAACGTAAATGGGTGATTATAAAAGAGGTCTACAGGTGTCTCCAATGGTAGATGTTGGGTTGGCGTATTTCGAGATTAGGATTTGTCACTCCGATTGTCGGAAAGGTATCTCTGGGCCCTCTCGGTAATGCACATCACATAAGCCTTGCAAGCGTTACAACTAATATGTTAGTTGTGAGATGATGTATTACAGAATGAGTAAAGAGACTTGCCGGTAACGAGATTGAGCTAGGTATTGGATACCGACGATCGAATCTCGGGCAAGTAACATACCGATGACAAAGGGAACAACGTATGTTGTTATGCGGTCTGACCAATAAAGATCTTCGTAGAATATGTAGGAGCCAATATGGGCATCCAGGTCCCGCTATTGGTTATTGACCGGAGACGTGTCTCGGTCATGTCTACATTGTTCTCGAACCCGTAGGGTCCGCACGCTTAAGGTTACGATGATAGTTATATTATGAGTTTATGCATTTTGATGTACCGAAGGTTGTTCGGAGTCCCGGATATGATCACGGACATGACGAGGAGTCTCAAAATGGTCGAGACATAAAGATTGATATATTGGAAGCCTATGTTTGGATATCGGAAGTGTTCCGGGTGAAATCGGGATTTTACCGGAGTACCGGGAGGTTACCGGAACCCCCCGGGAGCTATATGGGCCTTAGTGGGCTTTAGTGGAAAGGAGAAAGGGGCAGCCCAAGGTGGCTGTGCGCCTCCCTCCTTCCCCTAGTCCTATTAGGACTAGGAGAGGTGGCCGGCCCCCTCTCTCTCTTTCCCCCCTCAAGGAATCCTATTCCAACTAGGATTGGGGGGGGGGAATCCTACTCCCAGAGGGAGTAGGACTCTCCTGGCGCGCCTCCTATGGCCGGCCAGCCCTCCCCCCTCTAGTCCTTTATATACTGAGGTAGAGGCACCCTAGAACACACAAGTTGATCCACGTGATCTATCCTTAGCCGTGTGCGGTGCCCCCAGCCACCATATTCCTTGATAATACTGTAGCGGAGTTTAGGCGAAGCCCTGCTGCTGTAGTGCATCAAGATCGTCACCACGCCGTCGTGCTGACGGAACTCTTCCCCGACACTTTGCTGGATCGGAGTCCGGGGATCGTCATCGAGCTGAACGTGTGCTCGAAGTCGGAGGTGCCGTAGTTTCGGTACTTGATCGGTTGGATCGTGAAGACGTACGACTACTTCCTCTACGTTGCGTCAACGCTTCCACAGTCGGTCTGCGTGGGTACGTAGACAACACTCTCCCCTCTCGTTGCTATGCATCACATGATCTTGCGTGTGCGTAGGAAATTTTTTGAAATTACTACGAAACCCAACACAAAGCCACCCAGATGTGCCGACAAATCCCAAAAGGAGCTACACATATATCGTTCTCAGGGCACACCGGATGAGCAAGATGTCGGGTTGGCATAAACCCTGGTTGCCCAGGGGGCGCCGAACATCGCTCAGGTTGGACCAACACTCAGAGGAGCACTGACCCGGGGGGGTTTAAATAAAGATGACCCTTGAGTCTGCAGAACCCAAGGGAAAAAAGGGCTTGGTGGGAAATGGTAAAACCAAGGTTGGGCCTTGCTGGAGGAGTTTTATTCAAGGCGAACTGTCAAGGGGTTCCCATTATAACCCAACCGCGTAAGGATCACAAAATCAAGGAACATAACACCGGTATGACGGAAACTAGGGCGACAAGAGTGGAAAAAAACACCAGGCATAAGGCCGATCCTTCCACCCTTTACCAAGTATATAGATGCATTAATTAAATAAGAGATATTGTGATACCCCAACAATGAACATGTTCCAACAAGGAACAAACTCCAATCTTCACCTGCAACTAGCAACGCTATAAGAGGGGCTGAGCAAAGCGTTAAATAGCCAAACAACGGTTTGCTAGGACAAGGTGGGTTAGAGGTTTGACATGGCAATATGGGAGGCATAGGCATGGCAATTTAAATGGGGCGGGATATAACAAACAACAAATCCGGTAAATCCCCATATGCATTAGCAATTTAATGCAATAACAATTTTATACATTTTAATTGTTGTTATCATGATGCGGATGACATGAACAAGTTTATCCAATTTTTTATTAAAAGTTGACAAGAGCATTATGAAGCATTTGTCACCGTGGTGGAAAGAAAAAGGGTGCCACTGCAACGATAACGAAAACGGTGCCACGGCAACTTTCCGGTTCCGGTAACTCGATTGAGATACCGATGCAAAGGAGAAGTGTGCGGATGCGTGCAAAAGATGGTGGGCGCTCCCGGATACTGGGTGTCCCATGAGTCGATGGCAAGGAAGCGAGAGACACTACGGGCACAGCGCAGACAAAGGGGACATGTCATACAACACAAGCAAATCATTCTCAGACGATCATCTCAGGGTTATACCTTCGAAGCGTGCGTTTTCGAAGCAGATCGGTTCGTAGCAGAAGTAGGGGTACATGACGACGGTAGAGGTACTCGTGATCTTGGCAGCGGTAGTCGTTCACGTTCTTAGTTGCACAATTTTCGTAGATGTTCGGGATCACGATGAGGTACTTGACGTCCACGGAGGCTTCCATGGTCGACGGTAGTTGTTCCTGTATCATCGTGGAAGTAGTCATACTCGGCGATAGTGGTACTTGGTGTTTCGTTTGGTACTCGTTCGAGCATCCCAGGTCTTCGGTGCTACGGTAGTCGAACTTGACGTTTCCAAGGGTCTCCGGATGTCGTGGAACTAGGCGGCGGTGGAGGCATGGGAGGAGCGGGCGGCGGCTGGGAGAACATCTCCGGCGTGAGGAACTGGGGGATCGTGCGCGAGGATCCTCCTCTGGTGTGTTGCGAGGAGAGCGAGAGGAGGGAGAGATGGGATATGGGGACCGGGGGTTGCTGCGCGAGGGAGATGGGTCTTGGCTCCTGGCGGTGCTGGTGGGAGCGAGAGGGAGAGGTCAAAAGAGAGGGTCGGGCCTAGGTTAGGATTAGGTGAGCCAAAAGGCCGGTCCAGTGGTAAGGGCACCGGCTGGGCTTGTGTAGGATCGAAAGTATGTCTAGAGGGGGGTGATTAGACTACTTGACCAAATAAAAACTTAACCTTTTCCCAATTTTAGTTCTTGGCAGATTTTAGCTATTTTAAGACAAGTCAAGCAATCATCACATAATTCAAGCAAGCATGCAAAGAGTATATTGGCAGCGGAAAGTAAAGCATGCAACTTGCAAGAATGTAAAGGGAAGGGTTTGGAGAATTCAAACGCAATTGGAGACACGGATGTTTTTCCCGTGGTTCGTATAGGTGGTGCTATCCTACATCCACGTTGATGGAGACTTCAACCCACAAAGGGTAACGGTTGCGCGAGTCCACACAGGGCTCCACCCAAGGGTAACGGTTGCGCGAGTCCACACAGGGCTCCACCCACGAAGGGTCCACGAAGAAGCAACCACCCACAAAGGGTCCACGAAGAAGCAACCTTGTCTATCCCACCATGGCCATCGCCCACACAGGACTTGCCTCACTAGCGGTAGATCTTCACGAAGTAGGCGATCTCCTTGCCCTTACAAACTCCTTGGTTCAACTCCACAATCTTGTCAGAGGCTCCCAAGTGACACCTAGCCAATCTAGGAGACACCACTCTCCAAGAAGTAACAAATGGTGTGTAGGTAATGAACTCCTTGCTCTTGTGCTTCAAATGATAGTCTCCCCAACACTCAACTCTCTCTCATAGGATTTGGATTTGGTGGAAAGAAGATTTGAGTGGAAAGCAACTTGGGAACGCTAGAGATCAAGATTCATATGGTAGGAGTGGAATGTCTTGGTCTCAACACATGAGTAGGTGGTTCTCTCTCAGAACATATGAGTTGGAATGGTGTATGTGTTCTGATGGCTCTCTCCATGAATGAAGAAGAGGTGGAGGGATATATATATAGCCTCCACACAAAATCCAACCGTTACACAGTTTTCCAATCTCGGTGGGACCGAATCAACAAACTCGGTCGGACCGAAAATGTAAACCTAGTGACCGTTAGAGATTTTCGGTGGGACTGACATGCAACTCGGTAGGACCGATATGGTTAGGGTTTGGGCATAACGTAATCTCGGTGAGACCGATTACACAAACTCGGTGAGACCGAATTTGGTAATTAGCTAACCAGAGAGTTGGTCAGGCAAACTCGGTGGGACCGATTTGCTCTTTTAGTGAGACCGAAAAGTTACAAAGGGGAAACACTGAATTTACATTGCAATCTCGGTGGGACCGATTCGCTCTTTCGGTGAGACCGAAAAGTTACGAAAGGGAAACAGAGAGTTTGCAATCCCATCTCGGTGAGACCGGGATCCCTATTGGTAGAACCGAATTGCTAGGGTTTGGCAGTGGCTAATGACAAGTGAAACTCGGTGGCGCCGGATAGGAAGAATCGGTAGGACCGAGTTTGGCTTAGGGTTTAGGTCATATGTGGATATGGGAAAGTAGTTGAGGGTTTTTGGAGCATATCACTAAGCACATGAAGCAAGAGGCTCATTAAGCAACACCTCATCCCTCCTTGATAGTATTGGCTTTTCCTAAAGACTCAATGTGATCTTGGATCACTAAAATATAAAATGAAGAGTCTTGAGCTTTTGAGCTTGAGCCAATCCTTTTTCCTTAGCATTTTGAGGGTTCCACTTTCACATCCATGCCATGCCAATCATTGAGCTTTCCTGAAATAATCATCTTGGAATAGCATTAGCTCAATGAGCTATATGTTGTTATGAATTACCAAAACCACCTAGGGATAGTTGCACTTTCAATCTCCCCCTTTTTGGTAATTGATGACAACATATAGATCAAAGCTTCGACAAATGATAATAAGCATGAAATATATCGTCGCTTTGAGAAGTATGTGATAAGTAAGAGCTCCCCCTAAATTTGTGCATATTTAAAATTTGCTTTGGACTGCAAATGCACAAGGAGTTAGAGTCATGGGTTACTCTTCCATGTCACATACATCTTGGTGGAGCGCTTAAAATGATAAGAATGAAATACATGCACTCATCACCAAGAATAGTGAAAGATTACATAAGATAGATAAGATAATAGCATTAAGCAAGCATTAAGTGTAGCTTATGATCAAACACATGATCATCAATGTCTCACAAATAATGATGTAGTATCTCAAGCACTCAAAAGCAAACAAGTTTGAAAAACCACCAAATAAAGCAAGAGAGAAAAGCAACACTCTCTCTCTCTCGAAGCCTATGATCTATACATCTTCTCCCCCTTTGGCAACAAGTTACCAAAAAGTTCCTTGAAAATGCATAGTGCTAGATCGACGCTCAGGCCTGATCTTCTGGTGGTGGTGGATTCCGGATCACTCCAAGGACGAAGGCTTCGGTAGACGCTGGAGTTGGAGCTGAAGTAGATGTTGGAGCTAGTGGAACTGAGGTTGTAGCTGGTGCTGAAGTGGTGGCTCTGGTGTCAGCAACTGGCACGGCAGACGACCTTGGACCTCATGGCACTTTGGCAAAGGCATGAGTGGTAGTCCTGCCTCTCCTCTCCTGCATGTCCTCCTGGAGCTGCTCCACTGCAGACTGAACTTCCGTTACTTTGACATCCAAGTCATAGAACTTCTGTTCCATCATTCTCTCTAGGCTCTGCTGATTCTGAGTGAGGGTGGCCAGACTTTGCTCAATCCTCAACGTGGATGCAATCAAGTAACCAAGCTGCTCTTGTTTAGTCTTCAAGAAATACTCAGATGCCTCCTCTTGAGTTGGCATCTTGGCAGCTTTCTCCTTTCTTGCCTTCTCCTTCTTTGCTTGTGCTTGAACTGATGATGGCTCATTCTCAGTCTTGACCACTTGGTTATCCTTAAAGTCTGGACGGATGGGCAGGTGTTCCTTGTCCAATAAATATATGCCCGTGCCCATCTTGGAGTTAATGAGCTCCTGGATCTGAGGGGCATATCCGCAACTCCTCTTCTGATCTGCTGCAGTCCTTTTGATAGTTTCCACTATGAGGCTCATCACCTTGAACTTCTGAGGCACGTCAAATACATGTAGCAAGTTGATAGCATGGCCTCTTATCATCTTGTGATCTCCAGACTTGGGCAATAAGGTGTGCCTCAATATCCAATTGATTGTTGGCAGCCCTGACAGAAGATAGTGCATAGACCCAAATTTGAAAGTGTCAAGTGCCTCATTTGGAATTTCCTTATACATATTGGACATGGAATTGTGGTCCATTTTCTTCTTGGCATATATGTCCAAGTCATCATCATGCTCCTCTGGGGCATTAATGAGCTGTGCCCACTCAGCAACTGTGGATTGGTACCTTGTACCCTCAGACATCCATGTGATCCTCCCATCTGGATAAAAATGTGTCGTGGAGTAGAACTGCATTATAAGCTCCTCATTCCACTTTGTGAGCTTCTGCCCAACAAAGTCAGCTACTCCACAAGCTATGAAGCTGTCTTGCACTCCAGGATAGTGCTCTTCGTTTTCCTTGATATATTCCCAGTCGACCCATCTCATATCACATACAATGGGCTTCTTATCTAGCAGCACAGTCTCATAGAAATCTTGCTGCTCCTTGGTGTGAAATCTGTAGTCCACAGCAGTCCTTCTCTTTGAAGCATATGGGTCTGCTTCTCTCCACTTCCTCAGCCCTGAATCCCTCCTAAGCTTCATGTCCTCAGCCACAGGATGAGCATCGTTGTGGTCTGGGATCTTGGGCTTGAGCTTTCTCAAAACATTCTCTTCCTCTTCTTCAGCAACAGTCTCAGGCACTGGGGCCTTGTTCTTCTCAGCTGCAGGAATGCTCCTTGTATTCCTTTTGGGTGCAGACTTGGGCTTGGAGGCAGCTTTGGGCTTAGATGCAGTAGCCCCTGATCTTATGGCATCACCCATCAGCTTGGATGCCTTGGGTGCTGGTGCAGCTACCTCTTCTTCCTCTTCCTCTTACATGATGGAAGCCTTTCCTAGCACTCTGGCTACGGTCTTCTTGACCCTTTCCTTTCTTTTCTTTCC
This sequence comes from Triticum dicoccoides, assembly GCF_002162155.2. Taxonomy (NCBI): domain Eukaryota; kingdom Viridiplantae; phylum Streptophyta; class Magnoliopsida; order Poales; family Poaceae; genus Triticum; species Triticum dicoccoides. The sequence goes on from NC_041392.1 coordinate 645,080,013, forward strand.
CTCAGCAGCAACTGGCTCTTTGGGTGCAGGCTTCTCAGTTGAAGCTCTTGCCTTTTACATGGGCTGCCTGCCTGCTGGCCTTTTGATCTTTAGGCCTGGCTTTGTGCCTTGAGCTGGCTCAACTCTCTTGGAAGTGGCCTCTTCCTCTGCCACATAATCTTCATCCTCAGAGTCTGAAGTTTTCTTCTTCCTCTGTCTCGTGGCAGCTTTTGGCAAGTTGCTAGGGGTGCTCCTGCTACCCTCATCTGAAGAACTTGAGGGACTAGTGCCCTCACTCATCACCATTTGCTGTTCCGACAGATTCTGGCTATCACTTTGATCAGACATGCTGCAAACTCTCACTGCTGACCCTGTGAATAGGTTATAGATGAGATAGAGTGGATGAGCATCACAAAATGCAGAGATTTTTGCAAAAGAATGATCCAAAAACTTAGTTTTAGTTTCCCACTGAAATCATCTCGGATCTACCGATTTTCAAACTCGGTGATACCGAAGCAGTTTTGGAACCTAAACTAGCGAACTCGGTTGGACCGAGTCACAGTTCGGTGGCACCGAGACTGCTAGGGTTTCACAGAGTTCCAAAATCGGTCACACTGATAAGTAATTCTCGGTCAGACCGAGTCTCAATTGTGCAATGGCATAAGCCAAATCGGTGGGACCGAGTTTTTCAACTCGGTGGGTCCGAGATGGTTTCGGCGGAAACCTAAACCTAGAATTTTCGAATCAAACCTAATCTATGAGTTCATTGACTGGATAGAAGTTTATCAAACGTGGCTAGAATCAATATGATCACAATGTGCTAGGAATCAGATTGGGGACTAGCACAAAGATCGAGTCCATACCCTAGTTCGGCGGAGACTCGCTACGGCGGCAACGGCGGGGCAGAATTCCCGTTGACGGCGACGGAGACCAGCGACTGGAGGCGGCTGGCGGCGAGAAGACGATCCGGAGACCACGAGGGCAGAGCAGGCTATCACGCGGGCGAAGGGGTTTGGAGAAATTTCCAAAATTTTGCCCGTGACTATATATAGCCCGACCCTGTCGGTGTGACCGAGTGGAACAACTCGGTGGCACCGAGATTCATAACTGCAGGCAGTTACTGAAACTCGGTGTGACCGAAAGGTTCAAATCGGTTGCACCGAGATCGAAAACCTAGATCAACTTAATGATCTCGGTAGGACCGAAAGTGGGGTATCGGTCAGACCGAGAATCATAAAGAGGTTTTGGAAGTTTAAGTCTATGACAAATCGGGGACTCCGAGCGCTCCTCACACAGAGTGGTTCGAATCTGACTTGATCAAATTTTGTGATGCAGCATGAATAGAGTTTGAGACGAGAAAAGCATAGATAGCTAGAGGAGGTACTTAGGCATTCTTGTCCATCCACTTGGCAAAAGAAAATAAAACCAAACAATCAAAACAACAAGTGGATGTCCTCGAATGAGTAAAATATGCAACCAGCTTGCTCACACAATAAGGTGGCAAATGAAATATGTGGCAAGGCATGCACAACCAATTCAAGCATCTATCAAGCAATTTGCGATGATAAGGTCATCTATATATGAGTATATTGACTTAGGAGTCAAGTGAGAACACTTGATCATAGGTCATACTCATCGTTTAAGGTCAAGTGGGGTTACCACTTTTACATAAAGCATTGTTGTGTTCACATCTTTAGAGTTGCTTTAGCTCAAGTCTTAGAGTAAAGCTCCCCCTAGATGTGATATCCCCCCTAAGAGGGATGAACTAACCTTGGGTTTTGTCGATGATGACTTCATGTAGATGTTGAAGATGTGGATGCTCAATGTTGATGTAGATTACTTGGAGCTATCCATTTGAGTGAATTGCACTTTCAATACCTACATGGGTTAGTCCCACAAGGAACAAACAAGGATATCCATAGACATAGAGTGATGCACACAAGAGATGATGTCCATGAAAACTTTTAGGTTACCTTGTCCCTTGTCTTACCAACAAGAGGGTTTGTGACTCCTTGAACTAGTGCAAGATGTGGAAGTTGATTGCACTTGTTCTTGCCAAAATGATAAGAGTGAAGTATGTTGGCGGAGTCACCCTCAAGAACTCTCTAGTTCTTCTTCTTTTGGATCCACATCATCTTGATGGGAATCCTTGGAGTTGTAGTCGTACTTGATGAAGTGGATCTTGAAGTAGTCTTGGGAATCCACTTGACTAAGGTCTTAGGAGCTTCTTCAAATGCGTCAATTTCCTCTTGAAGCTTGTCCTTGCCTTTTTGCTTGTAGTCTTGTGGTGGAAGATCATCTTGAGCTTGTGTCCCCTTGAAAGAAGTATCATACTTCTCTTGTTGAGGAATAAACTTTGTCTTGGGGTATTGATCTTCTTCCCACTCAACTCCATTGGCATTGAACTTTCATTCAAAACCAACACCTTGATTCTTCCGGTGCATTCCTTGCTTGCGCACAATTTCCTCGAATTGCTTACTCCCGGCAAGGCTTTTGTATGCTCCTTTCTCTATAATTCCCTTCAATAAACTATTTTCTTGCTCAAGTGTAACTTGGCTAAGAGAATCATTTGTGGAATCAAGAGAACTACTAGAAGCAACAATATTGGATTTAGCATGATCATTGTTACTGCTAGAGGAAGAATCTTTCTTGTTCTTGTTACTAGACTTGACTTGAGGCATGTAAGTGGATAAGAGTAAACGCTTGGCAATGTAAGAAGAACTTTTATTGCGGAGATCATCATTGATTGCTTTTAAGAACTCATGCTCTTGCTCAAGATTGAGCTTTTCAAAGCGTAATTTCTCATGAGCTCTTAAAAGTTCTTGATGATCTTCGAAGATAGTTTCATGAGCTAACTTAAGAGTGTTTAGTTCTTTAGTTAGAGCCTCAATCTTCTCCTTATCATTGTCATTCGTTTTATCTTGATTAGCATGTTTAATTGACGTTTCATCATAGTATTCATCACTAGAGTTGTCAACAAGAAAATCATCACCTAGCAAGTCATCTTCATCACTATTGAAATCAACATACTCGGGGTGTGTTACCTTAGGACCTTTGGCCATGAAGCATCTTCCAATTCCTTCATTTGGTGAGTCAAATATGTCGTAGGAGTTGGTTGACACAAGTTCTAGACCGGCAACACCTTCATCTTGAGTATCTTCGGAGTCGGAGTGATAACTTCTCTCGGAGTGGCTGTCGGAGTCGGAGCCGGATACCCATTCACCAACATGAGCTTGATGTCTTCGTCTTGTGTAGCTCCTTGATGATTTTTCCTTCCTTTCTGAATCCTTGCTTCTCCGTGAGTATCTTCGTTCATAACGATCATCTCTACTCCTTCTCTCTCTTGGTGGTGATTCTTTGCTTCTTCTTCTTGGAGAATCTTCTCTTCTCTTGTAGGGAGCCGTACACTCATTGGAATAGTGTCCGGGTCTTCCACAACTATAACAGTTTCGCTCTCGACTAGAAGATCTTTTGTCATTGTAGGACCTTGACTTGAAGCTTCTATCTTTGCTTCTACTCTTGTAGAACTTGTTGAAGTTCTTCACCATTAAGCTCAATTCTTCATTGAAGTCTTGTTTCTCACTTGATGATGTAGGGGCTTCACATGAGGCTTTATAGGCACCACTTGATTTGTTGTGAAGTTCCTCTTTATCCTTAAGTGACATCTCATGAGCAACAATTCTTCCAATCACCTCTGTTGGCTTGAGATCTTTGTAATTGGGCATCATTTGGATCAATGTGCACACGGTATCATATTTTCCATCCAAGGCTCTTAGAATCTTCTTGATGATGAATCTGTCGGTCATCTCTTCACTTCCTAAGCCGGCAATCTCATTTGTGATGAGAGCAAGCCTAGAGTACATTTCAACGACACCTTCACCATCCTTCATCTTGAACTTGTCAAGTTGGCTTTGAAGCACATCCAACTTGGATTCCTTGACGGAGTCGGTACCTTCGTGCATATCAATCAAAGTGTCCCAAATTTCCTTTGCATTCTCAAGACGGCTGATTTTGTTGAATTCTTCGGGGCACAATCCGTTGAAGAGAATATCACAAGCTTGAGCATTGTATTGCAACATCTTCAACTCATCCGTGGTAGCTTCACGGTTTGGTTCTCTCCCATCAAAGAAGTCACCTTGCAAACCAACACACACAATAGCCCAAACGGCGGGGTTATGTCCAAGAATATGCATTTTCATTTTATGCTTCCAACTAGCAAAATTAGTACCATCAAAGTAAGGACCTCTACGGTGATAATTTCCCTCGCTAGACGCCATACTCTCCTAGGTTGTGAAACCAAGGCTATGACCACCAAAGCTATGGAGATCAAAGCAAATGGAGACCAAAGCTCTGATACCACTTGTAGGATCGAAAGTATGTCTAGAGGGGGGTGATTAGACTACTTAACCAAATAAAAACTTAACCTTTTCCCAATTTTAGTTCTTGGCAGATTTTAGCTATTTTAAGACAAGTTAAGCAATCACCACATAATTCAAGCAAGCATGCAAAGAGTATATTGGCAGCGGAAAGTAAAGCATCCAACTTGCAAGAATGTAAAGGGAAGGGTTTGGAGAATTCAAACACAATTGGAGACACGGATGTTTTTCCCGTGGTTCGGATATGTGGTGCTATCCTACATCCACGTTGATGGAGACTTCAACCCACAAAGGGTAATGGTTGCGCGAGTCCACATAGGGCTCCACCCAAGGGTAACGGTTGCGTGAGTCCACACAGGGCTCCACCCACGAAGGGTCCACGAAGAAGTAACCACCCACAAAGGGTCCACGAAGAAGCAACCTTGTCTATCCCACCATGGCCATCGCCCACACAGGACTTGCCTCACTAGCGGTAGATCTTCACGAAGTAGGCGATCTCCTTGCCCTTACAAACTCCTTGGTTCAACTCCACAATCTTGTCGGAGGCTCCCAAGTGACACCTAGCCAATCTAGGAGACACCACTCTCCAAGAAGTAACAAATGGTGTGTAGGTAATGAACTCCTTGCTCTTGTGCTTCAAATGATAGTCTCCCCAACACTCAACTCTCTCTCATAGGATTTGGATTTGGTGGAAAGAAGATTTGAGTGGAAAGCAACTTGGGAAGGCTAGAGATCAAGATTCATATGGTAGGAGTGGAATGTCTTGGTCTCAACACATGAGTAGGTGGTTCTCCCTCAGAACATATGAGTTGGAATGGTGTATGTGTTCTGATGGCTCTCTCCACGAATGAAGAGGAGGTGGAGGGATATATATATAGCCTCCACAGAAAATCCAACCGTTACACAGTTTTCCAATCTCAGTGGGACCAAATCAACAAACTCGGTCGGACCGAAAATGTAAACCTAGTGACCGTTAGAGATTTTCGGTGGGACTGACATGCAACTCGGTAGGACCGATATGGTTAGGGTTTGGGCATAATGTAATCTCGATGAGACCGATTACACAAACTCGGTGAGACCGAATTTGGTAATTAGCTAACCAGAGAGTTGGTCAGGCAAACTCGGTGGGACCGATTTGCTCTTTCGGTGAGACCGAAAAGTTACAAAGGGGAAACACTGAATTTACATTGAAATCTCGGTGGGACCGATTCGCTCTTTCGGTGAGACCGAAAAGTTACAAAAGGGAAACAGAGAGTTTGTAATCCCATCTCGGTGAGACCGAGATCCCTATCAGTAGAACCGAATTGCTAGGGTTTGGCAGTGGCTAATGACAAGTGAAACTCGATGGCGCCGGATAGGAAGAATCGGTAGGACCGAGTTTGGCTTAGTGTTTAGGTCATATGTGGATATGGGAAAGTAGTTGAGGGTTTTTGGAGCATATCACTAAGCACATGAAGCAAGAGGCTCATTAAGCAACACCTCATCCCTCCTTGATAGTATTGGCTTTTCCTAAAGACTCAATGTGATCTTGGATCACTAAAATATAAAATGAAGAGTCTTGAGCTTTTGAGCTTGAGCCAATCCTTTTTCCTTAGCATTTTGAGGGTTCCACTTTCACATCCATGCCATGCCAATCATTGAGCTTTCCTGAAATAATCATCTTGGAATAGCATTAGCTCAATGAGCTATATGTTGTTATGAATCACCTAGGGATAGTTGCACTTTCAGCTTGCTGGATTGGGCTCTCCCTCTCCTCTCTTTCTTCTTTAACCGAAAATAAATAGAGAGAAAGGAAAAGAAGGGGGATTAGGGAAAAGAGTTTGAGCAGGTGGACAATTTTCCTGGACTCATAAAAATAAGCATGACCACAGAAAAAATAGAAGTGGCAAGATTGCAGGAATTAAATTCAAATTCATTTGAATATAATTTAAATCGTTTTGAATTGGGACTAGGTTTGGTGTGGCCAAAAAAGTTCGGGTTTTTGGTGGAGCTTGGAAAAAGAACAAAAGAATTATCGACAAAGTTTGAGAGTCGGAAATCGGAAGAAGGAAAGGTCAAAGATTTAACATGCAAGTGGGTTGCGGATAATTCCAAATTAATGGAATACTTTATAATAGCTCCCTAAATATTGGGAGGGTTGTTTTAAAGAGAAACCACCATGTGAGTTCCCTCGATTTAAATAGATCAATGATCTATGCAATTAATTTAGTTGGGTTTTAAAACGGGTTGCATGATGACATGATGCAATGCACATGATGCAAAGATGAATGCAACAGACAAAAAAAATCACACAACGAAAACCGGAAACCCTGGAAGGCATCTGAAGCTCGGGTCTTGGGGCGTTACAGTAGTAGCCGATGCATTGAGCCGCAAAAGTCATGTAAATACCCTCATGACCGAAGAGTTACCCAAGGAGTTAGCAGAAGACCTTCGCGAGCTATGTTTGATGATAGTTCCGAGAGGTTATGTAGCAACGTTGGAAATTCAGTCTACCTTGATGGATAAGATTAGATAAGCTCAGAAGGCAGGCAAGGAGATAGACGAGATAAAGGAAAGGATGAGTAAAGGAAAGGCTAAAGGATTTCGTGAGGATGAGCACGATACCTTATGGTTTGAGGACCGTGTATATGTGCCAAATGATCAGGAGATCAGGAAGTTGATTCTGCAAGAGGCCCATGATTCGCCATATTTGATTCACCCAGGTAATGCCAAAATGTATCTGGATTTGAAGGACAGTTTCTAGTGGACCGGAGTGAAGAGGGATATTGCGGAGTATGTAGCAGTTTGTGATGTATGTCAGAGAGTGAAGGCAGAGCATCAGAAGCCAGCCGGATTGTTACAACCATTGCCGATACTCGAATGGAAGTGGGATAAGCTAGGCATGGATTTTATCATGGGATTACCCAGGACTCATTCTGGCTATGACTCGATATGGGTTGTAGTCGATCATTTGACAAAAGTAGCTCATTTCATCCCACTGAAGACCACTTACACCAGTGCTAAGTTGGCAAAGATATACATGACCAGGATCATATGTCTGCATGGCGTTCCGAGGACCATTGTATCAGATAGAGGAACCCAGTTTACTTCAAAGTTTTGGAATCGGTAGGATGAAACTTTGCGAACCAGGCTAGAGTTCAGTACAGCTTTTCACCCGCAGACAGATGGACAGACTGAGAGGGTAAATCAGATTCTGGAGGACATGTTGAGAGCTTGTGTGCTAGATTATGGATCTAGTTGGGACGATAATTTGCCATACGCAGAGTTCTCTTATAACAACAGCTATCAAGCCATTTTGAAGATGGCCCCTTCCGAAGCCCTGTATGGAAGGAGGTGCAGAACACCGTTGTTTTGGGATGAAGTTGGAGACCGACAGTTGTTTGGACCATATTTGGTTAAGGAATCGGAAGAAAAGGTTAAGCTGATTCACGATAGACTCAAAGTAGCCCAATCCAGGCAGAAGAGCTATGCGGATTTTAAATCCAAGGAGATAGTTTACGAAGTTGGAGACAGAGTGTATCTTCGTGTATCCCCACTTCGAGGAGTTAAGCGCTTTGGAGTTAAGGAAAAGTTAGCGCCACATTTTGTAGGACCATACAAAGTTTTGGAATGTATGGGAGAAGTTGCCTACAAGTTGGAGTTACCTGAAGGACTGTCAGGAGTTCATGATGTGTTTCATGTTTCACAGCTAAAAAAGTGTCATGCTGAGATGGCCGATATACCATTAAGAGATATAGTGCCCTTGGAGGCGATTCAGTTGGATAGCGATTTGACGTATGAGGAGAAACTGGTTAAGATACCCGAGTTTGCCAGCCGTGTTACACGCAACAAAGTAATCAAGTTCTGCAAAGTTCAGTGGAGCCACCATACCGAAGATGAAGCCACCTGGGAACGGGAGGAAGACCTACGGAAGGATCACTCTCACCTATTTTCTAGCCAACCCGAATCTCGAGGGCGAGATTCATCTTAAGGGGGTAGGTTTGTAACATCCCAAATTTTCAATTTGGAATGTTATACATTAGATCATCATTGCATATCTTATTTTATTGCATTTTGGTTGATCCTAGAAATTCTACACAACTCAAGGACCCACAAAGAGAGTTGGGATTTCGTTATTTTCATATTCGAGTTTTTCTTGAATTTTGAAAAGAGGATCGTTTGATTTTAATTATTTTCTCTTCAATTATTTATTTTATAAAAATAAAAGAGAGAGGATAAAATGACCTCCTCAAAATAGAGAAATATCGAAGATTTAATATTAAAATCAAATAAGATTTTTATTCAGAGTTTTATTGCTATTTTATTTGAATTAGGAAAAAAGTGCGTTTTTCAAAATTGCATTTTAGGCACAAATAAATGTTCACCTTGTCCGGCTTATTTTTAGAGGACGGGGAAATTTTATTTCGGGATTTTTGGAGTCTGTTTAGTATTTCTGTTCTTTTATTTTCTGAGCGTCGGAATTATTTAAAAAAAAGATGCGAACCGACTCCGGGCCGTAAGCGGCCAGGACTCCTCGGGCCGGCCCTTATAAGCCGCGGCCCCGAGCCCCCGACCAGCCCAAGCCGCCACCGCGCCCTAACCCTAACCCTAGCCCTGACCCGCCGCCGCCGCCTGCGCCGCGCCGCCTGCCGCCCGCCGCCGTGCCGCGCCCCACGCCCCCGCGCCGGAGCGCCGGACCCTCACCGCACCTCGAGGTTGTTGCCTCAGTTTTTGAGAGAAAACCATTTTGGTTTTTTTTGATCCGGTTCGGTTTATTTTTTTCGGTTTAGTTATTTAGCAAACGCCCGTTTTTGCGTTCATTTTAGCGAACGGTTTTCACCATTTAGCCGCAGACAGCGAACGTTCGTTCATTAGCCTGTTCGTCAGTTTTTCTTTTTCTCGGATTTTCCGCGATTATTTTCGATCGCGATTTCTGATCCGATTTTCGTTTTAGTATAACTTTTCGCTCGTTTAACGGAATCAGGCGATTTAAATGCTTAGAGTTTCGTCTCGAAACCCTCTTTCCGTTTAATCAACTTAAATAATTTTTTGCTACTGTAAAATTTGACTTTAGTCTAGATTAGTAAACGAAGCCTGTTTCTTTCGCCGTTTGAGTTTTGTTGCTTCGTTTGATGTGATTCTTTTTGCAAACCGGAGTTCTTAAGTTGAACTTTCTGGTTAGATCTCTTATTCGAGTTTTACCCATGCCCTTGCTTGATTGCTTATTGGATTCTTGTTTGTTTGTGATAGAACACCTGTAGTGCGAAGCGTGGTACTACGAGTCTCTAGGTTTCGCGGATCATTGAGTCTTGTGGGGAAAAGTGCACAAACCTCTGCAGAGTGTACAAACTAATCATGGTTAGCCGTGTCCCCGGTTGTGGACATCTTGAGTATCTAGTTCTTGGATTATCATGTGGATCTCATCACTCGTAATTATATAATTTTGTTTGGGTTAATGATTACTTTTAATTGGGATTGAGATGGGGTTTACCATTCTCAATGTTTTCAACAAATTTTGTAGTTAAACAAAATATATTCCTTTGAAGTAGGGAAAAATTGGCTTTATGCAAAACATATCAACCATACAACCTCCACTAGCCATATATGCATATAGTGATAGCTTTATTCTGTTCATTATTCTCTGGTGTTACCTTGCCAGCATATTCTATGTGATGACCCATTTTCGGGCTGCAACGTATCATGTTGCAGACTTTTCAGATGACGATTAAGGAGCCTTAGGTCATGGTGTTTCACTCAGTGATGTCGTTGGAGTTGATGGACTCACTTTATCTTCCAAGTCTTCCGCTGTTATCGTATTAGATGGCCTTAAGCCATATTTATTGTGATAAGTTCTCTTTTGAGACATTCGATGTAATAAGTGTGTGATTGCCACTCTATTATAAATCCTTCAAGTACACTGTGTGTCAGCATTACCGATCCAGGGATGACACTTATACACAGAGATCAGACTGTTTGAGGTCTGGTCGCTACAACTAGGTTGAGCGCGAGGAAATCCAACTAGTCCAGTTGAGCATTTGGGTCATGTGTGAACATGCAACTGGGTAGGGAAGAGTTGCTTGTCGAGTATATACTTGCAAGTGAGACAAAAAAGGGTTTGGCCCAGTTGCGTATCGTGAGTGGACTTGCAACTAGGACAAAAATAAGTCAGGCCCCTCGTTGCGTATCAAGGGTAGTAACAAGTGGGGAAATTGATCATGTCCCTTGTTGCATATCGAGTGAGGACTTGCAAGTGAGCAAAAAAAGCCCTCCCCCAGTTGCATGCCAGGGGTGTGGTTGTACTTGTGACTAGGATACAATGGGTTGAGCCCACTTGCATGTTGACTATGGACTCGCCAGTGGGAAAATAAAAATGTAGACCCCCAATTATATGTCAAGGGCCGAGTTTCATCTGGGACAAAAAAGGTCAGCCCCTAATTGCGCGTCAGGGTGGACTTGTAACTGGGAGAAAAATGGGTCACCCCTAGTTGCGAATCGTATCGGGGATAGAGTTATATCTCAGAAATTGGTTAGGCCCCTAGTCTCATATTGAGGGTGGACTTCCAACTCAGACAAAAAAAGGTTGACCCCAATTGCATGTCACGGGTTTAGTTTGACTTGCAGCTAGGACCAAAAATGGGTTGGGTCCTAGTTGCGTGTCGATGGTGGACTTGCAATTGAGACAAGAAAAAAAGGTAGGCCCACAATGGATGGTCCCCCAGTTGCATGTTGAAGGTGGACTTGCAGGTGGGATAAAAATTGGGTGGGGCCCCCAGTTGCGTATTGAAGCTCGAGTTGCAACTAGGAAATTTTTTGGTCGGTTGATACGTCCCCAACGAATCTATAATTTATGAAGTATTCATGTTGTTATATTGTCATTCTTGGATGTTTTACAATCATTTTATAGCAACTTTATATCATTTTTTGGGACTAACCTAATGACCCAGTGCACAGTGCCAGTTGATGTTTTTGCTTGTTTTTTTACATCACAGGAAATCAATATCAAACGGAGTTCAAACACTGCAAAACTTTTTGTGGATTTTTATGGACCAGAAGACATCCAATGGTCCAGAGCAGGACCTGGGGGTGCCCCGAGGGGGTCACAACCCACCAAGGAGCGCCTGGGGGCCCAGGTGCGCCTAGTTGGGTTGTACCCACCTCGGTGGCCTCCCGTACCCCCAGTTCGCCCAATAAAACGTCAAATATTCCAAAAACCCTCTGGGTTACCCTAGATCATAAGTTCCGCCGCAAGCCTCTGTAGCCACGAGAAACCAATCTAGACCTTGTTCTGGCACCCTGCCGGAGGGGGGAATCATCAACGGTGGCCATCCTCATCATCTCCGCAGCCACCACGATGAGGAGGGACTAGTCCACCCTCTCTCTCTCTCTCGTGTTCTTGATGGCACGATCTTGATGTATCGAGGGCTTTGTTAATATAGTTGGATCATATGGTGTTTTCCCTTCTCTGTCTTGTTGTGATGAATTGAGTTTTCCCTTTTAGACTTTGTTTTATCAGATTTAATACTTTTATGGATTTGAGAGCACTTGATATATGTCTTGCATATGAATAACCGTGGTGACAATGGGGTATTATTTTGATTCACTTGATATATTGATACATCTCTGTCGTATCTACTTTTCCAAACACTTTTGCCCTTGTTTTCGACTCTAACTTGCATGATTTGAATGGAAGTAACCCGGACTAACGCTGTTTTCAGCAGAATTACCATGGTGTTATTTATGTGCAGGAACAAACGTTCTCGGAATGACCTGAAACTTCACGGAGCAGAAAATATGAAAAATACCTGCAAAAGATGAAGGCCAGGGGGCCCAGCACCTCTCCACGAGGGTGGGGGCGTGCCTGCCCCCCTAGGGCGCCCCCTACCTCGTGGGCCCCCTATGGCCTCTCCGACTCCAACTCCATATATTGTGTTCCGGGGAGAAAAAATCAGAGAGAAGAAATCATCGTGTTTTACGATACGAAGCCGCCGCCAAGCCCCAAAACCTCTTGGGAGGGCTGATGTGGAGTTCGTTCGGGGCTCCGGAGAGGGGAATCTGTCGCCATCATCATCATCATCAACCATCCTCCATCACCAATTTCATGATGCTCACCGTTGTGCGTGAGTAATTCCATCATAGGCTTGCTGGACGGTGATGGGTTGGATGGGATCTATCATGTAATCGAGTTAGTTTTATTAGGGTTTGATCCCTAGTGTCCACTATGTTCTGAGATTGATGTTGCTATGACTTTGCTATGCTTAATGCTTGTCACTAAGGCCCGAGTGCCATGATTTCAGATCTGAACCTATTATGTTTTCATCAATATATGAGTGTTCTTGATCCTATCTTGCAAGTCTATAGTCACCTATTATGTGTTATGATCCGTTAACCCCGAAGTGACAATAATCGGGATACTTACCGGTGATGACCGTAGTTTGAGGAGTTCATGTATTCACTATGTGTTAATGCTTTGTTCCGGTTCTCTATTAAAAGGAGGCCTTAATATCCCTTAGTTTTCGTAAGGACCCCGCTGCCACGGGAGGGTCAGACAAAAGATGGCATGCAAGTTCTTTTCCATAAGCATGTATGACTATATTCGGAATACATGCCTACATTACATTGACGAACTGGAGCTAGTTCTGTGTCACCCTAGGTTATGACTATTACATGATGAACCGCATCCGACATAATTCTCCATCACCGATCCATTGCCTACGAGCTTTCCATATATTGTTCTTCGCTTATTTACTTTCCCGTTGCTATTGCTATCATCACTACAAAATACCAAAAACATTACTTTTACTATTGTTACCTTTTTCTACCGTTACCACTACTATCATATTACTTTGCTACTAAATACTTTGCTGCAGATATTAAGTTTCCAGGTGTGGTTGAATTGACAACTCAGCTGCTAATACTTGAGAGTATTCTTTGGCTCCCCTTGTGTCAAATCAATAAATTTGGGTTGAATACTCTACCCTCAAAAACTGTTGCGATCCCCTATACTTGTGGGTTATCAAGACTATTTTCTGGCGCCGTTGCCGGGGAGCATAGCTCTATTCTTTGAGTCACTTGGGATATATATATCTGCTTATCATTATGAAGAACTTGAGAGATCCAAAAACTAAGATCTATCCCTCAACTACGAGGTGAGGTAAGGAACTGCCATCTAGCTCTGCACTTGATTCACCTTCTGTTTTGAGTAAGCTTGTGACACCTACACCTACTTCTGCTATTCGTTCTGATATGTCGCATGTTATTGATGATGCCACTTCTACTATTCATGATACTTATGATGAAACTACTTCTATGCTTGATACTATTGTGCCACTTGGTAAATTTCTTGATTAACAACTTGCTAGAGCTAGAGAAATTGAAAATATTGAATCTGATGATACTGATGAAAGTGATGGTGAAGAATCACTTGTTATTCCTAAGGGTTATGTTTTTGATCAAGAAGCTACTTTAGCCATTTTTGCTTGCAAAAATAGAAATGAACTCAAAAGGTTATTAGCTAAATGGAGTAAGCAATCTCTAAATGCTAGAATGAAACCTGACCCTGCTTTTGCTACTTCACCTATCTTTGTTACTGATAAGGATTATGAATTCTCTATTGATCCTGATATAATTACTTTGGTTGAATCCGATCCTTTTCATGGTTATGAATCTGAAAGTGTTGTGGCACATCTTACTAAATTGAATGATATAGCTACCCCGTTTACTAAAGATGAGAGAACTCGCTACTTTTATATCCTTAAAATATTTCCGTTATCATTAAAGGGTGATGCTAAGACATGGTTTAATTCTCTTGAGACTGGTGGTGTGCGTAGGCCCCAGGATATAATTTATTACTTCTCTGCTAAATATTTCCATGCTCATAAGAAACAAGCTGCTTTAAGGGATATATATAATTTTGTGCAAATTGAAGAAGAGAGTCTCCCACAAGCTTGGGGGAGGATTCTCCAATTACTTAATGCTTTGCCTGATCATCCTCTTAAGAAAAATGAAATACTTGATATCTTTTATAATGGACTAACCGATGCCTCCAGAGATTACCTGGATAGTTGTGATGGTTCTGTTTTCAGGGAAAGAACACCGGATGAAGCTAAAATTCTATTGAATAATATGTTGACAAATGAAAATAATTGGACACCTCCAGAGCCAATTCCTGAGCCTATTCCTAAACCAACTCTGAAGAAGAGGGGTATTCTATTTATCAGTCCTGAAGATATGCAAGAGGCAAAGAAATCTATGAAAGTAAAAGGTATTAAAGCTGAATATGTTAAGAATTTACCTCCTATTGAAGAAATACACGGTCTTAATGTACCGCCTGTTGAAGAAACATATAATCTTAATCCATTACCTATTGAAGAAACTCATGGTCTTGATAACCCGACACAGGTAGTAAAGGTAAATTCTCTCTATAGATATGATAAAGCTGAAATCCCATTTACTAAATTTGCTAGCCCATGCTTAGATGAGTTTGATAAATTTATGGCTAAGCAAGAAGACTTTAATGCTTATTTTGGTAGACAATTGAAATACAATTCAAATATGCTTGAACACTTGGGTGATTATATGGATAATGTTAAAGGAGAACTTAAACTTATTAGTAAACATGCTTCTATGGTTACCACTCAAGGAGAACAAGTACTTAAATCTCAAAATGATTTGCTCAATGAATTGAATAGTAAAGATAATGATAATGATGTTAGAGTTATGACTAGAGGTGGTAAGATGACTAAAGAACCTTTGTATCCTGAAGGCCACCCTAAGAGAATTGAGCAAGATTCTTAGAGAAATAATATAGATGTACCTAGTTCTTCTAAAAAGAAGAAAAAGAAAAATGATAGGACTTTGCATGCTTCTAGTGATTATGTTAATGATAATGTTCATAATGATGCTCAACCTAGTAATGATAATGACATAGAAATTGAACCTGTTGTTGATCTTGATAACCCACAATCACAGACTTTGTTGCTAGGGAACATGGTAAAGAAAGAGAACCATGGGTTCAGAAACCCATGCCTTTCCTCCCAAACCATCCCGAAAAAGGATGATCAGGATTTTGTGCGCTTTGCTGAAATGATTAGACCTATCTTTTTGCGTATGCGATTAACTGATATGCTCAAAACCAATCCTTATGCTAAGTACATGAAGGATATTATTACAAATAAAAGAAAGATACCGGAAGCTGAAATTTCCACCATGCTTGCTAATTATACTTTTAAGGGTAAAATACCAAAGAAACTTGGTGATCTCGGTGTACCATTAAAAGAAATTATGTTAAAACTACTTTATGTGATCTTGGAGCCGGTGTTAGTGTTATGCCCCTCTCTTTATATCATAGACTTGATTTGAATAAGTTGACACCTACTGAAATATCTTTGCAAATGGCTGATAAATTAAATGCTATACCTGTCGGTATTTGTGAGGATGTGCCTGTTGTACTTGCAAACATTACTATTTTAACGGACTTTGTTATTCTTGATATTCCCGAGGACGATAGTATGTCTATTATTCTGGAAAGACCCTTTTGAATACTGTAGGGGCTGTTATTCATTGCACTAAAGGCAATGTCACTTTTCATGTTAATGGTAATAAGCATACGGTACACTTTCCAAGGAAACTACCTCAAGTTCATAGTATCAACTCAATTGGAAAAACTCCATCGATTATATTTGTAGGTTTTGAATTTCCTCTTCCTACTGTCAAGAAGAAATATGATATTCTTATTATTGGGGATGTGCATATCCCCATTGAGGTAACATAGTGTTATTCAAAATTTCTCCTGTTCCATGTTATTCGGAATGAGTTCGTTAACAAGACTTGATCAACCTTGTTAGTGGATTCCTTTTGATGATCATGAGATGGATGAAACTAGAAGGCACAACCTTCTGTACCCCATTTTTACTTTCTGTTATTTATATTAAATAAAATAAAAATAAATATTTCTCTATCTGTTATCTGATTATCCGTGCAATATAAAAATACCTCGAAAATAAAAGTTCTCCAAATGCCCTGAAATTTAAATATGATTTTTTCTAGAATATTTGAGAATGTTTGGCACTAAGAACATAGTAGGGGGCAACCACCTACCCACGAGGGTGGAGAGCGCGCCCCCTGCCCCGTGGGCCCACGGTGGCCCTCCTCCACTTATTCCTGCACCCACACACTCATTCTTCCTCCCCCAAACACAAATATCCAGCTCAAGCACGAGTTCTAGCCCACTTTGCTGCCATTTTCAATCTCCTTGCTCAAAGCACCTCTCACAAAACTGCTTGGGGAGATTGTTCCTTGGTATGTGACTCCTCCATTGGTCCAATTAGTTTTTGTTCTAGTGCTTTATTCATTGCAAATTTTTGCTGCTTAGGTGACCCTGTTCTTGAGCTTGCATGTCAAATTTATATGGTCAAAAGTAATTTTGATGCATGATATAGGCCCTAGGCACTTGTAGAAGTAGTTACTATCAAAATTATTGAGTTTGGTTTACTTTTATTTTGAAGTTACTAAAAATTTTAGATTTTTTCAAAAAATGATGAGGAGACTTTTGAGGGGCTCATCGAGCCAAAGATCGAAGGAAAAGGCACCAAAGCCTAAGTATAATCTGCCTCGCGCCGTGGAGGTTCGGGCGTGTGAATGGCCTTCCGATGATTTGTTGAGAGCAGTCGTTATTTATGAAGATTTTCATGAATTGGCTAAGAATGCAGGCCTCACCGCTTTCCTCCACGACCAATGCGATCAGTATCTCTTACTCACAAATATCTTTGTGCAAAACTTTCATTTCCATTCTAGGAGCTCACCACCTACGGTGGAGTTTTATTTATATGATGGGAATAAGGAGATGTCACTTTATGATTTTTGTCGGGTTTGTTTAGTCCCTTTTGAGGGCAAGACAGAAGAACCACATCGCGATGATGTGGAGGGGTTTATTGACACTATCACTGTAGGGGAAACAAGGAAGGTCTCCGATGCATGAATCACTAGCATACATTTTCCTGTTTTACGTTATTTTGCATTATTTGCTAGTCATTGCTAATTGGTCGCGGAAACTGTGGAAACCTTAGTATCCCTGATATTATTATTTTGCTCCACGGTTTATATGGTGATAACTTGTTAGTATGGGCGGCATTATTGCCAAACGCTTAAGTCTAAACCGTACAAAGGGCCCCATCTTTGGAGGCATCTATGCTTCACGCCTAGCTGCACATTTTAACATACCTATTAGGCATTATGAGAAGGAAGAAAAAGTGTTGCCTCGTGTTTATCTAGATTATAAAAGTATGGTGGCACATGATTTTATTGTTAAGAATAGGGAAGGAGAGCTTAAGTATCAATTGTTCTTTAATAAACATCATCCTGAGACTATTACCCTGCCTGCTCCTTCTTTGTTTGATTTACCTGTAGGCCAGTACCTTGTTCCGTTGAAGGCTATTCACGCCTACCGAAATCCTGCACCAGCTGTGGAGCCAGAGCCGGAACCACAAGTTGATCCTTCACACGACAGTCTAATTACCAGTGGGATCCGGAGATGATTGTCAGCCAGTGGCAATCGGAGTCTTTCTCTTCTTCTTCTTAGTATGACCACAACTACTATTATGGATATCCGCCAGGCCAGCCATGGCCATAGACCAACTTAGTCCAAAAGCCTAAGCTTGGGGGAGTACGTATTTCCCACCGACATTACATTTATGTTCACACACTCATTGCTAGATGTTGTTGCTCATACTTTTTCATTATATCATCCATGCTAGTTTATTTTCCTT
Organism: Triticum dicoccoides; assembly: GCF_002162155.2. Lineage (NCBI taxonomy): Eukaryota > Viridiplantae > Streptophyta > Magnoliopsida > Poales > Poaceae > Triticum > Triticum dicoccoides. Next base: position 645,098,110 of record NC_041392.1, read on the forward strand.
TTTATGATTTCTTCTTCTGTGTTTAATAAACCTTAAGAAAAAACCAAAAAAATAGTTGTAGCTTTTAATCAGTTTAATTTCCATGCTTGTAGTAGTAATTAAAAAGAAAACCCAAAAAGATTTCATGTTCTTATTTTGCTTGTTGGCAGCTTTCCCGTGTGAATAGTTTTATTTCTTTTCTTTTCTTTGGGGGTCGATAGGAGAAGACCATAATTAAATTGTTGAAGTGGCTCTTATATGTATTATTGTTTATCTGACAAAAGAGACCATATTCCCTTATCTTCTCCTATTTATTGAATGCCTGCAGATTCCAGCTTAGTCCAATGCACGTGCACTATTATTATTATTCACATCGTTCGGTCATGCAAGTGAAAGGCAATTATGATGATATATGATGGACTGGCTGAGATGAGAAAAGCTGGTATTAACTCAACCTCTTTTGTTTTTGTAAATATGATTAGTTCATCGTTCCTGATTCAGCCTATTATGAATAAACATGTTTGCAACGATAATTAGAGATCATAGTTTCTTGTGACATGCTTGATTAGCTATGAGTTATAATGGTTTACCTTGCGTGCCAACATGCTATTGAGATAGTTATAATGTGGTATGATAGGGTGGTATCCTCCTCTGAATGATTTAAGTGACTTGACTTGGCGCATGTTCACGCATGTAGTTGAAACAAAATCAACATAGCCTTCACGATATTTATGTTCATGGTGGATTATATCCTACTCATGCTTGCATTCGGTGTTGATTAATTTTAATGCATGTTCATGACTGTTGTCGCTCTCTAGCTGGTCGCTTCCTAGTCTTTTGCTAGCCTTCACCTGTACTAAGCGGGAATACTGCTTGTGCATCCAATCCCTTAAACCCCAAAGTTATTCCACATGAGTCCACTATACCTACCTATATATGGTATCTACCTGCCGTTCCAAGTAAATTTGTATGTGCCAAACTCTAAACCTTCAAATAAATATCCTGTTTTGCATGCTCTAATAGCTCTTGTATCAACTAGGGTTGTCTGTATCTTCCATGTTAGGCGGGTTATTCTCAAGAGGAGTGGACTCTGCTCCTCACTCACGAGATAAATGGCTGGTCACCGGGATGCCCAGTCCCATGCTTTATGCAAACTAAATCAAAATAATTGCAAACAAAACCCCCCCTGGGACTCTTGTTAGTTGGAGGCACTCGTTGTTTCGAGCAAGCCATGGATTGATGTTTGTTGGTGGAAGGGGGAGTATAAACTTTACCATTCTGTTAGGGAACCGCCTATAATGTGTGTAGCATGGAAGATATCGCCATCTCTTGGTTGTTATGTTGACAATGAAAGTATACCGCTCAAAATATTATTCACCTCTGTTTCAAAACCGAGCTCTGGCACCTCTACAAATCCCTGCTTCCCTCTGTGCAGGGCCTATCTATTTACTTTTATACTGAGTCATCATCCTCTTATTAAAAAGCACCAGTTGGAGAGCACCGCTGTCATTTGCATTCATTATTGTTAGTTTACATTGAGTATGACTTGACTGGATCTCTTTTACCATGAATTACAATGTCTAGTCAGTCCTTGGTCTTTAAAGGTGCTCTGCATTTATGTTTTGCGGTCTCAGAAAGGGCTAGCGAGATACCATCTTGTTATATAATATTATGATTGTTTTGAGAAAGTGTTGTCATCCGAGATTTATTATTATTGCTCGCTAGTTGATTATGCTATTGATATGAGTAAACTTGAGACCTATGCGTTATTGCAAATGTGGTTAGTTATAATCTTTGCTGAAAACTTGAATGATGGCTTTATATAATTACATCAACAAGAGCAAATAAAGTTTGTAAAAGTTTTTTTCCTTATCACTTTCAGTTTATCAACTGAATTGCTTGAGGACAAGCAAAGGTTTAAGCTTGGGGGAGTTGATACGTCTCCGACGTATCTACTTTTTCAAACACTTTTGCCATTGTTTTGGACTCTAACTTGCATGATTTGAATGGAACTAACCCGGACTGACGCTGTTTTCAACAGAATTACCATGGTGTTATTTATGTGCAGGAACAAACATTCTCGGAATGACCTGAAACTTCACAGAGTGACTTTTCAGAAAATATGAAAAATACCTGCAAAAGATGAAGGCCAAGGGCCCACCACCTCTCCACGAGGGTGGGGGCGCGCCCCCCTACCTCGTGGGCCCCCTGTTGCCTCTCCAACTCGAACTCCATATATTGTGTTTCGGGGAGAAAAAAATCAGAGAGAAGAAATCATTGCGTTTTACGATACGGAGCCGCCGCCAAGCCCTAAAACCTCTCGGGAGAGCTGATCTGGAGTCCGTTCGGGGCTCCAGAGAGGGGAATCCGTCGCCATCGTCATCATCAACCATCCTCCATCACCAATTTCATGATGCTCACCGCCGTGCGTGAGTAATTCCATTGTAGGCTTGCTGGACGGTGATGGGTTGGATGGAATCTGTCATGTAATCGAGTTAGTTTTGTTAGGGTTTGATCCCTAGTGTCCACTATGTTCTGAGATTGATGTTGCTATGACTTTGCTATGCTTAATGCTTGTCACTAGGGCCCGAGTGCCATGATTTCAGATATGAACCTATTATGTTTTCATCAATATATGGGTGTTCTTGATCCTATCTTGCAAGTCTATAGTCACCTATTATGTGTTATGATCCATTAACCCCGAAGTGACAATAATCGGGATACTTACCAGTGATGACCGTAGTTTGAGGAGTTCATGTATTCACTATGTGTTAATGCTTTGTTTCGGTTCTCTATTAAAAGGAGGCCTTAATATCCCTTAGTTTCCGTAAGGACCCCGCTGCCATGGGAGGGTAGGACAAAAGATGTCATGCAAGTTCTTTTCCATAAGCACGTATGACTATATTCGGAATACATGCCTACATTACATTGACAAACTGGAGCTAGTTCTGTGTCGCCCTAGGTTATGACTGTTACATGATGAACCGCATCCGGCATAATTCTCCATCACCGATCCATTGCCTACGAGCTTTCCATATATTGTTCTTCGCTTATTTACTTTCCCTTTGCTATTGCTATCATCACTACAAAATACCAAAAACATTACTTTTACTACTGTTACCTTTTGCTACCGTTACCACTACTATCATACTACTTTGCTACTAAATACTTTGCTGCAGATATTAAGTTTCCAGGTGTGGTTGAATTGACAACTCAGCAACTAATACTTGAGAGTATTCTTTGGCTCCCCTTGTGTCGAATCAATAAATTTGGGTTGAATACTCTACCCTCGAAAACTGTTGCGATCCCCTATACTTGTGGGTTATCATATATGTTTAGGCACTCAACTCGCAGATTCCCGAGGTGACATTGGGGTAATCTACGCATTGGGGTTCACGCATGTTCTTGTCTTTGTTTCTTCGGTAGAAACCTTTTGGCACTCTTTGAGGTTCTTTGTGTTGGATTGAGTGTTGTGTGGACCAGGTGAAACCAAGAGATCGCCAGCATTCCTGACTGAAAGTGCAATGAAAGAATAAGTGTTCCACCGTTTCTTCAACGTGTTGGCCACACAAGAGGCAGTCAGTGTTTGTACCAATGTTATAGTGTCTCCTCTTAAGCATGTTTCTGGTGTTGAGACAATCAACAACTAGGAACCACCCAAAGGTCTTAATCTTTGGAGTACATTTTGCTTTCCACAGCCAGCCAAAAGCTTCATGGGCAGTCACATCTCTGAAATAAAATTTGTAGTATGAGGATGTTTTGAAAGTTTGGTCGCCCCATATACATTGCCAGGTGTCATGTTCATCCGTAAGAGCAATTTTGGCCACCTCAGTTTGGATGGATCGCAGTTCGTCATGGGCTTGAATAGAGAGTGGGAGTTGAAAGGTTTCATGCAGATCGGTGGACATCAGGAGTTGTTTAACCGAGATGTCTTCAAAAGTAGCATATGAATAAGCCCTGGGGCAACTATCAGCATATATGGACTGGCTCCAATTATCTTTCCAGAACAGTGCAGAAGATCCATTCCCAATTTTTATGCGTGTCACACCACGATACGTGGGCATTAGATGAGTTAAGTCTTTCCACCAGAAGGAGCCACACGAGTCATGAGCATGTGGAATGGTGTCTCCGTAGTAAGATTCCCAGATTAGATGGACCCAAGGGATATCATGCCAGTTATAAAATTTGTGGAGAAATTTAAGTAGCAAGGCATCATTCTGAATTCTGAGGTTAACAACACCCAGTCCACCATTCTGAATCCTGGCCCTTCTCCTTATCGCGCCTCTCATACTCGGCTTTCTGCTTCCCTGCAAGCAGCTCAACCTGCCGGCAATTCTGGAGGTCATGGCCCTTAGTGCGATGAATCTTAAAGTACTGCTTGTCGGAGCCTCCCGTCTTGTCGGCACCCGCCAAGGCCCGACAGGCGGCGCACCCGGCAACCTTTGCCTTCTTGGCGGCACTGGGGTCACCGGATCCCTCGACGGCAAGCACAATCTTGCCCTTATGCTTCCTATTGTGGCGTCGACCCTTCTTTGCCGGGGCGACAGCATCTTTGTCTGGGGATTCGGTTTCCGCGCCGGCATCTTTGCCGGGGTACTTCCTCCCTTCTACAGCCCGAGCACATCTATCGGCCAGAACATAAAGCTCGGCTACATCCTGAACCTTGTTCATCGCTAGCTCCCCACGCATCTTGCGGTTGCGTACATTCTGATGGAATTCACTAATGATGGCGGCGGGATGAACATCTGGGATGTTGTACTGCACACGGCTTATAACAATACAACAAAAACTGCATGTAGAGACGTCATATTCCAAAGCTAGAGATGCGTTATTTCATCTCTAGCCAACCATAGACTCGACTTAGTAAAGCGTCTTTGGAGCCTCTCCTCGCGGACCATCTCAAAACTTTTAGACACGCTGGCTTTGCGTCTATACATGGCACGAGATGCTATATTGGGACGTCCAAATGCGTCTCTAGATATGACATGCTATATTTGGATGTTCAAAAGTGTCTCTAGATATGTAGAGCCATTTCATTCGTCATAGGCCCATTCCTATAGACGCTAGGTACAAACGTTATATTCGTCTCTAAATATACAGAAGATTTTGTTTCACCACGTAATGTTTTACTTTAAATAATATTTGATTTATTCCTTATTTGTACTTCGCCATTTCAAATCCTGTAACTTTATCATGTCGTATGCTTGTGCCGAATGATCAACAAATATTGTTACATAAAAGCATCCACCCATATCATCAATAACATTCATAAGCAACAAATATCATTATAGGAAGGGATCCACCCATATCACCATTTGTATCCACAACCTTCCCATTCGCACAATTTCATTTAGTAGGAACAAACACCTTAGGTTCACAACTGAATCAAATCAGATCTTCCAATAAAATATGAAAATAATTAAGAAGAGATCATACAAACTAGAACTAAGTTTTCCTATAAAGCTAAAATCTTTATATAATACTTAATATTTGTCTATCTAAAGATTAATTCTTCTATAGTTGCGCCTAGCTCCTGCAATGCAGTCCTTTTGTAACTCTTGAGCTACCCTAAAAAAGAATGATAACAGAGAAAAATGTAGAACATAGCTTTAAGACTAGTGTGAGAAGAAATGTACTTTGATGATGTACAATACCAGTGTTTGGTGGCTTGTTTTGAGGTTGTGTACGAGTCGTTAATTTTGGTTTTTTACCTAAAAATCACAAAGATACTTCATAAATAAAAAACCTTAAGCACGCACATTGGAGCATATGATGATTGCATGGAAGTTTACTTACATGTGATAGAGGCCATGCAATAACATAACCAATAGCATCCCTTACTGTTTGCAATTGTTCATATATGGTCTAACCAGTGTTCGATCTCCAAGTCTTGAAACAAGACAAACAAAAACCGCTACATATTGCTCTTCAAGCATGTTTCCTCCAACCACGTATGTTTTATCTCTAATCACTAAAGTTTCTTCAGCCACAAAATTATCTTCACTTCTCGGGTTCAACGAAACCAAGAAGACTTACATGTGATTTCTACAGTTTAGGTTTAGTTTAGTTGTAAGTAAACTTATAGAAAACATAGACATTGTCTGATAACATAGCAGAAATTTATGCGCTCATGCACACACACCTTAGCAACTGTGTGTTCATGTGGTGATTGGTTCTTGCGTAACCGCTAGGATGCAATTACTGGTTAGTCTTGTCCGGCAAAGTTGATATTGACCCTATGATCAATTGTTTCAATGTGTGCTTTCTACAGTTGAGGTTTAGTTCAGTTGTAAGTAAACATACACAAAACATAGACATTGTTTGACAATGAATCGGAAGTTTATGCATACATACACACCTTAGCAACCATGTGTGGTAAAGATGAACCAGTGTAATCCTCTTTGGTTCTCGAAGAAAAGCTAGGATGCAATTCCTGGGCAGTAATCTGCTTATCTGGCAAAGTAAATTCCGCACTTCCTTGATTGGTGTAACCCTCTTTGGTTGATTCTGCATGGCCTTGGTTGTCCTTATCAAACTTTTCAATGCATGCCTTCTACACTTGAGGTTCAGTTTAGTACGACATCAACATACACAATTATAGGCATTGGTTGATAATGAGGTAAAAAATTATGCGCACACACCTTAGCAACCATGTGTGGTAAAGATAAACTAGTGTAATCCTCTTTGGTTCTCATAGAAAACCTAGGATGCAATTCCTGGGTAGAGATCTGCTTGTCCGGCAAAGTTGAGTCTACACTTCCTTCATTGGCCCTATCAAACTTTTTGATGTGTGCTTTCTACCATTGAGGTTTCAGTTTAGTTGTAAGTAAACTTATACAAAACATAGACATTTTTTAATAACACAGCAAAAATTTATGCACACACCTTAGCGACCATTTTTTCTTGTGGTAATGATAAACCGGTGTAACACTCTTTGGTTCCCGCACAATCTCTAGGATGTAGTTCCTGCAACTTATGATGAACAATTGTTTAAGTATGAGAATGAAGAAGAATATTTACTAGTGAAGAAGCTATTACATCACCTGCATAGTATTCAATGGAGCATATTCTCCAGCTTCGTTATGTGATTCATTTGGGAGGTCACTGCCAACAACTCTTTCATTGAGATCAACCTGAGACAAGAACAGGATAATAGTATACTAATACTCGTATCTTTATCTTTGGGAGGTCACAGCACACTCCAGTTTATCTTACATGTGCTAGATAACTAGAATCTTTATGCTTTACAAGTTTTTAAAGAGAATCTAGTTGTAGCAAACGGTATATGTTGGACTCCATTGGAATAAGGTGATCTTGCCATAAATATGATCCATACACGCATGTAAGTGAAAAGGCACCCAGAAAGCACTTCAGAAGTTACTGTAACGCACATAGCAACATACAAACCTATAACAACAATCTTTTAGTACAAAATCTGAGAGCTGCTGATTGAAACCTCCCTTCAACTAAGATGCAAGAATCAAAACTAACAAAATATTGGGACTGCACTAAGATGAGGTAGGAAATAGGACAAACTAAAATCAGTACAAATAGCCTGTGCAACCAAACACTATCATGTTTTATGCTCAACCGTAATGTGAGGTTATTTGCACTGGTGGAGCCTCATGGAGGCCAAAGGGGGCAACGACCCCCCCCCCTTCCAAAACTGACAAAAATTATTACTAGTAAGCATTCAGCCCAACCCAATATTTCACAGCCCAATGAAGCGATAACTCTCCCATGTACAGACGCATCGCTCGTCTCACCTCCTTATCCTTTCCCCCAATTGGACAAAAACATCTCACTTTCCCCCAAATCGCCATGGATGAATCCTAGGTCTTGGACTCAACTACCAGTGGAGACTGCAATAGCAAGCTAGGTATGTTTCAAGAAAAGAATCAATGATGTTCAATGTTCAGAGACTTGCATAAATTCAGTGATGTTCAATGTTCAGAGACCTGCATAAAGTTCAATGTTCAGAGACTTGCATAAATTCAGTGATGTTCAATGTTCAGAGACTTGAATAAATTCAGTGATGTTCAATATTCAGAGACCTGCATAAAGTTCAATGTCGTCCGCGCAATTGTGTTCTCATGTTCAGAGACCTGCATAAGATTCAGATCATCCAGGATTTTTGTGCTATGCTTTTTTTAATAATGTACTAGTACTGGACCTGTTCTGATTTAGAGAATAGGTAACAATGGTGAAACAGCAAGCAATATAGATATATGTATATAAGATGTACATCTTGTTCCAGTTTATGTTGTGAGGATGTGAGGCTGTGAGCTGCATCTATTTTTACGCACATTTTGCTTTTTGTTTGAAATTGCCCCCCCCCCTCGGTCGCTCATCGCTCCGTTGGCCAATCTATCTAACACCACTTGTACTACTTTTGAGTTTTACCATATAAAGTTTGATTGGACCAAACAGTTGCTCACATATTTCCAAGAAAATCCGTTAGAATTGATTTCTAGGCAGGCAAGCAATTCAACAAACACTTAGAGTGCATTGCCTACATGAAGGAAGTAAGGAGACGAAGGAGAAGAGGATCAAGATTTGAGATGCATAAATGAAGGAGCCACTTGGGTTGATTTAATGGTAAAACTGTAGGGGCTATGGGATTCAAGGGATCACCTACTTGACGTGGTGGAGGCTGAAGATGCTAGATGGAGGCGAGAGCTGCTTGCTGGGTGGTGTACCAATGGACAAATGGCGCAGCTTCATGTGAAGGATGAAATTGGCCCGGATGCGGCTTCGGGACGGTGAGGACGAAGTCGGGAGGAGCACCGCTTTGTGACGGTGAGGACGATGGACGCCGACGAGTCTCCAACTGGTGACCTTGTTGATGGAGGAAAAAGGGAGTCGGCGGCGGGCGGAGCTAGCGACGGTGGGCGGAGCTAGCTATGGAGGGCAGCGCTTGAGGATGAGGCTGCCACCATGCGGTGTGCGAGAATGGCGGCGCGCACGGAATTGGGAGGTTGGATAATGGGGAGGTGGGGAAGATGGCGTGGAGGAAAAATAGCAGGCGACAATATATGAAAACGAAAATTTAGAGTCGTGGGAAGTCTTGCACGTGGTAAAGAAAACATCTGTAGCGCCAAATTTTGTTAAGCGAAAATATTCCGGAAGGCCAAATTTAATTAAGTGTGAATAGTTTGGCAGCTCACATATATCGATAAATAATTTTTTAGGTGTATCCTTTATTGGATAAATCCGTATGCTTTGTTTTTTTTCCAAAAAATTATCAAACTTCATTGAGTAATATACATATCCAAGTAATATCGATATAGCTTAATAAAAATAATAAAGGCAGTGGTAGATCAAAGTTGGGCTTGCTCCTCCTCCGCACGCTGCCGTGTCGACCACGGACGCCACCCCGGCGTGCCATCCCTTCACCTAGCCCTTGCCGGCGACGGGGGCGGCGACTCGTAGCGACTCCTCCAAGCCGATCTAGACCAGCTGGTCACTGATGTGGTGTCGGTGTCCGATGTGGCAAACGTGGCCCGGCATTGCGCCACTCCTGCCGCTCCTCCTCCTGTGCCACCCTCTTGGCCGACGTCAGGGTGCTACGTGAAGATGTGTCATTGTCATGTCGAGGTAATGGTGGAGGCGCCCAGGAGAGCTCCTCCTCCTTCACGACCTTGTCACACCAGTTGCGGCGTGGCAGCGATGACAAACGGTCGAAACAGTCAAACGTGATGCGCGAGGGAGGTGGCTCCTCCTTGAGGCAACATCCGGTTTGGTCTCCTCAGTTTCATTAGAGTGGAGGCTTCTCAGTCCCGTGTTCATTTAAGCTTCTAACAGTGGTTAATGTAGTACCTCGCTTGAAGCACCGCACCGCCTCACATTTCAAGCATCTCACGCCGCCGGTCATAGTCCACACCCAACTCCGGTTGGAGGAAAAATGCAATTGGTTCAAAATAAACCTGCCACACCGATTCCAGCAAATCGTGTGGCTGACTTGATCGTCCAGCAGGGCCACCGTCACCATTTCCAGCTGGAGGCATGGCCGGTTGCAGCATCTCGCGCCATGGTATTTTTGTTATCGTGAGGCGCTCCCGTTGCTTCCTTTGGTTTAGAAAACATTACACACCCCCTTCCCTTGATATGTTATAAATGACCGGTCCAACTAAGGAACAAGCATGAACCTCCCTCTTGCTCCCGGTTTTCAAGGTCCCCAAAAGCTTCCTTGGTCTGGTTATAGGAAGCATCCGGAAGCTTGTCTGGTTTTTAAGTCAGTTATCTTTATCTTGTTTAGGTTAATTTCGGCCAGTTTTTACTATGTTTTCCTGGGTTTTCCTTTTTTTTCTTTATCTTTTTTTACTTTTTATTTATTTTTCCTTTCTAATATTTATATTTCCCTTTCTTTTTTTTCAAATTCTTCCAAATTTGAGAACTTTTTTTCAGAATTCCCAAACTTTTTAAATTAATGAATAATTTTTTCAAACCGTGAACATTTTTCAAATTCAAAATAATTTGAAGTTCACAAACATTTCTTGAAACCATAAACTTTTTCAAAAAACTTTTTCAAAAAAAGCTTTGAAACCATAAACTTTTTCGTGAAATTTTAGATTTTTTTGCAAAAAAAGCTTTGAAACCATAAACTTTTTCAAATTCACAAAACTTTTTCAAATACTCAAACTTTTTCGAGGTCATAATTATTTTTTAAATTCATTTTTAGTTTGTGATTTTATTTCTTTGAATTGGTGAACTTTTTAAAATTCACGAACATTTTCAGAAGGCATGAACCTTTTTCAAATTGATTTTTTTTCAAGAATGCAAACATTTTCAAATTTGATTTCCCCCCAAATTTTTGTACTTTTATAAAATTCAACGGCCATATGTGGGCGTTCCCAGGATTTTAAGAATAACAAAAGAAGTGTACTAGTTACTCTAACACTTCACGGATTTCACCAAATATCCCTTACTTCTTTTGATTTATATGATTTTCCAGTTTCTCTATTTTTGTTGACTATAATTTGTTCTGGTTAACTGGGATGTCAACCATGCAAAGTCGATGTCATGCACTTGCAAAATATTATTGAAATATTGACTAGACTACTTTCATTTTCTATAAACTAGTTCAAAGAATCATCCAATCAGGACAAGTGAACCTAAAGCACACTTCATTAGTACAAAGCAGTCCACGGAATTCTGAGTGCTCCTGGCCTTTTCTTTTAGGCACAGAGTGCTCCTAGCTGACGCTCGCATGCGTCAAAACGAGCAGCTTCCGCTAAATGATTAGCGCAAAACGGGCCGACCCATTCCCACCAGCGAACCTAAAAGGAGAAATGGCACGAAAAAAAGCAGTGTCCGATGGATTCGATCCCGCGGCCCATCGCACTACATCAGCTTTGTTCGCCACTGCACCAGCGACCAACCATACTTTAAATTACAGCGCTCAAAGATAGGTATTATGTACAGAGGTAGGTCCGTCTGTATTCATTCCTTCAAGAAATGAATAATGTTTTCTCGAACAAAATTTTAAAACGTAATTTTTACAAAAAACGTGAATAATTATTGACCACGGATGAAAATCCAAACATTTGTTGAATTTTTATAAGTTTCAAATGTACATTGAATTTTTTTGTGAATATATACGCTGAACAATTTTTAACTACACTATGTAAATTTTTGTGATATATGATGCACAAATTTTAAATATACATTGAACATTTTTGTAATATACGTTGAACTATTTTTAACTACACATTGAACAATTTTTTATATACATTAAACAAATATTAAGTACATATTGAACATTTTTGTGATATACGGTGAACAATTTTGAAATTTCGAACAATTTTTAAAAAAAAGTGAACAAAAGTTTAAATCTATGATTTTTTTTAAAATCATGAACAAAATTTGGAATTCGAACCATTTTCTTGAAAACGAAGTATAAAAGTAAAATGAAAAAGGATAAGATGAAAGAAAAGAAACAGAAACAGAAAAGGGAAACAAAAAGGTAAAAAAGAAAAAAAGAAAAAACAGAAAAACTAGGTCTCGCTCGAAGTGGGCCCGCCCGTGTGCCTCGTTCGCTCGCTTCGCTTCAGCGAAGTAGCGACGAACGGACGCACACGGGCGTCATATAGGATCTGCTCGGAATTCCCAGGAAGAACACCAGCTCCGCCGTTGCGTCAGGCGACGGGGGAGCTTGGGCTGGGGGGAGACCGGCGTCGGTTGGCAGGGGAACTTGGGCTGGAGGGAGGATATTGGCATATGGCGGCTAGGGAACTTGGCTGGGAGGAGGAGCGGGGGGTGGCAGGGGAGCTCTTGCCAGAGGGAACCACCGTCGAGCGGCGGGGGAGCAGAGTGGAGCGAAGCAGGAATTCAGGCTAGGGGTGAGTGGAGGTGGCCTCAGATCTATGACAAGTGGCGACCTTCGGCGGCTTGAGAGCTCTGGCTGGGGGCAAACAGTGGCGGGAGAGCGGCGGCTGGTGCCGAGGTGCCGAGCAGCGACGGTGCTAAGGACGAACCCTCTTAGTAGATCGATTTGTTTAGTCCAGGAGTCGTGTATAGTAGTACAAAGCAGATTGCAAAAATACCAAAGGGTTTAGGTCATTCCACTAGGATTTATCAAAATAAATTAAAAAACAACAAAACGCCGCTCAGGGCAAATGATCAGTAAATTAATGCAAAGTATATGTAAGTCTAAATCAAATGTTGCAAATCATCAAGTGCCAAACTAAAATAGGGCAAATCATCAAATCCCTTGTATCTTTGGGATGATTAAGGATTTTTTTCCTAGGGAGAGATGATTAAGGTTTTTGTTTTAACATGAGAATATTACAGAGGTAATATAATATTACTTAGGAGAATATTATGAATGTGATGATTAAGGTCACAATCAAATAACAAAATGCCTCTTGGTCAATTTGTTCGTGCAATTACTCGGCTCATCTATTCGAATTTTACCACAACTACAATTTTATTAGCCTTTTGAGTACAACAATAGTGATTATAGTCGCATATAAAACGTCTCACAAATCGTCTCTAAGTTAATTAAAATTATATACCTATTTTCTAAATGGCCAATTATAAGAAAAAGTTTGTGACGCCCTATAAACGTCTTAAGAAGCGTCTTTAGCTTGCTAGTGTTCATGGGCGTAGAGACGAATACAAATAGCGTCTCAGAAAAAGCGACCATACAAGTCGTTTTTGTTGTAGTGTAACGCCCGAGTCCAATGCGCCAGGTGTCTTCCAGATATTTGCCGTCTTTGCCATGTCATTTTGCATGCATGTTTCTCTTTGACATGTCATCATGTGCATTGCATCCTCATGTTTTCAAAACTTGCATCCGGTCACTTTCTCTGTTGTCCGTTTCGACATCCAACACTCTCACATGCACCCGTTGCACCTCTCAGATCTTGTTTTATGAGCGGGAGAAAAATGTTCTCGGAATGGTCCGAGATTTGTCGAGTGGTCTTGGTATATCACCGGTAGACCTCCTGTCAAATTTCGTTTCCTTTGGAGGTCGTTTGATGCCCCAACAGTTAACCGCGTTAACCGAAACCCCCTTTCTCTTTGCAGCCCAGCACCCCTCCACAACAGCCCACTAGCCCATCTAAACCCCCTCCATGCTCTCCGTCATTGGATCACGATCGTGTGGGCGAAAATCGCACCTCATTTGGACTCCCCTAACTCCCTCTACCTATAAATAAGCCCTCCCCTCCAAAATTTCGGGTCCAAAACCCTAGTCCTCTTCCTCCTCGCGCCGCCGGACATGCCCTCCCAGCGGCCGGCCACGTCCACCCGCCTCCATAGCCAATCCGGAGCCGCCACCTGGCCTCCGCCCGCCTGCAGCCGTCGCGGCCCGGGGAAGCCCATCTGGGGCCCGCCCGGGCCCGAGCCACCTGCCGCCGTGGCCCGCGCGCCCGTCTGCCGCCCGTTGCGCGCCGCCGCCGCCGTGCTCGACCTCGCCCCTGCGTGGGGACGACAAGCACGCCCGCTCGCTCATTCGCCTGGGCCATCCGGCCTCGCGTGGGCCCTTGGCCGAGCAGCGCAGCCTGCCTCCCTCCTCTCCACCAACTTGGGCCAGACCCATGGTGAGCAGCCCCACCTATCCCTCGCATCATGCGCATTATAGTTTCCAGCGCTCAGGTCTGGTTTTTCCACCAAGTCCCAGTAAAAAACATCTCATGTGTGCATCTTTGTGTGCTTGTAACTTTGTGCACATATGTCCGTTTGTGATGATCTTCATATGGAAATGTTCATCTCTGAGTGCTCTATAAGATGGTGTAGTTTGAATGCATATTATTGTTCATATTGATGCCATTATCCCTGTTGCAAAAGTGCTAAATATTATTATTCATATTGATTTGTCTTTTTCATAGCATTTTGTGTGTTCATCTTTTGAGCATCATGTCAATATGTTTTAGGAGCATTTTCATGCCATCTTTATAGTTGTGCAATCCATGTATTTTTATGTGCTTTGTGGTGACTAGCACAAGCTTGTGAAGTGTGCTACTTGATGTTGCTGATTTTTGAGACCTGGTGATTTTTGCTAAGTCTGTAACTGTTACATGATGTTGCCATGTTAACTTGAGGCTGCCATCAATTCCATGCATAATTTGGAGATGCCTAGTTGACATGTTTTGATGTACATGTTATGCTCTATCATGTCATGCCTTTTCATGACTCATATATGTCCTGTAGCATATGTTTTCATTGCCATGAACATTCCTAAATGATGTCCCAGTTTTCTGTTAACTTCATGATGCCATGTTGTGAGCTCGGTATTGATTAATCTATGTCTCTTTTGGAGTTTCTCCAATTACATGATTTGTCATATTCTATGAGTACTCTATCCACATGCCAAGTTTTTTTAATTTTGGAGTTCATATGACCTATGTTCCAAGCTTGCAAACATGCTATTCTGATGTTGCTATTTTACACTTGTTGTAACTGTTACGACTTTCAAACTTGTCTTGATGGTTCCCACTAGTCCGTGAGCTATATGGTTATGATGCTTTGATGTTATATTCTCCTTGTTATGTGTACTTTGATGCCATGCCCTTGGTTGCCATATATCCTGCTGTAGTTTGTCTCTTGCTTGCTCTCAAGTTGCTATCATGCTAAAACTGTCATTCTGTTAACAGCATGTTCCTTTTTGCAAGTATCATAGTAATTACTCCATGCATCATATGAACTTGTTCCCTTAGACTAAGTTGAAGTATATCCTGTCTAATACATGCCCATGTCTTGTTCATGATTATTTAATTGCTATGCCTGCGGTTATGTACGTCCAAAGTTAGCATCATAATGTTATTGTTTGCATTCCCAGATTTCCTCTAAGTCCGAGAATCATCTTATATCATGTTGCATCTTGTATTGTTGATTGCCATTGATATAGGGGTCATATGGAGATGCTTAGTAATCATGTTTTGCCGTGTTTGGCCTATACTTTAATGAAATGCTTTTGTTTTCCATGATCTTGCACTATACCATCTTTGTTTCATGCCTCCAACATGTCACATGTTATTCCTGCACACATGTATGCCCTGATTTTCACTAAGTCATAATCTGTGTTACCAAGTTGCTTTTTGCATTGATCATGTTGGATTAATCCTGATGCATATGGACTTGAACCTTAATGATATTTGAAGAATGTTGTCTATACTTTAAGGGCATGTCAAGTTTGTGTCCTTATGTTTCCTGTAGCATGTTGCTTCTTTGATTGCAAAGTGCTTAGTTGCTGTTTTGGGCAGATTGTGTCTGAAACTTGTATTGAGTGTATGTGTTGAACCGTTACTCTGTTTGAAGTATGCTCTATATGAAACTTGCTTAGTTTTGCATGTAGTTTCATGTTAACTTGTTGCATCCATGTTTTGGAGTGTTTGTGATGTTGTTTTTCTTGCTTTTGTATCAATGCCATGTTTAACTTGTTTTGCTCATACCTTCTAGGCCGTAGCTCCGAGTTAAACGAACTTTATATGTAACTTGACTAGAATAGCGCGTAAATCATCTTGGTTCACTTTAACTTGTTGTTTAACAACTTTAACTTAATGTTTTGTTCAGATATGACCAATTTCGAAATTTGCATATGAGGACTTACCAAAATTGTTATATGTTGTTTCCGACCTCATTTAAACTTGCTTTGATGTTTTGCTCTTGTATGCATCATCTCTTGGCATGAGTAGCATCATGTAGCCTTGTCATGCATCATACTTGGTTGAGCTTCATGTCATGTTATGTGTTGTGTGTTTACCATGTTGTTTGCTTCTTTCCGGTTGTGCTCCTTCTCGATAGTTCCTGCTTCATTGTGATTGTGAGGATTCGTTCGACTACGTGGGATCGTCTTTTTCATGCACTCGTTCTTCTTCCCAGCAGGATTTCAGGAAAGATGACCATCACCTTGGATGGCACTACTATCTTTGTTATGCTAGTTGTCTCGATGCTATCGCTATGTCGTGCAACCTGCCACTTGTTTATCAAGCCCCCAAATTGCCATGATATCCTCTAACCTTTTCCCCCTTCCTAGAAAACCGTTGTTTGGCTATGTTACTGCTTTGCTCAGCCCCTCTTATAGTGTTGCTAGTTGCAAGTGCAGTTGCAGGTTGTTCCATGTTGGGACATGGATATCATGGGATATCACAATATCTCTTATTTAATTAATGCACATATAGAATTGGTAAAGGATGGAAGGCTCGGCCTTTTGCCTGGTGTTTTGTTCCACTCTTGCCGCCCTAGTCTCCGTCATACCGGTGTTATGTTCCTTGATTTTGTGTCCCTAACACGGTGAGGGTTTATGGGCCCCTCTTGAAAGTTCGCTTTGAATAAAACTCTTCCAGCAAGACCCAACATTGGTTTTAACATTTTCCATAATAATACTTGAACTAAGTAATTAGTTGGCATAGGGCGTCATGAACCCGAGGATTCTTTTCTACATATAGCGGGCAGTGCTGATGGTGTTGGTCCTAAATGGCAGTAGCCAGGGCCACCAACGGGTGTGCCAGCCGGAAACTTAGCCAATCCGGACGTGGCATGAGACAAGATACGCGCGGCTACTCTCAGGGTGTAGACACGTCGGGAGGTCTTGCTGGATTAGATTTACCATTGTCGAAATGTATTGTGCACCGGGATTCCGAGTCTGATCGGAGGGTCCCGCGACGGAGGATTGTTTTCGCAGATCGTGAGCTTGTCATGGGCTAAGTTGGGACACCCCTGCAGGGTTTGAACATTCGAGAGTCGTGCTCGCGGTTATGTGGAAGATGGGAATTTGTTAATATTCGGTTGTAGAGGACTTGAAGTAAACTCAATTAAAATACACCAACCGCGTGCGTATCCATGACTGTCTCTTTTCGGGGAAGTTCGAGAGGAGAACATGGTTGGGTTATGTTTGATCGTAAGTAGTTCAGGATCACTTATTGGTCATTACTAGTTTGTGACCGTTTGCGTAGTTTCTCATCTTACTCATGTACTCATAAATTAGCCACCATACATTGCTTAGTCACTGCTGCAACCTCACCACTTATCCTTTCCATACCCATTAAGCTTTGCTAGTCTTGATACCCATGGTAATGGGATTGCTGAGTCCTCGTGGCTCACAGATTACTGCAAGAATAGTTCTTCTTCTTCTTCTTCTTCTTCTTCTTCTTGGAGTTCTTCTTCTTCGTCATCGATCTTGGGTTGGGTTCATGGTCGGCAGCCTGGCCTAGCAGGGTGGACGTCGTTTGAGTTTTTGTTTGTGTTTAATCCGTAGTTGGATATTCTACTCTTTAATGATGTATTGATGTATTCTTGTGGCATTTGTATGTTGTGTATGTATCCCCATCTATTATGTAGTGGTTTGATATAATGATATCCACCTTGCAAAAGTGTGTCAATATGCGGTTCTATCCTTGGTGGGACCTTTGAGTCTCTTTAGGATAGAGTCGCATATTTGGCATGACACGGCTGAATCTTTGTATGTACTTGTGCAGGGTTTCGCCGTCTTCTAGGGGATGACATGCAAATCACTTGCCTGGCCAGGAGCTTGGTGGCCTCCGGTAAAGGCGCCAACACACTTGTGACACATATCCTACCAAGAAGAAATGGAATCCATTGGCAGGTGCATCAACCATTACATGACGTTGGGCTTAAGCGCCAACGGGAAGTAGTTGGCAAGCACCTTGTCGTCGTGAGCCCCAGTAGCTTGCATCGCGATAGTGTAGATGCTGAGGAACTCCGACGGGTGAGTCTTGCCGTTATATTTTTCTCCGACCTCAGGCTTGAATGTGCGGTGGGTGGGCCACTAGAACTGCTGCAGCTCGCGGGTTAAGGCTGGACAACCCACCTCGTAAGGTAGGTCACCGGAGCCCCCCGGCGCTGGGCGGTCCATAGTGGATCCCGCACGCCTATCTGACTGATGGCGCGCTTCCACCGCCGCTCGATAGTGGTCCGAGCGTCTTCCTGAGCTCGCTCCCAGAGAACTTGACATTGGTCGCAGCAGGCTCGTGGGTCATACGACGCTATGGAAACGTTGTCGCGGGCGTCGGCCGACGAGCCGGCGGCTGCTAATGCTGGCGTGGGGGAGGAGAGTGCATCGTGGTCGCAGCGTCTCCGGTCCTTCCACCACTGACGTGCATTGGCTCGACAGAGCGCCGACACGAGGATCCCGCCGGTCGCGGCTCATCTTTACTAGTGAAGCTGATGAGGCTCCGAATGGTGGCTCTCCACTCGTCGAGCTTCTCCGCGGCAGGGGGAAAGTCTAGGAGCAATTACACGCGCGCCAACGCTTCTGCTGGCGTGGGTGGCGGCGTAAGCTGCATGGACCGTGACATACTCCAACTTCTAACCACGTTAGAAGGAGCTCTATCATCGTCTCGCGGTCACGCGCCATTTCCGCCAACGTCTGGGCGCGCATCCTGGCCTAGTGCGTCTTGAGAGTGATGCAAAGGGCTCTTCCTGCGGAGGCGCCCGAGGGAACCAATGTCGCGGCATTGCTCGTCGTGCGTGACCCGGGAAGGCCGCGGCGCGGTGGCTAGCCGGGGCATCCTGGAGGTCGCCGCGCCGCCCGTGGGCAGCACGGCCCCGCCTCTGGACCCAGCGGCGTGCGGCTCGTCCTCTTGGGCACGAACGACGCCGCTCGCCTGGCTCCGATTGCCATAGTGTTGTGGATGCTCACGGGCCTCGCCTCTGCCACCATCCGCGGCCGTTCCGCCGCCTGCCTGTGCTGGTAAGGGCGGTTCGGCTCCGAACGAACCAATCGCTGTGATCACCTTCTTCTTGGGAGCCATAGTGATGAAGAAGTCGATACGCTAACAGAGGCACATAGGAGGTGGAAAGCATCTACAGTGTACAAGTTTATCGCCTGGCACCGTAGGACAAATGCATTTAATGCGCTGCCGACGTGCCCTCTTGCTTTATCGGGGACGACAACGAAGATCGTCCCGTCCGTCGCTGCCTCGCCTTGCTTCAACGCGCATCCAAGTCGACGAGGCATGCAGCGCCATGCTGGCTGGCTGGTTGCTAACCTGGTGCGGTGACAGGGGCTTCACGAAGATTTGCATGCCACCACGCAGGATCTTGCTGGGGGGTCTTCATCTATCCCCGGCAAGGATCTTGCCGGGGGTCTTCGTCTTCTGGTTCTTATCTAGGGTCGTAGGCCCTTGGTCTTCACAAAGACTACATGCCACCATGCGGGCGTCCCCGAGTCTTGGTCTAGACGTTATCGATGGTGTCAGAACTCTTAGGCTCAAGGGTGGCGGCCTCGCTGGTGTGGGGCGAATTGCCCCGGCAAGGCTCTTGCCGGGGCTATGTAGGCCGCCCCAGCAAGGATGTTGCCGGGGGAGATCCATCTTGCCCCTTTGCTGTTCATGCCTCTGATTTGAGTGCTGCCTCGGTAGCCTTGTATCTTTCCTTCCTCTGCCGAGCCAAGCATGGCCGTAGGTGTGGCTACGACTACCCGTGCACAAGTAAAGGGGTACAGAAAGGCCCCTACTTTTGTACGCCGACACCTAATCCCCACAAATGTCCCAATGTCGTTGATAGAAGTGGGTTGGGAGGCTGTCAGGCCTCGGGGCCTTTGTCGTGAACATTTGGAAGAGCGCGGTTTTGACCTATTTATTGGTATATGGCGCTATGAGAAAGGCATTCATCTGGTTAATAACCTTCAGAGGGACATTCGCTAAAACTTCCTCCGATCCATCCACACCTTCTGGTGTGTAGAGGCTCTTGTAGAAATCTGTCACCATATAGCTTTTAGTTCTCCCTGATCCTCTGTCAGCACCCCTAGCAAAGTTGCAAGTGCTTTAATCATGTTCCTCTTCATGCGCTCACTTGCCCTAAGGTGAAAAAATCCCGTATTTCTGTCCCCCACCGAAAGCCACTTCAAACCTCGAACGTTGCCTCCACATAAGTTCCTCAATCTGGCATAATTCAATCAATTTCTCATTGATCTTTATCTCAACATGGGTGGGCGTTGTCCTCGCCATATCACTACGCAGGCGGTCCAACTCCAGTTTCAAGCTTTTGATTTCCTTTTGTATAGAGCCAAATGTATTTTTGTTCCACAAACCCACCTGTACCGAAACGCGTTTTAATTTCGCCCTTAGTTCTGCCATGCGCTCCATGATAATCCCCAAGTGCAGGAATCATCGTAGAACTTTACAAAGGTGGAAATGATAAGTATGGAGTGTCGAACCCACAAGGAGCTAAAGGTAAGATCAATATTCTCTCAAGTCCTATCTGCCATTGATACTACTCTACGTACACCAAGTGTTTGCTTCCAACTAGAAACGAGAAATAAAACTATGTTGTGGGTATGAAGAGGATAACTTTGCACGATATCAGAGAACAAAATTATAAAAGTAGGTGCTATTAATATAAAGTTAGAATATATTACTATATATTATAAATAGCGAGTGTGGAATAATGATGGATTAGTGTGCGTAATTGTCCTAAGAAATTGTTAACAAGATCGGTAATCATTATTGCAATTTCATATGAGGGAGAGGCATAAGCTAACATACTTTCTCTTCTTGAATCATATGCACTTATGATTGGAACTCTAGCAAGCATCCGCAACTACTAAAGATCATTAAGGTAAAACCCAACCATAGCATTAAAGTATCAAGTCCCCTTTATCCCATATACAACAACCCCCTTACTCGGGTTTAAGCTTCTATCACTCTAGCAACCCACAATAAGCAAATCATGAACGTATTGCAACACCCTACAGCGGGAATCCCTCACGGTTGCGCGACACGGAGAGCACCATAGGACAGCACCAAAATAAAACATACAACTCAAACCAATCTATATCATTAGTCAACCCAAAAGAAAAAATAAATCTACTCAAAACATCATAAGATGGAAACACATAATTGGATCATAATATGTGGCATAAAGCACCATGTTCAAGTAGGGGATTACAGCGGGGTGCGGGAGAGTGGACCAAGTAAAAGAGATGAGGATGGTGATGTTGATGAAGACGATCACCGCGGCGATGATTCTCCTGATGGCACTCCGGTGCCAGCAAGAGAGAGGAGGAGTGGTTCTCCCCTTTGTGCTTCCTCCTTCTTGGCCTCCCCCTTAGATGGGGCAGGTTCTTCCTCTGGTCCTTGGCCTCCATGACAATGGTGTGCCCTCTGGCTTCCTCTTCCATGGCCTCCGGTGATGTTGGCCCCCTCTGGCAGGGTGCCAGAGAGGGCCTAGATTGCTTTTTCGTGGCTATAGAGGCTTACGGCGGCAGAACTCCTGATCTAGGTTTTGTTCTGGAGTTTTTGGAATTTATAGGAGTGTTTGGCATCAGGGACAGGTCAAGGGGACCCACGAGGCAACGACAAGGACGGGAGGCGCGCCCTAGGGGGGTGGGGGCGCCCCCACCCTTGTGGTTAGCCCGGGGCTCTTCTCTGGTATCTTCCCGCTCCAGTATTTTTTATATTTTCCAAAAATATTCTTCGTAAATTTTCATCCCACTCCGAGAACTTTTATTTCTGCACAAAAACAACACCACGGTAGTTGTGCTGAAAACAACGTCAGTCCATGTTAGTTCTAATCAAATCATACCAAAATCATATAGAATTGTTATAAACACAGCATCAATACTTCATAAATTATAGATACATTGGAGACATATCAGCATCCCCAAGCTTAATTCATGCTCGTCCTCGATTAGGTAAATGATAAAAGAAATAATTTATGAAGTGTGAATGCTATCAAGTGCACAAGTTTGATCAATGAAAGTTCCAAGCACTTTTTCTCGTGTTATTCTTTATCATAAACAGTAGCTCATCTCATAAAACTTCTTATGGTCAAGTAACAAGCTATTCATAAATTAAGGTATAGACCCTAAACTTTCTTAAAACTAACAAACTATTTTCTCAGTCATCAAACAATTGCAATTCATCTTATTTTCAGGAAGGGTCTATGTAAGAGCTTTGATTTATCAAATTCCACATACTCAACTATCATTTAATCTTCCACAATTGCTAACACTCACGTGATATTTATGGGTACAAAGTTTCAATCGGACACAGTGAAAGATAGGGGGCTTATAGTTTCGCCTCCCAACCTTTTACCTCAAGGGTAATGTAAACAATAATAATTTATGATAACCTACATCTGAGTGGATATATATATATATATATATATATATATATATATATATATGTATATATATATATATATATATATATATATATCCGGATATCTCCAACACATAGTGTGGTTGCCAAAAGAAAAAGTGTAAAAAGGGAAAGGTGATGATCACCATGACTCTTGTATAAAGGTAGAAGATAAAAGTAAAAGATAGGCCCTTCGCAGAGGGAAGCAGAGGTTGTCATGCGCTTTTATAGTTAGGTGCGCAAAATCTTAATGCAAAAGAACGTCACTTTATATTGCCGCTTGTGATAAAGACCTTTTTTATGCAGTCCATCCCTTTTATTTCTTCCATATCACAAGTTCGTATAAAGCTTATTTTCTTCACACTAATAGATCATACATATTTATAGAGCATTTTTATTGCTTGCATCGATGACAACTTACTTGAAGGATCTTACTCAATCTATAGGTAGGTATGGTGGACTCTCATGGCGAAACTGGTTTAAGGGATGTTTGGAAGCACAAGTAGTATTTCTACTTTGTGCAAAGAATTTGGCTAGCATGAGAGGGAAAGGCAGTCTCGACATGCTGGAGGATCCATGACAATATAACTTCTATTCGGATATAAGAGAACATAACCTATTATGTTGTCTTCCTTGTCCAACATCAACTTTTTAGCATGTCATATTTTAATGAGTGCTCACAATTATAAAAGATGTCCAAGATAGTATATTATATGTGAAATCTCTCTTCCTTCAATATTCTTTCATGGATTGTTCAAAATGACCAATGTTGAGTTTGCTAACTTTCAATAAATTTCACCACCTATACTTCTTATAAGTGAAGTCATTACTCCCCATGGGATAAGCATATGAAGCATATATAATTTTAGATCTATGATATTCAATTTATTCAACCATTTACTCATAGGATATGAGTGAAGCACGTGAGTAAATGACAAACTACTCCAAAAAGATATAAGTGAAGAACAATGAGTAGTCAAATAATTAACTAGCCATGGGAGGAATCTCTCTCATTCAAGATTTCAGATCCAATGATTTTATTCAAACAACAAGTGAAATGAAAATACGCTCCAAGCAAAACACATATCATGTAACGAATAAAAATATAGCTCCGGGTAAGGTATAATGATGGTTTCGAAGACGAAAGAGGGGATGCCTTCCGGGGCATCCCCAAGCTTAGGCGCTTGAGTCTTCCTTGAATATTAACTTGGCGTGCCTTGGGCATCCCCAAGATTAGGGTATTTCCACTCCTTATTCCCCTTGTATCGATATCTCACCCAAAACTTGAAAAATTCAATCACAGAAAACTTAACGAAACTTCGTGAGATGGGTTAGTATGATAAAGAGTAAATCATTCACTTTGGTACCATCCAAGACAAGATTAATAATTGTTCTCACACAATGCCTACTGTACCGTATCATTTCTACAATTTATATTGAGCAATATAAGCCATTGAAACTAGAAAACAAGCAAACTATGCATTGAAAACAGAATCTGGCAGAAACAAAACAGTCTGTAATGATCTGAACAACAACCATACTTCTGCTACTCCAAAAATTCTGAAAAATTAGGACAACCTAAGCAATTTATTTATTAATCTCCTGCAAAGATAATCAGTATTTTATCATGCTTCTATAAAAAATGAGAATTGTTTTGTTGAGGGCAAAAGTTTTTGTTTTTTAGCAAGATCAAATCAACTATCGCCGTAAGCCATCCCAAAGGTCTTACTTGGCACTTTATTGAAACAAAAGCTATAAAACATGATTACTATAGTAGCTTAATCATGTGAACATACATAAATAGTAAGGACTTGGGTTGTCTCCGAACAAGCGCTTTTCTTTAATGCCTTTTCAGCTAGGCACGATGATTTCAATGATGCTCACATAAAAGATAAGAATTGAAACATAATGGAAGTATCATCAAGAATATGACTAACACATTCAAGTCTAACACCACTAGTAGAAAAAGGGTCAAACGTGAAGCACATTAGTGCCGGTTTGAATTAGAGCCGGCACTAATGTGTACATTAGTGCCGGTTCGTGGCAGCGATCAATAGTACCGGTTCGTGGTGAACCTTTAGTACCGGTTCATGCCACGAACCGGTACTAAAGAGGCTGTGTCAGCCTACGGTCAGGCTATGGCCCCACCATCACCACTTAGTGCCGGTTCGTACCATGAACCGGTACTAATGAGGTTATGGCAAGCTGTTTTTAGTCCCACCTCGCCAAGAAAGAGGCAGTATGAGCGGTTTATAAGCCGTGAGTGCACAGACAATGAAGAAGAGTTGCAATGCTCACCTACATGTTGATTAGCTTCAAGCCTTGTGGAATAGCATAGATTTCACTGAGCTATGTGCAGTGCAGTCTACACTATTCCAAATGGCTTCAAGCAAATTAACCAGCATTGCACCTCTTTTTTATTTTTAATAACTTGTTTAAACTCCGGACTTCTTTTGTGTTCAGTATGCAGCATTTAAAGCGACGTCATCAATTTCCAACATGTTTTGACATCATTTGTTGTTTTTCGGTCATTTACCTAATTGTTTAGAGAGCTAAATGATCGTGAAATTGAAAATCACTACAAAATGAATCCTGAAAATGTTGAAACTTGGCATGGTATCATCATATCACCCGCATAGCATGCGCGAAAGAGTAGAGAGGGTCACGGCAAAAACTGGACGCACTTCATGTACAAACTGGACAAACTCTTTCCGAGTATCAGGGTTTAGAAGTCCGGAGTGGGTACTAATGTGCAACTCTTTGCTTGGCTTTGTTAGGGTGGTCTCTAGGAAGTCCCAAAACAATGGCATGAACCACCTCTACACAAGATTCCCTCATGTTTGTCAGTTATGGTACTTTTAGCCTATAAGTACTTAGACTCGGAGTGAGGAATCAATGCCGGTGAAGACCCTACACAAGGAGTGAGTGAATATTTGGCATGTACCACCCTAAGAGCACTTTTAAACACATGGTATGCCAACTCCTAGCTTTTCGTGCCATCCCGATGCTCCGGAGCCCCTCTATGGCGAAACCCTAGCCCCTCTACAACTTTCACCAAAGCCCAGAGTGGGTACTAATGTGCATCCCACCAATCAGGAAGAATCGCACGGATCGTGTGTTTCTTTCTAGCTCTTGTGAGTCGTTGGATCAAGGGTGTGTTTCTTCCTAGCTCATGTGAGTCGTTGGATCGAAACTACCACACAATCACTTTTTGTGAGCCAGACGACCCTATATATAGCCCACCTCTCGCCTTCCCTGCATAAGTCTTTCAGTTCATCGACTACATACATCTACCAGTTCATCGACTGCATACATCTACCAGTTCATCGACTGAATACAAATCATTCGGATTCGCCATCATACGTCCAACCCTGCATTTGATATGCATATATATGCATCACAAGCCACGGTTGGGCTGTATGATGGCGATACCGATTGGTTTGTTCTAGATCCGACATAAAAGGTTTGATACAACTTCTTTTTTGTGACATAAGAGCTATCTCTCCTCCTACCTATTTTAGTTACACAACTACCTATTTGTGCCAAATTTTCACTTTTGTTGTTGCTCTTGCATCATAAGCATCCATGTTAACTGGACTTACAAGTAATGCAATTTAACCAAACTATCTTGTGATCTTCGCCAAGAGAGAGGAAGTATGAGCGGGCCGTGAGTGCACAGACAATGACGAAGAGTTGCAATGCTCACCTACATGTTGATTAGCTTCAAGCCTTGCGGAATAGCATAGATTGCACTGAGCTATGTGCAGTGCAGTATACACTATTCCGAATGGCTTGAAGCAAATTAACCAGCATAGCATGCGCGAAAGAGTAGAGAGGGTCATCAATTTCTAACATGTTCTGACATCATTTGTTGTTTTTCGGTCATTTACCTAATTGTTTAGAGAGCTAAATGACTGTGAAATTGAAAATCACTACAAAATGAATCCTGAAAAAGTTGAAACTTGGCATGGTATCATCATATCACCCGCATAGCATGCGCGAAAAAGTAGAGAGGGTCACGGCAAAAACTGGATGCACTTCATCTGTTACATGGCCACTTCAATGTTTTTTAAACTTATTGGAACTCCGTACTTCTTTTGTGTTCAGTATCCAGCATTTAAAGCGATGTCATCAATTTCCAACATGTTCTGACATCATTTGTTGTCTTTCGGTCATTTACCTAAATGTTCATTATGCAGCATTCAATTTCCAGAAGAAAATAAATAGAAGAAAATAAATAATGCAGAAAATAAAAGTTGGGGTGGCAGCGAAAGGCCTTTAGTACCGGTTGGTGGCTCCAACCGGTACTAAAGGCCCCCCCTTTAGTACCAGTTGGTGGCTCCAACCGGTACTAAAAGCCTTCGTTTCCCGCCGCTTGGCCTAGCGAAAATAGGCCTTTAGTACCGGTTGGAGCCACGAACCGGTACTAAAGGCCCATCCTATATATATAGCACTTACGAAAATTTCAGTTTCATCTCCCCACTTCGTCTCCAACCTCTCGCGAGACATCGCCGCGCGCGCCGCTCGATCCCGTCTCGTCGACGCCCGTCGCCCGTCGTCCGTCGTCATCGTCGCTGTCCCCGCCGCCACCCATCGTCGTCGTCGTCTCGCGCTGCTGCCCCGAACGCCGCCGCCGTCCGTCGTCATCGCCGCGGCCGTACGTCTCTCTCGCACCCGCGCCGCGCGCACCGACCCGTACGTACGCTGCCGCCCCCGCCCCGTACGCCGGCGTCCCCGCTCGTACGTACGGGGCGGCGGCGTACGGGGCGGCATTGCAGTATACACACACATACACACACATACATACACACACATACACACACACACACATTTTTTTACATATTTTCTGTTTTCTGTTTTTTAGAAAAGTTAATTAGATGATCGAATATTAGATTAATGTCGAATGTTAGATGAATTAGATAGAAAAGTTAAATATATATTAATGTCAATTGTTAGAGATTAATATAGCTAGATATTAATTAGGTATATATATGAGATTTGAACTAGTTGAATAATTAATATAACTAGTTTATTTTTAGTAAGAAAATTGTCGAACTAGTTTATTTAGGTATATGAGATTTGAACTAGTTGAATAATTAATATAAATAGTTTATTTTTAGTAAGAAAATTTAGGTATCTGAGATTTGATGATCTAATTAAAATATTATTTGTTAATGAGTTTTTCTATTTATTTAATTTTTTTATATATTTTTAGTTTATATAAATGTTACATTAATGTCGAATGTTAGATGAATTCGATAGAAAAGTTAAATATATAGTAATGTCAATTGTTAGAGATGAATATAGTTAGATATATTAATGTCAAATGTTAGATGAATATATATTTGGCTAGATATAGGTGTTTAATGTTTCACCTATATGAACATAGGAAATGTCATCTGACGACGAAAAAGATTTCATTATGTGTGAACACTGTGAAGACCAGCGCGGCCTGTGCGACCAAAATTTCCTTGTTGATGGTAGGCGCTTCAGCATCAAGCTGGATGAGACATTCGAAGTTGATACAGTAAGTCACTTTGTCAATTATTATTTGAATGCAAAACTTATGCTTCATTTGCTTCAACTTATAATTTTAAATTTTCACTATTCTCCTAGCGCATCCCCCGCCATGCAAGAATTTTTGTCTTGGATAAGATAGGTTTTAGTGCTATAGATGATATGGAGGTAAAGAGAGTTTACTTGAAGACGGAGCATGGGTATACTTTCAACGTCAAATTATATAATGGAGACACATACACCCATTTTGAATGCAAAACTTGGCAAGAACTATGCAAGGCTTATACATTTGAGCCTGATATGGTTATCACCTTTGATATTCGTCCGGAAGATGATATTGAAGGTAATATAGACATCTGGCTCGATGTGCAAACGCCTCCAGTTCTACCATTTGGTGAGTTTTTCTCAACCATGCATGCATATGTTTATGTCTTTCATACAGTTTATTCAAAAATAGTTGACAACTAATTTGTATTGTCAGCTTATTTTGGTTCAAGCAAACATGTCCGGCGCTTGGTAGACAGGACCTACTACTGCTCCGGGGCTCAACTAAACTGCGAGGAGATAAGTCATTATGTTTCATGGCTTGAGGATCTTAATACTGTCAAGACAATTTTTTTTCCTAAACTTAGAAATGTTAGTACTCAAAACGTGCGACCGATGGTGATCGTATTGAACTACGGTCACATCTATAATCGAAAGATGGTAAGATTTTAAATATTTGTCCTTAATTAGTGCATCTTTTGCATACATTATTTTTGAAGCTAAACTTTCATTGCTTAGTATATTAATTACTATACGATGTTCTTCAACAGGGACTTCTGATGACAGTTGTGCCTCAGTGGATCGAGACAAAAGGTCACATGTCAATGGTTGGCTTACGACCAAGATTTCCTACATTGCACATGAGTGCATTCAGGATTTCTGAAAGCGAAGAATGCTTAATAGTGAAAGATTGGAGCAAAATTGTTAACAATCGCAGAGAAGTACTAGGGGGCAGCAAGGAGAAGCGCAACCCAAAATTAGGAGACAGATTCATCTGCATGCTCCAGTATGATGAATCAGGAGAGCTATACATGTTCTATGCTATTCTACCTGAGAAGGAGCAGCAGGATCAGTAGCTACTAGTTCATGCTCTTAATTAGTACTTGTCTCATGTCAGTGTCCTGAACTTCGATGTTGGTGATGATTATGTTGAACTTGATGATATCTTTGCTTCTGTTACAAAGTGAATGTTTCCTCTTTAAGCTAGCCAGCGTTGATGATGATTAGATAGCTAGCGGTAATGACTATGATGATTAAATAGTGGTAATTAGACGACTATGATGATTTTTAGCCAGCAAGAGTTTATTTATTTATTAATATGCGATGATGATGATGATGATGATGATGACGACTACAACTCATTATAACGTAAACCAATCCTAAATTTATTTCACCTTGTCCGGCTTATTTTTAGAGGATGGGGAAATTTTATTTCGGGATTTTTGGAGTCCGTTTAGTATTTCTTTTCTTTTATTTTCTGAGCGCCGCAATTATTTTATAAAAAAGGCGAACCGACTCCGGGCCGTAAGCGGCCAGGACTTCTCGGGCCGGCCCTTATAAGCTGCGGCCCCGAGCCCCTGACCAGCCCAAGCCGCGACCGCGCCCTAACCCTAACCCTAGCCCCGATCCGCCGCCGCCGCCTGCCACCCGCCGCCGTGCCGCACCCCACGCCGCCGCGCCGGAGCGCCGGACCCTCGTCGGACCTTGAGGTAGTTGCCTCGGTTTTTGTGAGAAAACCGTTTTGTTTTTTTTCGAAAAACCTAGATCTGTTTTTTTATTTAGGTCCGGTTCGGTTTATTTTTTTGGTTTAGTTATTTAGCGAACGCCCATTTTTATGTTCGTTTTAGCGTACGGTTTTAACCGTTTAGCCGCAGACAGCGAACGTTCGTTCGTTAGCCTGTTCGTCAGTTTTTCTTTTTCTCGGATTTTCCGCGATTATTTTCGATCGAGATTTCTGATCCGATTTTCTTTTTAGTATAACTTTTCGCTCGTTTAACGGAATCAGGCGATTCAAACGCCTAGAGTTTCGTCTCGAAACCCTCTTTCCGTTTAATCAACTTAAACAAGTTTTTGCTACGGTAAAATTTAACTTTAGTCCAGATTAGTAAACGAAGCCTGTTTCTTTCGCCGTTTGAGTTTTGTTGCTTCATTTGATTTGATTCTTTTTGCAAACCGAAGTTCTTAAGTTGAACTTTCTGGTTAGATCTCTTATTCGAGTTTTACCCGTGCCCTTGCTTGATTGCTTATTGGATGCTTGTTTGTTTGCGATAGAACATCTGGAGTGCGAAGCGTGCTACTACAAGTCTCTAGGTTTCGCGGATCATCAGCAAGGCAAGTAACACTTTGATCATACCTCTTACTACCCAGTTTTATTGCATTAGATCAACCCTCAAACATTGCATGGTTAGGATCTAAATTAAACTGTGGGTTGGGAAGTAGTTGATGTGGTAGGAACCTATTACCATGTTTATTATCAAACCCTGGGAGTTACTTCTACATTATTCTTATACTGCTATGCTATGCTCGTAGACGTGGATTGGGTTTGAGTGTATCCATGAGAGATGTGAGTTGTTAATTAATGGTTCAACTTAAGGTGGCTACTTGAATACACATCTGGGTGGATTGAGGCACCTGGGGAACCCAGTGATTTCCTGTATTTTTTTGGAAATCCCGGGGTACCGTGTGATTCTCCTATGGACTGCCACCCAGGCTCAAAGGGATCATAAGATTATTCATACTGGAAACTTCTGTGTGCAGCCACATGCTATTATGGGCTCTAGCATAGTTGCTTAAGTTGTGTGAACTCTTACAGTGGTAGACTAGCAGATGTAGGGGATGTAGGTGTACCGGTCTACCCATCGTAAGGTGCTAACGCCTCTGAAAGACTGTGTCTCGGTCATCCGTTTCTCAAACATTATGTAGTGCGAGAAATCCAACGAAGGAGATCGAGCCTTGTGGCGAAAAGTGCACAAACCTCTGCAGAGTGTACAAACTAATCATGGTTAGCCGTGTCCCCGGTTATGGACATCTTCAGTATCTAGTTCTTGGATTATCATGTGGATCTCATCACTCTTAATTATATAATTTTGTTTGGGTTTATTACTTTTAATTGGGATTGAGATGGGGTTTACCATTCTCAATGTTTTCAACAAATTTTGTAGTTAAACAAAATATATTTCTTTGAAGTAGGGAAAAATTGGCTTTACGTAAAACATATCAACCATACAGCCTCCACCAGCCATATATGCATATAGTGATAGCTTTATTCTTTTCATTATTCTCTGGTGTTACCTTGCCAGCATATTCTATGTGCTGACCCGTTTTCAGGTTGCAATGTATCATGTTGCAGACTTTTCAGACGACGAGTAGGTCGTGGTCTTTCACTCAGTGATGCCGTTGGAGTTGATGGACTCACTTTATCTTCCAATTCTTCCGCTGTTATCGTATTAGATGGCCTTAAGCCATATTTATTGTGGTAAGTTCTCTTTTGAGACATTCGATGTAATAAGTGTGTGATTGCCACTCTGTTATAAATCCTTCAAGTACTGTATGTGTCAGCATTGCCGATCCAGGGATGACACTTATATACAGAGATCAGACTGTTTGAGGTCTGGTCGCTACAAAGATGGTATCAGAGCCAGGTTGACTGTAGGACACGACCACTAAGCTAAAGCCCTAGATCACTACTCTCTTCTCACTTCTAACTCCTCTCCATTTTCTACTCTTTAGTATGGCGGATACAAGGATCAAGTTCACGCAACCGGATGAAGACACCCCTTTTGGACGTCACTTGAAGGAAGTCACTAAGTACCTAAACATTGGAATACCAAGCTTCACCGGGACTTACAATGCCACTTTACCAGAAGAGGAGCGCTGGATAATTCAAGTTCAAGTACCAGGAAGGACATTTATGACAGTCATTAAGCCCATAGAGTTTTCTTTTGATGCACCAACCTGGAGTCTAGGAAAGAGTATGGCAGCTCACATCACAATGGGACGCATTGGAGAAGTTTACCAAAAGGATATCAAGGATACTATCTACCAGATTTGTGGGCGCCGAGATGACCAATGGGAGATGATCAGCACCAGGAAGGATAGATCAATTGCCGCTTTCATTCAGGAGTTAAACCAGCACATATGTCGCCAGGAGAATCAGATGTGCGCAGGCATGATGGATTTGAAGAAGGCAATGACAAGGATCACGGATCTTGAAGAAGAACTCAAGGCTACGCGCAAAGATTATGAGGAGGAAATCATTGTGCTAGTGGAAAAGAATGGCGACCTGGAAAGGACGCTAGGAGTTTTCATGTGAGACCCCGCGCCAGGAGAAGAAGATGAAGAACCCAAGGAGATTCGCCCTGAGGATTACATCATCATCGACGACACCGATTCGGATCCCGACGATAGTGATGATGACTATGTTGATGAAGCTGGAGTAGATATCATGGAATCTTCGACCGAACAATATTTCTAGTTGACCACCAAAACAGTAGTAGTAGTCTACCATGTAAATAGTATAGTCCAAGCACTTTTATAACGATAAGTTTTAGACCGATTGTATGCCTTTGATTGATTGAGTGAAATGATTGTGTTTGTCTCATGTGCATATGGGTAGTGTTTTCTCACTAGACCTCATTCTATTCTATTCTCCTCCCTCTAAACCCTCAGATGCCTCCGAGACGTGAACAACTTAGCCTGTTTTCTGATGTTGCAGCCGCCGGTGTTTTCCAGTAGCACCGAGCCGATATGTGCAGATGATTGGCTCCATAGGATTGGAAGCGAGTTAACCACTGCAGGATGCACAGATGCTGAGAAGGTGTGTTTTGTCGCACACCAATTGGATGGACCAGCAGCCTCATTGTGGGAGAATTACACTGTCACCTATCCTATAGCCACTGTCACATGGGATCAGTTCCAGCAAGCTTTCCGCACTGCCCATGTTTCAGCAGGGGCTATCGCCATGAAGAAGCGTGAGTTTCGCAACTTATGCCAAGGAGGGCACACTGTTGGCCAGTATGTGGATGAATTTAGTAAGCTAGCACGTTATGCCCCAGATGACGTTGCTACAGATGCAGCTAAGAAGGAGAAGTTTATGGAAGGACTGAATGATGAGCTGAGCATGCAGTTGATGGTAGCAAATTTCAATAACTACCAGGAGTTGGTGGATAGAGCTCTCATGCTTGAAGGGAAGCAGCAGCAGATTGACATCCGCAAGAGGAAGTATGGACAAGGGAAGTATAATTCTGGAGCTCAGCAGAGACCCCGTTTCACCCTGAACTCGGGAGGAATTGTGCATAACCATGGACGCCACACTCATAATGGAGGAAGTTCGCACAACCATAGTGGCCCAAGGAACGGAAATGGTAATGGAGGAAGCAACGGACAGAACCGTTCCAACCCAGCAACACCTGCCAAGAAGGATCTAAGCCACATTACTTGCTACAAGTGCCAGAAGACCATACATTACGCCAATGAATGTCCTGAAGCTAAGAACGGAAACGGAAAAGGAAGCTCTGGGTAGAATTCCAACCCTTTCACCAGGGGACAGGTGAACCACGTTAACATGGAGGAGATTGAAGCCCAGCCAGATGTAGTAATAGGTAAGTTTTTGGTTAAGTCATTTACTGCAGTCGTTCTTTTTGATACTGGTGCATCTCATTCATACATATCGAGGGGATTTGTGGATAAGTATAAACTGCCCACCAAAGTTCTTCGTACACCAATGTTAGTGAGCTCGCCAGGAGCAGAGTACATGACAAGCCAAGGATGTTTTCAGGTGCCATTGGCCATAGGTAGGCACATTTTCCCCTCAAACCTGATAATTCTGGAGTCGCAAGGTTTGGATGTGATTCTGGGTATGGATTGGCTATAGATGTATGGAGGAAACATCGATTGCGCCAGTAAGTCGATTTTGCTCACCACCCCAGAAGGAAGAAGGATCAAGTATGTATCCCGGCATGTGCCGAATAGGACTCAAGTAAATTGCTTATCGGGAGTAGTACAGGAGGAAGTACCAGTGGTGAAGGAATTCCCGGATGCATTTCCAGAAGAGTTGCCAGGCATGCCACCGGATAGAGACATCGAGTTTCTTATTGAGCTTTTGCCAGGCACAGGACCAATATCTAAGAGACCGTACAGGATGCCCGCTCAGGATTTGGAGGAAATTAAGAAGCAGATTAAGGAGTTATTGTATAAAGGATACATTCGCCCAAGTTCGTCGCCTTGGGGATCACCAGTACTTCTAGTGGAAAAGAAGGATAGATCATTAAGAATGATCGTTGATTATCGTGGATTGAATGAAGTAACAATCAAGAATAAGTACCCACTGCTGATGATCAATGATTTGTTTGGTCAGCTGCAAGGAGCTAAGGTGTTTTCCAAGATCGATCTGCGATCAGGGTACCACCAGTTGAAGATTCGAGAGAAGGATATACCTAAGACAGCTTTTACCACAAGGTACGGGCTATATGAGTATACCGTTATGTCATTTGGCCTGACTAACACACCTGCCTATTTTATGAACATGATGAACAAAGTGTTTATGGAGTTTTTGGATAAGTTCGTCGTAGTGTTCATAGATTACATTCTAGTCTACTCGAAGAACGAAGAGGAGCATAAGGAGCACTTGCGTTTGGTACTTGGGAAGCTCAGAGAACATCAACTATACGCCAAGTTCAGCAAGTGTGAGTTTTGGTTAAAGGAAGTGGGATTTCTTGGACATGTTATATCCGGAGAAGGAATAGCAGTAGACCCTAACAAAGTCGTCACTGTGACAAATTGGGAAGCACCCACGACAGTTGGAGAGATCCAGAGTTTTCTTGGACTCGCAGGATACTACCGGAGGTTCATTGAGAATTTCTCGAAGATTGCAAAGCCAATGATGGAGTTATTAAAGAAGGACACCAAA
This sequence comes from Triticum dicoccoides, assembly GCF_002162155.2. Lineage (NCBI taxonomy): Eukaryota > Viridiplantae > Streptophyta > Magnoliopsida > Poales > Poaceae > Triticum > Triticum dicoccoides. The sequence goes on from NC_041392.1 coordinate 645,133,105, forward strand.
TTCAATTGGACCGAGGAATGTGAGGCCAGATTTCAGGAGTTGAAGAGACCTTGGTTACATCACCAGTGTTGATTGATAACCCACAAGTATAGGGGATCAATTGTAGCCTCTTTCGATAAGTAAGAGTGTCGAACCCAACGAGGAGCTAAAGTTAGAACAAATATTCCCTCAAGTTCTATCGACCACTGATACAACTCTACGCACGCTTGATGTTCGCTTTACCTAGAACAAGTATGAAACTAGAAGTACTTTGTAGGTGTTTTTGGGTAAGCTTGCAAGAAAGTAAAGAACATGAAAATAAAAGCTAGGGGCTGTTTAGATAAAGACACAACTAAATTAGTTTTAGTAGAGAGATTTTGTCAACAAGAAAGTTATTTGTCCCTAGGCAATCGATAACTAGACCGGTAATCATTATTGCAATTTTATTTGAGGGAAAGGCATAAGCTAACATACTCTCTCTACTTGGATCATATGCACTTATGATTGGAAATCTAGCAAGCATCCGCAACTACTAAAGATTCATTAAGGTAAAACCCAACCATAGCATTAAAACATCAAGTCCCCTTTATCCCATACGCAAACAACCTACTTACTCGGGTCTGTGCTTCTGTCACTCACGCCACCCACCATAAGCAAATCATAAGCATATTGCAAACCCTACAGCGGGAATCCCTCGTGCTTGCGCGACATGGAGAGCACCATAGGACAGCACCAATAATAAAACATACAACTCAAACCAATCACGGTCATCAAATAGCCATTAGGACAAAACAGATCTACTAAAACATCATAGGACAGCCATACATCATTGGGAAATAATATATAGCATTGAGCACCATGTTTAAGTAGAGATTACAGCGGGTAAGAGAGAGGTTACACCGCTGCATAGAGGGGGGAAGAGTTGGTGATGATGGCGGTGAAGTTGTTGGTGAAGATTGCGGTGATGATGATGGCCCCCGGTGGCACTCCGGTGCCACCGGAAGCAAGGGGGAGAGGGCCCCCCCTTCTTCTTCTTCTTCTTCCTTGACCTCCTCCCTAGATGGGAGAAGGGTTTCCCCTCTGGTCCTTGGCTCCCATGGCGTGGGAGGGGCAAGAGCCCCTCCGAGATTGGATCTATCTCTCTGTTTCTGCATTCTCCCCTGGCTCTGTTTCACCGTTTCGTATATATATGGAGATCTGTAACTCCGATTGGCCTGAAACCTTCGCCATGATTTTTTTCCGAATATTAGCTTTCTTGCGGCAAAAGAAGAGCGTCAACCGCCTTACGGTGGGCTCACGAGGGTAGGGGTGCGCCCGAAGGGGGGGCGCCCCCCTGCCTCGTGACCACCTCAGGCACTGGTTCGCGTTGATTTTCCTTCCGAATTTTCCATATTTTCCAAAAATAAGCTCCGTCCGTTTTATCCCGTTTGGATTTCGTTTGATATGGGTATTCTACGAAACCAAAAACATGCAACAGATAGGAACTGGCACTGGGCACTGGATCAATATGTTAGTCCCAAAAATAATATAAAAAGTTGCCAAAAAGTATATGAAAGTTGAATAATATTGGCATGGAACAATCAAAAATTATAGATACGACGGAGACGTATCAGCATCCCCAAGCTTAATTCCTTCTCGTCCTCGAGTAGGTAAATGATAAAAAATATATTTTTTGATGTGGAATGCTACCTAGCATAATCTTGATCATATGTCTAATCATGGCATGAATATTAAGACACGAGTGATTGAAAGCAATAATCTATCATTTGACATAAAGACAATAATATTTCAAGCATACCAACCAAGCAATTATGTCTTATTGAAATAACATAGCCAAAGAAAGCTCATCCCTACAAAATCATATAGTCTGGCTATGCTCCATCTTCACCACACAAAGCATTCACATCATGCACAACCCCGATGACAAGCCAAGCAATTGTTTCATACGTTTGACATTCCCAAACCTTTCCAACTTTCACGCAATACATGAGCGTGAGCCATGGACATAGCACTATAGGTGGAATAGAATATGATGATGGGGGTTATTTGGAGAAGACAAAAAAGGAGAAATTCTCACATCAACTAGGCGTATCAACGGGCTATGGAGATGCCCATTAATAGATATCAATGTGAGGAGGAGGGATTGCCATGCAACGGATGCACTAGAGCTATAAGTATATGAAAGCTCAAACTGAAACTAAGTGGGTGTGCATCCAACTTGCTTGCTCATGAAGACCTAGGGCATTTGAGGAAGCCCATCGTTGGAATATACAAGCCAAGTTCTATAATGAAAATTCCCACTAGTATATGAAAGTGATAACTCAAGAGACTCTCTATATGAAGAACATGGTGCTACTTTGAAGCACAAGTGTGGTAAAACGATAGTAACATTGCCCCTTCTCTCTTTTTCTCTCATTTTTTTGTTTTCTCCTTTTTTGGGCCTTCTCTTTTTTTGGCCTTTCTCTTTTTTTTATTTTTTTTTATTTTTTTCGTCTGGAGTCTCATCCCGACTTCTGGGGGAATCATAGTCTCCATCATCCTTTCCTCACTTGGGCAATGCTCTAATAATGATGATCATCACTCTTTTATTTACTTACAACTCGATATTACAACTCGATATCTTGAACAAAGATATGACTCTATATGAATGCCTCCGGCGGTGTATCGGGATGTGCAATGATCTAGCGTAGCAATGACATAAAAAACGGACAAGCCATGAAAACATCATGCTAGCTATCTTACGATCATGCAAAGCAATATGACAATAAATGCTCAAGTCATGTATATGATGATGATGGAAGTTGCATGGCAATATATCTCGGAATGGCTATGGAAATGCCATGATAGGTAGGTATGGTGGCTGTTTTGAGGAAGATATAAGGAGGTTTATGTGTGACAGAGCGTATCATATCACGGGGTTTGGATGCACCGGCGAATTTTGCACCAACTCTCGAGGTGAGAAAGGGCAATGCACGGTACCGAAGAGGCTAGCAATGATGGAAGGGTGAGAGTGCGTATAATCCATGGACTCATCATTAGTCATAAAGAACTCACATACTTATTGCAAAAATCTATTAGTCATCGAAACAAAGTACTATGCGCATGCTCCTAGTGGGATAAATTGGTAGGAAAAGACCATCGCTCGTCCCCGACCGCCACTCATAAGGAAGACAATCAATAAACACCTCATGCTCCGACTTTGTTACATAACGGTTCACCATACGTGCATGCTACGGGACTTGCAAACCTCAACACAAGTATTTCTCAATTTCACAATTACTCGACTAGCATGACTCTAATATCACCACCTTTATATCGCAAAACTATTGCAAGGAATCAAACATATCATATTCAGCGATCTACAAGTTTATGTAGGATTTTATGACTAACCATGTGAATGACCAGTTCCTGTCATCTCTCTCAATAGATATAAGTGAAGCAAGAGAGTTTAATTATTTCTACAAAATATATGCCCACGCTCGAACAAATATAAGTGAAGCAAAAGAGAATTCTACAAATGGCGGTTGTCTAAGTGAAGAGAAACAGGCAATCGAAACTTCAAATGATATAAGTGAAGCACATGAAGCATTCTATAAAGCCATACTCAAAAGATATAAGTGAAGTGTAAAGAGCATTCTATAAATCAACCAAGGACTATCTCATACCAGCATGGTGCATAAAAATAAAAATAAAAACCTAAATGCAAAAGACGCTCCAAGACTTGCACATATCACATGAACGAAACGAATCCGAAAACATACCGATATTTGTTGAAGAAAGAGGGGATGCCTCCCCAGCATCCCCAAGCTTAGACGCTTGAGTCTCCTTGAATATTACTTGGGGTTACTCGGGCATCCCCAAGCTTGAGCTCTTGCCTGTCTTCCTTCTTCTCACATCGAGACCTTCTCAATCATCGAACACTTCATCCACACAAAACTTCAACAGAAAACTTGGTAAGATCCGTTAGTATAATAAAGCAAATCACTATTCTAGGTACTGTTGAAAACCAATTCATATTTTGTTTTTTCATTGTGTCTACTGTAGTATAACTTTTTCATGGCTTAATCCACTAATATAAATTCATAGTTTCATCAAAACAAGCAAACTATGCATCAAAAACAGAATCTGTCTAAAACAGAACAGTCTGTAACAATACGAACATTCACCATACTTCTGTTACTTGAAAAATTCTACAAAAAATAGGAAAAATAAAACATCTTTATGGGAAGACAGTGCAAAAAGAATCAGAACCATTTGACGTTCCAGCTAAAAATGTAAAATCTCGCACTACAGCAAAAGTTTCTGTCCTGCACCGTACAAACCATCAAGCAAATGTAAACATCCTAAAGGCAAACCTTGGCACATTATTTTTATAATACAATGGAATTTTACAAGCAGATAATTATTTTTATTGAAACGTTTCTGTAATCAAGATTCACAAAGTTTCCGTGAGCATGAACAAAGTTCAAGGCTAGCTCCGACATCAACAATGCTCGTCTTTCTCACTTTCGCTTTTATTTTTGAAAAAGTTTTGGGTTTCCCTCTGTCGGGGAAACTGATCCTCGAACACCTATGGGGCCGGTGGACCGGGCCCCTTTCGGTTTGGCGGGGGGCGGAGATCGCACGAAGAGCAGATCGAGGCGAAGCACACGAGCAGTTTACCCAGCTTCGGAGCTCTCCGGAGAGATAATACTCCTACTGCTGCCTGTCTGATTGTATTATGTTCTTGCTCGCGAGAGCTAAGTGTTTTCTGGCTTACGAATGAGTCGAACCGAACCCCCTCTATGTTGCGTATGGGCCTCCTTTTATACGCTAAAGGGGTCACCGACAGGTGGCAACACAGAGAAGGGTACAAATGTAAAAAGTGAGGTGGTTGGTACAGTTACTTGTACAGTGTACCCTACGTAACTCTGACGGCAGGGGACAAGGGAATTAAATGCCCGTCTGAGTCGCCCAAACAGTGCAGAAAAGGACCGTTAGGGGCGCCACCGTTCGCCACGATGGCGATCTTGTCAGCTTCGCATGCCACTGCGCACCGCTGGTTGCACAGCCTCCCGCCACGCGCGCCTGGAGAGGCCCCCAGAGCGACACGTTGGTGGATGCGCTGGAGCGTGGGCACAGAGTGGCCGCCTGCCGCGGCAAGCGCCTTGCCACTGCTGTTATCTTGTCGGGTCTGGAAGCCTGTCGCTCATCGGGCCTCGACGTACCTTGGTTGGTCTTCCCGGCAAGCTCCTCTTGCCGGGGCCTTGTTGCCTTGCCGGAGCGCGTGGCGCGTGCCGGGGCCTTGTTTCCTTGAGCTTAAATACTTTGTTCTTGAATGGCTCCAAGGGAACCACGGAGGATCTTGGCGTTCTTCCGGCAAGCCTCGCCGCGGGGTGCTGCAACTGCCCGTGCACAAGTTCGGGGTACTAGGGTACCCCTATTCTAGTACACCGACACCCCTCTATGCAGCGGTGTAACCTCTCTCTTACCCGCTGTAATCTCTACTTAAACATGGTGCTCAACATTATATATTATTTCCCAATGATGTATGGCTATCCTATGATGTTTGAGTAGTTCTGTTTTGTCCTAATGGCTATTTGATGACCGTGATTGGTTTGAGTTGTATGTTTTATTATTGGTGCTGTCCTATGGTGCTCTCTGTGTCGTGCAAGCGTGAGGGATTCCTGCTGTAGGGTTTGCAATATGCTTATGATTTGCTTATGGTGGGTGGCGTGAGTGACAGAAGCACAGACCCGAGTAAGTAGGTTGTTTGTGTATGGGATAAAGGGGACTTGATGCTTTAATGCTATGGTTGGGTTTTACCTTAATGAATCTTTAGTAGTTGTCGATGCTTGCTAGAGTTCCAATCATAAGTGCATATGATCCAAGTAGAGAGAGTATGTTAGCTTATGCCTCTCCCTCAAATAAAATTGCAATAATGATTACCGGTCTAGTTATCGATTGCCTAGGGACAAATAACTTTCTTGTTGACAAAAGCTCTCTACTAAAACTAATTTAGTTGTGTCTTTATCTAAACAGCCCCTTGCTTCTATTTCCGTGTTCTTTACTTTCTTGCAAGCTTACCCAAAAATACCTACAAAGTACTTCTAGTTTCATACTTGTTCTAGGTAAAGCGAACATCAAGCGTGCGTAGAGTTGTATCGATGGTCGATTGAACTTGAGGGAATATTTGTTCTACCTTTAGCTCCTCGTTGGGTTCGACACTCTTACTTATCGAAAGAGGCTACAATTGATCCCCTATACTTGTGGGTTATCAAGACCTTTTTCTGGCACCGTTGCCGGGGAGCAATAGCGTGGGGTGAATATTCTCGTGTGTGCTTGTTTGCTTTATCACTAAGTAATTTTTATTTGCTGTTCTTAGTTGTTTCCTATCTTTAGTTATGGGTAGGAAACGCAAAATACCAAAAAAATTAGTTGTACCTACTAAACCAATGGTTGAAGAACCAATCAAAATCTATCACACTTCTGAAGCTTATTACTTGGATCATCTTCGATCCCTATGTGCTCGTGCTGAAACCCCAACTAGCTTAGTTGAGGGCAAATCTTTAGATGAGCATGCTTGTTATGTGCGACACCGTATATCTCAAAAAGGGAAACTTTTACAATATCAAATTAATACTATGCAATGCTATGCTTGGAATTTATGCTATTATTATGATTTTACTTGTTGTTCTGAAAACCCTAAGAAACACCTTCCCTACCAATGTGAGTTTAGTGATAATGGAATCGTGTCTTCGTATGCTAAAGGTGCTTATAGTTACTATGATGTTCAACAAATTGAAGAATTTGTTGCTTTTAAGGGTGCTTTTGAAATTGCTTCTTTGATTGAAAAGTATGATGCTACTCTTTACAAATCTGAAATTTTTTCCATACTTGAATATTGTTATGAGAATTATGCTTCTAATGCCTATGCTAAACAATATATTGAGGAGTACTCCGCTGTCCAAGAAGAGACTAATATTTTGCAGGAGTCTATGGAAGAAGAAATTGATGAAACTGTGAGCTCATTGGATGAAAAAGATGAGGAGGGGAGCGAAGAACAAAAGGAGGAAGAGCGGATTGATCACCCGTGCCCACCTTCTAATGAGAGTAACTCTTCAACTCATACATTGTTTAATTCCCCTTCGTGTTTACCGAAGGATGAATATTATGATAATTGCTATGATCCCGTCGATTCTTTTGAAATATCCCTTTTTGATGATGCTTGCTATGCTTGTGGCCAAGATGCCAATATGAATTATGCTTATGGAGATGAACTTGCTATAGTTCCTTATGTTAAACATGAAATTGTTGCTATTGCACCCACGCATGCTAGTCCTATTATCTTTTTGAATTCGCCCGACTACACTATATCGGAGAAGTTTGCACTTATTAAGGATTATATTGATGGGTTGCCTTTTACCGTTGCACATGATGATTTTGATGAATATAATATGCATGTGCTTGCTGCTCCTACTTGCAATTATTATGAGAGAGGAACTATATCTCCACCTCTCTATGCTTCCCACATGATAAAATCGCAAGAAACTGTTTATACTATGCATTGGCCTTTACTTTGTGTGCAGGAATTGTTCTTTTATGACATGCCAATGCATAGGAAGAGAGTTAGACTTCGTCATTACATGATATATGTTACTTTGTGCTCACTACGCTTTGACATACCTTGGGATCCGGGTGGATTCATTACTTGAGCACTATATGCCTAGCTTAATGGCTTTAAAGAAAGCGCTGCCAGGGAGACAACCCGGAAGTTTTAGAGAGCCATTTATTTCTGTTGAGTGCTTTCATATAGTTTAAAAACAACAAAAATAAAGAGGGTGTCGATGTACTAGAATAGGGGTACCCTAGTACCCCGAACTTGTGCACGGGCAGTTGCAGCACCCCGCGGCGAGGCTTGCCGGGAGAACGCCAAGATCCTCCGTGGTTCCCTTGGAGCCATTCAAGAACAAAGTATTTAAGCTCAAGGCAACAAGGCTCCGGCAAGAGGAGCTTGCCGGGAAGGCCAACCAAGGAAATCCAAGGAACTTGCCGCGACGCGCCACGCGCTCCGGCAAGGCAACAAGGCCCCGGCAAGAGGAGCTTGCCGGGAAGACCAACCAAGGTACCTCGAGGCCCGATGAGCGACAAGCTTCCAGACCCGACAAGATAACAGCAACGGCAAGGCGCTTGCCGCGGCAGGCGGCCACTCTGTGCCCACGCTCCAGCGCATCCACCAACGTGTCGCTCTGGGGGCCTCTCCAGGCACGCGTGGCGGGAGGCTGTGCAGCCAGCGGTGCGCAGTGGCATGCGAAGCTGACAAGATCGCCATCGTGGTGAACGGTGGCGCCCCTAACGGTCCTTTTCTGCACTGTTTGGGCAACTCAGACGAGCATTTAATGCCCTTGTCCCCTGCCGTCAGAGTTAGGTAGGGTACACTGTACAAGTAACTGTACCAACCACCTCACTTTTTACATTTGTACCCTTCTTTGCGTTGCCACCTGTCGGTGACCCCTTTAGCGTATAAAAGGAGGCCCATGCGCAACGTAGAGGGGGTTCGGTTCGACTCATTCGTAAGCCAGAAAACACTTAGCTCTCGCGAGCAAGAACATAATACAATCAGACAGGCAGCAGTAGGAGTATTATCTCTCCGGAGAGCTCCGAAGCTGGGTAAACTGCTCGTGTGCTTCGCCTCGATCTGCTCTTCGTGCGATCTCCGCCCCCCGCCGAACCGAAAGGGGCCCGGTCCGCCGGCCCCATAGGTGTTCGTGGATCAGTTTCCCCGACAAGGGGGGAAGAGTTGGTGATGATGGCGGTGAAGTTGTTGGTGAAGATTGCGGTGATGATGATGGCCCCCGGTGGAACTCCGGTGCAACCGGAAGCAAGGGGGAGAGGGCCCCCTTCTTCTTCTTCTTCTTCCTTGACCTCCTCCCTAGATGGGAGAAGGGTTTCCCCTCTGGTCCTTGGCTCCCATGGCGTGGGAGGGGCGAGAGCGCCTCCGAGATTGGATTTATCTCTCTGTTTCTCTCTGTTTCTGCGTTCTCCCGTGGCTCTGTTTCACCCTTTCGTATATATATGGAGATCCGTAACTCTGATTGGCCTGAAACCTTCGCCGTGATTTTTTTCCGAATATTAGCTTTCTTGCGGCAAAAGAAGAGCGTCAACCGCCTTACGGTGGGCTCACGAGGGTAGGGGGCGCGCCCTAAGGGGGACGCCCCCCTGCCTCGTGACCACCTCGGGCACTGGTTCGCTTTGATTTTCCTTTCGAATTTTCCATATTTTCCAAAAATAAGCTCCGTCCGTTTTTATCCCGTTTGGACTCCGTTTGATATGGGTATTCTGCGAAACCAAAAACATGCAACAGACAGGAACTGGCACTGGGCACTGGATCAATATGTTAGTCCCAAAAATAATATAAAAAGTGGCCAAAAAGTATATGAAAGTTGAATAATATTGGCATGGAACAATCAAAAATTATAGATACGATGGAGACGTATCATTGATCCTGCAAGATCAACGCAAGGATTATGAAGTGTATTGCGATGCTTCTCGTCGAGGACTTGGAGTAGTGCCTATGCAGGAAGGAAGAGTTGTTTCATATGCCTCATGACAGCTTAAACCCCATGAGCTAAAGTATGCTACGCATGATTTGGAGTTAGCAGCCGTGGTGCATGCGTTGAAGACATGGAGACATTTTCTCATCGGAAACCATTGTGAAGTATACACGGATCACAAGAGTTTGAAGTATATCTTCACGCAGAAGGAATTGAATCTCAGGCAGAGAAGATGGTTAGAGCTAATAAAGGATTATGATATGAAATTTCATTATTATCCCGGAAAGGCTAACGTAGTTGTAACACCCACGATGCGGCTATATCTCCCACGTGTCAGAGCTAGACTTAGAGGCATAACCGCATTGTAGGCATGTCGCAAGAGGGGTAATCTTTACACATCCCATGTACTGAATAAGAAAGGGATAAAGAGTTGTCTTACAATCGCCACTTCACACAATACATGAATATAGTATTACATCATCCAGATACAATCAAGGTCCGACCACAGAACCAAAATAAAATAAGACCACCCATAATGAGAAAGATCCCCGATCGCCCCGATTGGGCTCCACTACTGATCGTCTGGAAACGAAACAACACAACGAACACGATCTTCATCGAGCTCCTCCTTGAGCTCGGCTGCGTCACCTGCACGGTCATCATAGGCACCTTTAACTGGTTTTGGAAGTAATATGTGAGTCACGGGGTCTCAGCAATCTCGCACCCTCGCGATCAAGACTATTTAAGCTTATGGGTAGGAAAAAGGTAATGAGGTGGAGCTGCAGCAAGCACTAGCATATACGGTGGCTAACATACGCAAATGAGAGCGAGGAGAGAAGGCAAAGCACAGTCGTGAACTAGAAGTGATCAAGAAGTGATCCTGAAACTACTTACATTCAAGCATAACTCCAAAACCGTGTTCACTTCCCGGACACCGCCGGAAAGAGACCATCACGGCTACACACGCGGTTGATGTATTTTAATTAAGTTAAGTGTCAAGTTTTCTACAGCCGAACATTAACAAATTCCCATCTGCCCATAACCGCGGGCACGGCTTTCGAAAGTTCAAAACCCTGCAGGGGTGTCCCAGCTTAGCCCATCACAAGCTCTCACGGTCAACGAAGGATATTCCTTCTCCCAAGACGACCCGATCAGACTCGGAATCCCGGTTTCAAGACATTTCGACAATGGTAAAAGAAGACCAGCAAAGCCAGCCAGATGTGCCGACAAATCCCGATAGGAGCTGCACATATCTCATTCTTAGGGCACACCGGATGAGCAAGACGTCGGGTTGGCCTAAACCCTGGTTGCCCAGGGGGCGCCGGACATCGCTCAGGTTGGACCAACACTCAGAGGAGCACTGGCCCGGGGGGGGGGGTTAAATAAAGATGACCCTTGAGTCTGCAGAACCCAAGGGAAAAAAGGGCTAGGTGGTAAATGGTAAAACCAAGGTTGGGCCTTGCTGGAGGAGTTTTATTCAAGGCGAACTATCAAGGGGTTCCCATTATAACCCAACCGCATAAGGAACGCAAAATCAAGGAACATAACACCGGTATGACGGAAACTAGGGTGGCAAGAGTGGAACAAAACACCAGGCATAAGGCCGAGCCTTCCACCCTTTACCAAGTATATAGATGCATTAATTAAATAAGAGATATTGTGGTATCCCAACAATGAACATGTTCCAACAAGGAACAAACTCCAATCTTCACCTGCAACTAGCAACGCTATAAGAGGGGCTGAGCAAAGCGGCAACATAGCCAAACAACGGTTTGCTAGGACAAGGTGGGTTAGAGGTTTGACATGGCAATATGGGAGGCATGATATAGCAAGTGGTAGGTATCGCGGCATAGGCATAGCAACAGAGCAAGCAAAGATAGAAGTGATTTCGAGGGTATGGTCATCTTGCTTGAGATCCCGCAAGGAAGAAGAATGAGTCCAGCAAGAAGACAAACGCGACATTATTGGAACTAACCCAAAGAAGCAACACCGGAAAGAAGCAAACAACATAGTAAACAACCACCACATAAGCATGGCATGATGCACAATCAATTATGATGCATGTCCGGTCTAATGAGGCATGGCATGGCAATATGCAACAAACAACACTACAAATTAAGTGGAGCTCAATATGCAACGAGTTGCATATTGACGGAACACCACAAGATCTATTTAGTTCTCTCCCGTTTATGTACTCAACAATATTAAATGTTGAGTAGCATGGCAAGCAAACCAAAACAATACCATCTAAACAATTTAAATGGGGCCGGATATAACAAACAACAAATCCGGTAAATCCCCATGTGCATTAGCAATTTAATGCAACAACAATTTTAAACATTTTAATTGTTGTTATCATGATGCGGATGACATGAACAAGTTTATGCAATTTTTTTATTAAAAGTTGACAAGAGCATTATGAAGCATATTGTCACCGTGGTGGAAAGAAAAAGGGTGCCACGACGACGATAACGAAAATGGTGCCACGGCAACGTTCCGGTTCCGGTAACTCGATTGAGATACCGATGCAAAGGAGAAGTGTGCGGATGCGTGCAAAAGATGGTGGGCGCTCCCGGATACCAGGTTTCCCATTACTCGATGGCAAGGAAGCGAGAGACACTACGGGCACGGCGCAGACAAAGGGGACATGTCATACAACACAAGCAAATCATTCTCGGACGATCATCTCGGGGTTATACCTTTGAAGCATGTGTTTTCGAAGCGGATCGGTTCATAGCGGAAGTAGGGGTACATGACGACGGTAGAGGTACTCGTGATCTTGGCGGCGGTAGTCGTTCATGTTCTTAGTTGCACAATTTTCCATAGATGTTCGGGATCACGACGAGGTACTTGACGTCCATGGAGGCTTCAAGGGTCGACGGTAGTTGTTCCCGTATCATCGTGGAAGTAGTCGTACTCGGCGATAGTGGTACTTGGCATTTCGTTTGGTACTCGTTCGAGCATCCAAGGTCTTCGGCGCTACGGTAGTCGAACATGACGTTTCCAAGGGGCTCCGGATGTCGTGGTACTTGGCGAATCCGCGTGGTCATACACGTTGAAGAAGAAATTAGTGTGACGCCGTGGCACTTGACGCATCCAAAGGGTACTTGACTGGTTCGGTCTTGGCGTGCGAACGAGGATCACAGATGCATGGGGTGTAAGTTGTGCCACAGTGGTATTTGGCAGCAAGTGGGGAGGCCTCGGGGCTGCGTCTTAGCATTTCAATGACAGTAGGCCTCAAGGTTGCACAACCAAGTCAGGCAGCAGCACGAATCAGCACCAGGTAGCCCTGGCAGCACGGAGCATTCCAGAAGACGAGCTCAGGGCGGCTGCACGCGATGGCAGTAACGCGGATGCAGGGTGCGGCGGTGACCGTGAACTTGGCGATGGGGACGCGAGGTGGAGGAGGAGCTGCAGGGGAGCGGCCGGAGACGCGGGGACTTGCCGCAGCAGTGGCTTGCTGAGGTGGATGCATGAGGAGGTAGACGGACGGCCACGGCAGTGCTAGTTGCCGGCCTCAGGCCGCGTGACCCGTGGGCAGGCAGCGAGGGCAAGGAAGCAACCCCATGCGCGGGGAAGGGAAGCAAGGCGCCGGGTCACGCGCGAAGTGGTCTTCCTGGTGGAACTCGGCGGCGGTGGAGGCATGGGAGGAGCGGGCGACGGCTGGGAGAACATCTCCGGTACGAGGAACTAGGGGATCGGGCGCGGGGATCCTCCTCTGGTGCGTTGCGAGGAGAGCGAGAGGAGGGAGAGATGGGAGATGGGTATCGGGGGTTGCTGCGCGAGGGAGATGGGTCTCGGCTCCTAGCGGCGCTGGTGGGAGCGAGAGGGAGAGGTCAAAAGAGAGGGTTGGGCCTAGGTTAGGATTAATTGGGCCAAAAGGCCGGTCCAGTGGTAAGGGCGCCGGCTGGGCTTGCTGGATTGGGCTCTCCCTCTCCTCTCTTTCTTCTTTAACCGAAAAGAAATAGGGAGAAAGGAAAAGAAGGGGGATTAGGGAAAAGAGTTTGAGCAGGAGGATAATTTTCCTGGACTCATAAAAATAAGCATGACCACAGAAAAAATAGAAGTGGCAAGATTGCAGGAATTAAATTCAAATTCATTTGAATATAATTCAAATGGTTTTGAATTGGGACTAGGTTTGGTGTGGCCAAAAATGTTCGGGGTTTTGGTGGAGCTTGGAAAAAGAACAGGATGGCACCAGAGGGAAAACGGAAGAGGAAGAAAATAGGTAAAACTAAGTTGCTTCTTTGACAAATGAGTGAAACCAAAGAACCTTGAAAAGTTGAACAACTTGAAAGTAATAATACCACGGAGGTGATCGAAGTTGAAAAAACACTCTGTTAGGAACGAGGAACAAGGAAGAACAAATTCGGACAGCACTCCGTTTGAAAAGAGATGAAAAACTTGATAGGATGAAAAGGACTAGAGCAGAGGTTACAACACTCCGGTTAAATGGATAAGCACGAAAAGAAAAACGATCCTCACCATTCGAGATAATGAGAGGAGAGAGCAACAACACAATGCCTCCGGAACAAATGAAAGGATGGTATTAAAGGAACGGGGAAGAAAACAACATCTTCTACCTCCGATGAGCTTGCAAAGGCATCTTCAGGAGAAGGGTCCAACGGAGTTGTTGGAAAAAACCAACAATGAAAGGATAAGCTTGATGTGGACTTATGGAAGACATCCCAAAATTATGAGGTGAAATTCCGCCACTAACAGAAACGATAGATTGGATTGATTTGAACAAGGAGATGAGAAGCTTATCTCATCGGAAGGATAAAAGAAGAACTTGGGACATTTATAAGCACCATAAACGCAACAATCCTAAAGGAAAGCTTGAGGAGAAATATAACCCAAGATAACTCCAATGACGAGATTGATGGATTTAAAATATCTCATTCTTAACAACATGTGAACCATGAAACATGAACTCACATTATCAAGAATGACATAATACCACCTCCAATGATATGGAAGAAAGAATTGTACTCCGGATTGCAAGATGAAGAATACTTGAGCTCCTCCAAAAAGAATCTCGATGAACACTTCGAAAAACAATTAAATCCTTGATGAACCGTCATGTAGAACCTCCATGAAGAACTCCGGTAAGAAAAGGATGATCAAACGAAAAGAAGTATGAAAAGAATAAGATTGAAGCCTTGCAATGATTTAGTTGGAACTCCGCGATGACATAATTGAGAGAGCTTGGAACTCCGGGAAGAAAAAATAGAGCATCTCGAACTGAGGATTTAACCATCGTGAACAAACTCCGGAAGAAGGGATTAACATGTGAATGAAAAAAGAATAAGAATTACATTATGCTTATCCTTCAACAATTAAATTGATGACAAGCAACGGATTTGGGAAACAACTTATTCTCGTAGAAAGAATTAAGATAGATACAACGCAAACTTGAGAAGATCTTCAATGATCCACCGAAAGGATTGAAACAACGAATGAATTGATACAATAACAACGGAAGAGAATTTTTTAACAAACCGCCGTAAAATTTGAAAATGAACGAAGATACCTGAGAGAATTTAGATACTAGAGAATGAAGAGATCCCAAACTGATTAGAGGAAACTTGATTGATGCACCGGTAAGATTTGGAGAATGAGAGCTGAAGTCTGAGAATGAGTAAGTCTTCTGAAAAGATGGGCTCTGGAGAATCAAATTGAAAAGAATCTTGAATTGCTCCGGATAGGTGAAAAGAATTCTCACAATCAAAACAATTATGAGAGGATGGCAACAAGCTAGAATGACGAATCTTGAAAAGAAATGGAGCAAGATTTAAGAGAAACTCTTCTTCGGTCTTCAAAATCCTAGAATGACGACGAGAAACACTACCATGAATTGTTGAGATACTCCGGGAGAATCAAAAGCGAAGAGGTTGAGCCAACGATGAAAAGAATTTGACCGATCTTAGAGAAATACATATGACTGATGATAATTCATTCTTACGTCAACTTTGAAAGAATTTCAGGATAGCTCCGGGAAAATTAGAAGAGTCAGGTAAGATCCTGGGAAAAGACCTGTGGGTTAGGGCCCACTCAAAAGAAACACCGTTGGAATGATTAGAAAGAGAGATTGCGCCGGTTGAATTAAATGGCTTGAATGAGACAACATCCTCAAAATAACTTGAACGGATTGAGAATGGAAACGAATCTTCTGAGATATCTTCAGCACTCCGGAACAATTTAATAGAGAGAGGTGACTAAATAAGAGAGTCTTCGATAAGCACTTTCAACATGGAAAAGCATGTGAAACAATGAAAAATAAATGATCAACACCAAAAGCTTGCATTGAATCCACCGGAGAAGAAAAAGAATGAAGAATGATGAACTTGAGGCTCCGTTAGTATCTTCATGAGTATCACCGGGTAAGAACATTGAAAGAAAGGAATGAAGAAAATTTACATGAATAAAATGTATACTTGATTCAGAAATCTGAGCCCTTGAAGAAAAACAAGGGAGGGAGGGTGGGAAAAACAAAGACAGCTTGGGATGAATGAAACAAACACCGTTGAGAATACTTAGCGTTGATCTTGCGAATGTTGAAAAAGATCGGATCCACTTGAAGAGAAACACGCCAGTTGAAAAGGATTGACATGACAATCTCGATTATCAGGAAGGATTAGTATTCACATAGTAGTATGAGAACACCGCTTAGGAAAGGTATGGAATCAACATTTGGCTTCGAAGCAACTCGAATACCACAAACCAAAACTAAACAAGGGATTGGCTTGCAGAATAAGCCAGAACAAACATATGATAGAGATTTCGTCCGAAGTTTTCGTGGTGGGGCCCAGACGGGCTCGATCTTACAGCACCATCATGTACAAGGCAGTGCACATGACATACGAAGCGTCCCCGAGTCAGCATAGCCAAGGACTCTTTAAGACACAACGAGACCACTGTAAAAACCAACCGTGGATAGGCGGACCACTAAACGTCGAACCCCAATTTCATATCATACATCTGTCGAAAAGATATCCTAAGAGCTACTTGAATTCCCACTTATAAACTCCTGAAACTTTCCGGTTATGCAATCAGGTGTTGGGGATACAGGGGAAGCATAATATCTCACCCAAAACTAGCAAATCCTACATCCAGTTGTATCCATCCTTCAACACATAACCAAGAAACCTTCGGAAATCATTTACCTCAACCTTCGATAAGCATCCGTTATACGAGTTATGGCAATACTCCCGAACTCCCGCCCCAGTACTGGGTGGCGTCGAGGTTATCTCACCAACAACTGCATAAAATAGATTTTCGATGTCGGTGAAACTCAGGTATTCCAGAACTGCAACGATAAAATTGTGATAACAACACCTCAGAGCTCAACTCCCCGGGACATTGCCACAACCCCTGAATGTCAGGAGGCACCAAGAACAATGTTCTCGTCACAAAACCATCGGAACGATTCCAAGATACCCGCGTGATCCTAAATTTTTTTTGTGAAATTTGAGAAGAGAAGAGTCAAAACTCTATGTCATGAGGCCTCACTAGAGCGACAAAGGGACCGGGAAGTAAAAGAATCCTACTCTCCGATATAAATTATCCTAAAAGACTCAAAACATTTTTCTAGACTCAACAACGCCAGTGAATCGATCAAGCAGGGGGCTCCTAAGTCGGGGAAGGCTCTGATTACCAACGTGTAACACCCACGATGCGGCTATATTTCCCACGTGTCGGAGCACGACTTAGAGGCATAACCGCATTCTAGGCATGTCGCAAGAGGGGTAATCTTTACACATCCCATGTACTGAATAAGAAAGGGATAAAGAGTTGGCTTACAATCGCCACTTCACACAATACATGAATATAGTATTACATCATCCAGATACAATCAAGGTCCGACCACAGAACTGTCAAGGGGTTCCCATTATAACCCAACCGCGTAAGGATCGCAAAATCAAGGAACATAACACCGGTATGACGGAAACTAGGGCAGCAACAGTGGAAAAAAACACCAGGCATAAGGCCGATCCTTCCACCCTTTACCAAGTATATAGATGCATTAATTAAATAAGAGATATTGTGATATCCCAACAATGAACATGTTCCAACAAGGAACAAACTCCAATCTTCACCTGCAACTAGCAACGCTATAAGAGGGGCTGGGCAAAGCATTAACACAGCCAAACAACGGTTTGCTAGGACAAGTTGGGTTAGAGGTTTGACATGGCAATATGGGAGGCATGATATAGCAAGTGGTAGGTATCGCGGCATAGGCATGGCAATTTAAATGGGGCAGGATATAACAAACAACAAATCCGGTAAATCCCCATATGCATTAGCAATTTAATGCAACAACAATTTTATACATTTTAATTGTTGTTATCATGATGCCGATGACATGAACAAGTTTATGCAATTTTTTATTAAAAGTTGACAAGAGCATTATGAAGCATTTGTCACCGTGGTGGAAAGAAAAAGGGTGCCACGGCAACAATAACGAAAACGGTGCCACGGCAACTTTCTGGTTCCGGTAACTCGATTGAGATACCGATGCAAAGGAGAAGTGTGCGGATGCGTGCAAAAGATGGTGGGCGATCCCGGATACCGGGTGTCCCATGAGTCGATGGCAAGGAAGCGAGAGACACTACGGGCACAACGCAGACAAAGGGGACATGTCATACAACACAAGCAAATCATTCTCGGACGATCATCTCAGGGTTATACCTTCGAAGTGTGCGTTTTTGAAGCGGATCGGTTCATAGCAGAAGTAGGGGTACATGACGACGGTAGAGGTACTCGTGATCTTGGCGGCGGTAGTCGTTCATGTTCTTAGTTGCACAATTTTCCGTAGATGTTCGGGATCACGATGAGGTACTTGACATCCACGGAGGCTTCCAGGGTCGACGGTAGTTGTTCCTGTATCATCGTGGAAGTAGTCGTACTCGGCGATAGTGGTACTTGGTGTTTCGTTCGGTACTCGTTCGAGCATCCCAGGTCTTCGGCGCTACGGTAGTCGAACTTGACGTTTCCAAGGGTCTCCGGATGTCGTGGTACTTGGTGAATCCACGTGGTCGTACGTGTTCAAGAAGAAATTAGTGCGACGTCGTGGCACTTGACGCATCCAAAGGGTACTTGATGGGTTCGGTCTTGGCGTGCGAACGAGGATCACAGATGCATGGGGTGTAAGTTGTGCCATGGTGGTATTTGGCAGTGAGCGGGGAGGCCTCGGGGCTGTGTCTTAGCATTTCAATGATAGTAGGCCTCAAGGTTGCACAACCAAGTCAAGCAGCAGCATGAATCAGCACCAGATAGAGACCTGGCAGCACGGAGCATGCTAGAAGACGAGCTCAGGGCGGCTACGCGCGATGGCAGCAACGCGGATGCAGGGCGCGGCGGTGACCGTGAACTTGGCGACGGGGACGCGAGGTGGAGGAGGAGCTGCAGGGGAGCGGCCAGAGATGTGGGGACTTGGCGCAGCGGCGGCTTGCCGAGGCGGATGCAGGAGGAGGTAGACGGACGGCCACGGTGGCGCTAGTTTCTGGCCTCAGGCCACGTGACCCGTGGGCAGGCAGCGAGGGCGAGGAAGCAGGCCCGTGCACGGGGAAGGGAAGCAAGGCACCGGGTCGCGCGTGAAGTGGTCTTCCTGGTGGAACTAGGCGGCAGTGGAGGCATGGGAGGAGCGGGCGGCGGCTGGGAGAACATCTTCGGGGCGAGGAACTGGGGGATCATGCGCGAGGATCCTCCTCTGGTGCGTTGCGAGGAGAGAGAGAGGAGGGAGAGATGGTATATGGGGACCGGGGGTTGCTGCGCGAGGGAGATGGGTCTCGGCTCCTGGCGGCGCTGGTGGGAGCGAGAGGGAGAGGTCAAAAGAGAGGGTCGGGCCTAGGTTAGGATTAGGTGAGCCAAAAGGCCGGTCCAGTGGTAAGGGCGCCGGCTAGGCTTGCTGGATTGGGCTCTCCCTCTCCTCTCTTTCTTCTTTAACCGAAAAGAAATAGAGAGAAAGGAAAAGAAGGGGGATTAGGGAAAAGAGTTTGAGCAGGTGGACAATTTTCCTGGACTCATAAAAATAAGAATGACCACAGAAAAAATAGAAGTGGCAAGATTGCAGGAATTAAATTCAAATTCATTTGAATATAATTTAAATCATTTTGAATTGGGACTAGGTTTGGTGTGGCCAAAAATGTTCGGGTTTTTGGTGGAGCTTGGAAAAAGAACAAAAGAATTATCGACAAAGTTTGAGAGTCGGAAATTGGAAGAAGGAAAGGTCAAAGATTTAACATGCAAGTGGGTTGCGGATAATTCCAAATTAATGGAATACTTTATAATAGCTCCCTAAATATTGGGAGGGTTGTTTTAAAGAGAAACCACCATGTGAGTTCCCTCGATTTAAATAGATCAACGATCTATGCAATTTATTTAGTTGGGTTTTAAAACGGGTTGCATGATCACATGATGCAATGCACATGATGCAAAGATGAATGCAACAGACGAAAAAAATCACACAACGAAACCCGGAAACCCTGGAAGGCATCTGAAGCTCCGGTCTTGGGGCGTTACAGTAGTAGCCGATGCATTGAGCCGCAAAAGTCATGTAAATACCCTCATGATCGAAGAGTTACCCAAGGAGTTAGCAGAAGACCTTCGCGAGCTATGTTTGATGATAGTTCCGAGAGGTTATGTAGCAACGTTGGAAATTCAGTCTACCTTGATGGATAAGATCAGAGAAGCTCAGAAGGCGGACAAGGAGATAGATGAGATAAAGGAAAGGATGAGTAAAGGAAAGGCTAAAGGATTTCGTGAGGATGAGCATGATACCTTATGGTTTGAGGACCCTGTATATGTGCCAAATGATCAGGAGATCAGGAAGTTGATTCTGCAAGAGGCCCATGATTCGCCACATTTGATTCACCCAAGTAATACCAAAATGTATCTAGATTTGAAGGACAGTTTCTTGTGGACCGGAGTGAATAGGGATATTGCGGAGTATGTAGCAGTTTGTGATGTATGTCAGAGAGTGAAGGCAGAGCATCAGAAGCCAGCCGGATTGTTACAGCCATTGCCGATACTCGAATGGAAGTGGGATAAGCTTGGCATGGATTTTATCATGGGATTACCCAGGACTCATTCTGGCTATGACTCGATATGGGTTGTAGTCAATCATTTGACGAAAGTAGCTCATTTCATCCCACTGAAGACCACTTACACCAGTGCTAAGTTGGCAAAGATATACATGACCAGGATCATATGTCTGCATGGCGTTCCGAGGACCATTGTATCAGATAGAGGAACCCAGTTTACTTCAAAGTTTTGGAATCGGTTGCATGAAACTTTGGGAACCAGGCTACAGTTCAGTACAGCTTTTCACCCGCAGACAGATGGACAGACTGAGAGGGTAAATCAGATTCTGGAGGACATGTTGAGAGCTTGTGCGCTAGATTATGGATCTAGTTGGGACGATAATTTGCCATACGCAGAGTTCTCTTATAACAACAACTATCAAGCCATTTTGAAGATGGCCCCTTCCGAAGCCCTGTACGGAAGGAGGTGCAGAACACCGTTGTTTTGGGATGAAGTTGGAGACCGACAGTTGTTTGGACCATATTTGATTAAGGAATCGGAAGAAAAGGTTAAGCTGATTCGCGATAGACTCAAAGTAGCCCAATCCAGGCAGAAGAGCTATGCGGATTTTAAATCCAAGGAGATAGTTTACGAAGTTGGAGACAGAGTGTATCTTTGTGTATCCCCACTTCGAGGAGTTAAGCGCTTTGGAGTTAAGGGAAAGTTAGCGCCACATTTTGTAGGACCATACAAAGTTTTGGAACGTATGGAGAAGTTGCCTACAAGTTGGAGTTACCTGAAGGACTGTCAGGAGTTCATGATGTGTTTCATGTTTCACAGCTGAAAAAGTGTCATGCTGAGATGGCCGATATACCATTAAGAGATATAGTGCCCTTGGAGGCGATTCAGTTGGATAGCGATTTGACGTATGAGGAGAAACCAGTTAAGATACTCGAGTTTGCCAGTCGTGTTACACGCAACAAAGTAATCAAGTTCTGCAAAGTTCAGTGGAGCCACCATACCGAAGATGAAGCCACCTGGGAACGGGAGGAAGACCTACGGAAGGATCACTCTCACCTATTTTCTAGCCAACCCGAATCTCGAGGGCGAGATTCATCTTAAGTGGGATAGGTTTGTAACATCCCAAATTTTCAATTTGGAATGTTATACATTAGATCATCATTAAAAAAAAGGGCAACCTGGTGCATGTAGCTCCCGCTTGCGCAGGGTCCAGGGAAGGGTCCGACCACTTTGGGTCTATAGTACGCAGCCTTTCCCTACATTTTTGTAAGAGGCTGTTTCCAGGACTTGAACCCATGACCTCATGGTCACAAGGCAACAGCTTTACCACTGCGCCAAGGCTCCCCTTCACATTAGATCATCATTGCATATCATATTTTATTGCATTTTGGTTGATCCTAGAAATTCTACGCAACTCAAGGACCCACAGAGAGAGTTGGGATTTCGTTATTTTCATATTCGAGTTTTTCTCGAATTTTGAAAAGAGGATCGTTTGATTTTAATTATTTACTCTTCGATTATTTATTTTATAAAAATAAAATAGAGAGGATAAAATGACTTCCTCAAAATAGAGAAATATCGAAGATTTAATATTAAAATCAAATAAGATTTTTATTCAGAGTTTTATTGCTATTTTATTTGAATTAGGAAAAAGTGCGTTTTTCAAAATTGCATTTTAGGCACAAATAAATGTTCACCTTGTCCGGCTTATTTTTAGAGGACGGGGAAATTTTATTTCGGGATTTTTGGAGTCTGTTTAGTATTTTTGTTCTTTTATTTTCTGAGCATCGGAATTATTTAAAAAAAAGATGCGAACCGACTCCGGGCCGTAAGCGGCCAGGACTCCTCGGGCCGGCCCTTATAAGCCGCGGCCCCGAGCCCCCGACCAGCCCAAGCCGCCACCGCGCCCTAACCCTAACCCTAGCCCTTATCCGCCGCCGCCGCCCGCGCCGCGCCGCCTGCCGCCCGCCGCCGTGCCGCGCCCCACGCCGCCGCGCCGGAGCGCCGGACCCTCACCGGACCTCGAGGTTGTTGCCTCGGTTTTTGAGAGAAAACCGTTTTGGTTTTTTTCGGTCCGGTTCGGTTTATTTTTTCGATTTTGTTATTTAGCAAACGCCCATTTTTGCGTTCATTTTAGCGAACGGTTTTCACCGTTTAGCCGCAGACAGCGAACGTTCGTTCATTAGCCTGTTCGTCAGTTTTTCTTTTTCTCGGATTTTCCGTGATTATTTTCGATCGTGATTTCTGATCCGATTTTCGTTTTAGTATAACTTTTCGCTCGTCTAACGGAATCAGGCGATTTAAACGCCTAGAGTTTCGTCTCGAAACCCTCTTTCCGTTTAATCAACTTAAATAATTTTTTGCTACATTAAAATTTTACTTTAGTCTAGATTAGTAAACGAAGCCTGTTTCTTTCGCCGTTTGAGTTTTGTTGCTTCGCTTGATGTGATTCTTTTTGCAAACCGGAGTTCTTAAGTTGAACTTTCTGGTTAGATCTCTTACTCGAGTTTTACCCGTGCCCTTGCTTGATTGCTTATTGGATGCTTGTTTGTTTGTGATAGAACACCTGTAGTGCGAAGCGTGGTACTACGAGTCTCTAGGTTTCGTGGATCATTGAGTCTTGTGGGGAAAAGTGCACAAACCTCTGCAGAGTGTACAAACTAATCATGGTTAGCCGTGTCCCCGGTTGTGGACATCTTGAGTATCTAGTTCTTGGATTATCATGTGGATCTCATCACTCTTAATTATATAATTTTGTTTGGGTTAATGATTACTTTTAATTGGGATTGAGATGGGGTTTACCATTCTCAATGTTTTCAACAAATTTTGTAGTTAAACAAAATATATTCCTTTGAAGTAGGAAAAAATTGGCTTTATGCAAAACATATCAACCATACAGCCTCCACCAGCCATATATGCATATAGTGATAGCTTTATTCTATTCATTATTCTCTGGTGTGTTACCTTGCCAGCATATTCTATGTGATGACCCATTTTCAGGCTGCAACGTATCATGTTGCAGACTTTTCAGATGACGATTAAGGAGCCTTAGGTCGTGGTCTTTCACTCAGTGATGTCGTTGGAGTTGATGGACTCACTTTATCTTCCAAGTCTTCCGCTGTTATCGTATTAGATGGCCTTAAGCCATATTTATTTTGATAAGTTCTCTTTTGAGATATTCGATGTAATAAGTGTGTGATTGCCACTCTGTTATAAATCCTTGAAGTACTGTGTGTGTCAGCATTACCGATCCAGGGATGACACTTATACACAGAGATCAGACTGTTTGAGGTCTGGTCGCTACAACTAGGTTGAGCGCGAGGAAATCCAACTAGTCCAGTTGAGCATTTGGGTCATGTGTGAACATGCAACTGGGTAGGGAAGAGTTGCTTGTTGAGTATATACTTGCAAGTGAGACAAAAAGGGTTTGGCCCAGTTGTGTGTCGTGAGTGGACTTGCAACTAGGACAAAAATAAGTCAGGCCCCTCGTTGCGTATCAAGGGTAGTAACAAGTGGGAAAATTGATCATGTCCCTTGTTGCATATCGAGTGAGGACTTGCAAGTGAGCAAAAAAAGCCCTCCCCCAGTTGCATGCCAGGGGTGTGGTTGTACTTGTGACTAGGATACAATGGGTTGAGCCCAGTTGCATGTTGACTATGGACTCGCCAGTGGGAAAATAAAAATGTAGACCCCTAATTACATGTCAAGGGCCGAGTTTCATCTGGGACAAAAAAGGTCAGCCCCTAATTGCGCGTCAGGGTGGACTTGTAACTGGGAGAAAAATGGGTCACCCCTAGTTGCGTATCGTATCGAGGATAGAGTTATATCTCAGAAATTGGTTAGGCCCCTAGTTTCATATTGAGGGTGGACTTCCAACTCAGACAAAAAAAGGTTGACCCCAATTGCATGTCACGGGTTTAGTTTGACTTGCAGCTAGGACCAAAAATGGGTTGGGTCCTAGTTGCGTGTCGATGGTGGACTTGCAATTGAGACAAGAAAAAAAGGTAGGCCCACAATGGATGGTCCCCCAGTTGCATGTTGAAGGTGGACTTGCAGGTGGGATAAAAATTGGGTGGGGCCCCCAGTTGCGTATTGAAGCTCGAGTTGCAACTAGGAAATTTTTTGGTCGGTTGATACGTCCCCAATGAATCTATAATTTATGAAGTATTCATGTTGTTATATTGTCACTCTTGGATGTTTTACAATCATTTTATAGCAACTTTATATCATTTTTTGGGACTAACCTATTGACCCAGTGCCCAGTGCCAGTTGTTGTTTTTGCTTGTTTTTTTACATCACAGGAAATCAATATCAAACGGAGTTCAAACACCGCAAAACTTTTTGTGGATTTTTATGGACCAGAAGACATCCAATGGGCCAGAGCAGGACCTGGGGGGTGCCCCGAGGGGGTCACAACCCACCAAGGAGCGCCTGGGGGCCCAGGTGCGCCTAGTTGGGTTGTACCCACCTCGGTGGCCTCCCGTACCCCCAGTTCGCCCAATAAAACGTCAAATATTCCAAAAACCCTCTGGGTTACCCTAGATCATAAGTTCCGCCGCAAGCCTCTGTAGCCACGAGAAACCAATCTAGACCTTGTTCTGGCACCCTGCCGGAGGGGGGAATCATCACCGGTGGCCATCATCATCATCTCTACGGCCACCACGATGAGGAGGGACTAGTCCACCCTCTCTCTCTCGTGTTCTTGATGGCACGATCTTGATGTATCGAGGGCTTTGTTAATATAGTTGGATCATATGGTGTTTTCCCTTCTCTGTCTTGTTGTGATGAATTGAGTTTTCCCTTTTAGACTTTGTTTTATCAGATTTAATACTTTTATGGATTTGAGAGCACTTGATATATGTCTTGCATATGAATAACCGTGGTGACAATGGGGTATTATTTTGATTCACTTGATATATTGATACGTCTCCGTCGTATCTACTTTTCCAAACACTTTTGCCCTTGTTTTCGACTCTAACTTGCATGATTTGAATGGAACTAACCCGGACTGACGTTGTTTTCAGCAGAATTACCATGGTGTTATTTATGTGCAGGAACAAACGTTCTTGGAATGACCTGAAACTTCACGGAGCAGAAAATATGAAAAATACCTGCAAAAGATGAAGGCCAGGGGTCCCACCACCTCTCCACGAGGGTGGGGGCGTGCCTGCCCCCCTAGGGCGCCCCCTACCTTGTGGGCCCCTGTGGCCTCTCCGACTCCAACTCCATATATTGTGTTTCGGGGAGAAAAAAATCAGAGAGAAGAAATCATCGTGTTTTACGATACGAAGCCGCCGCCAAGCCCTAAAACCTCTCGGGAGGGCTGATGTGGAGTTCGTTCGGGGCTCCAAAGACGGGAATCCGTCGCCATCATTATCATGAACCATCCTCCATCACCAATTTCATGATGCTCACCGCTGTGCGTGAGTAATTCCATCATAGGCTTGATGGACGGTGATGGGTTGGATGGGATCTATCATGTAATCGAGTTAGTTTTATTAGGGTTTGATCCCTAGTGTCCACTATGTTCTGAGATTGATGTTGCTATGACTTTCCTATGCTTAATGCTTGTCACTAAGGCCCGAGTGCCATGATTTCAGATCTGAACCTATTATGTTTTCATCAATATATGAGTGTTCTTGATCCTATCCTGCAAGTCTATAGTCACCTATTATGTGTTATGATCCGTTAACCCTGAAGTGACAATAATCGGGATACTTACCGGTGATGACCGTAGTTTGAGGAGTTCATGTATTCACTATGTGTTAATGCTTTGTTCTGGTTCTCTATTAAAAGGAGGCCTTAATATCCCTTAGTTTCCGTAAGGACCCCGCTGCCACGGGAGGGTCAGACAAAAGATGGCATGGAAGTTATTTTCCATAAGCACGTATGACTATATTCGGAATACATGCCTACATTACATTGACGAACTGGAGCTAGTTCTGTGTCACCCTAGGTTATGACTGTTACATGATGAACCGCATCCGACATAATTCTCCATCACCGATCCATTGCCTATGAGCTTTCCATATATTATTCTTCGCTTATTTACTTTCCCGTTGCTATTGCTATCATCACTACAAAATACCAAAAACATTACTTTTACTATTGTTACCTTTTTCTACCGTTACCACTACTATCATATTACTTTGCTACTAAATACTTTGCTGCAGATATTAAGTTTCCAGGTGTGGTTGAATTGACAACTCAGCTGCTAATACTTGAGAGTATTCTTTGGCTCCCCTTGTGTCGAATCAATAAATTTGGGTTGAATACTCTACCCTTGAAAACTGTTGTGATCCCCTATACTTGTGGGTTATCAAGACTATTTTCTAGCGCCTTTGCCGGGGAGCATAGCTCTATTCTTTGAGTCACTTGGGACATATATATCTGCTTATCATTATGAAGAACCTGAGAGATCCAAAAACAAGATCTATCCCTCAACTACGAGGTGAGGTAAGGAACTGCCATCTAGCTCTGCACTTGATTCACCTTCTGTTTTGAGTAAGCTTGCGACACCTACACCTGCTTCTGCTATTCGTTCTGATATGTCGCATGTTATTGATGATGCCACTTCTGCTATTCATGATACTTATGATGAAACTACTTCTATGCTTGATACTATTGTGCCACTTGGTAAATTTCTTGATTAACAACTTGCTAGAGCTAGAGAAATTGAAAATATTGAATCTGATGATACTGATGAAAGTGATGATGAAGAATCACTTGTTATTCCTAAGGGTTATGTTTTTTATCAAGAAGCTTCTTTAGCCATTTTTGCTTGCAAAAATAGAAATGAACTCAAAAGGTTATTAGCTAAATGGAGTAAGCAATCTCTAAATGCTAGAATGAAACCTGACCCTGCTTTTGCTACTTCACCTATCTTTGTTATTGATAAGGATTATGAATTCTCTGTTGATCCTGATATAGTTACTTTGGTTGAATCCGATCCTTTTCATGGTTATGAATCTGAAAGTGTTGTGGCACATCTTACTAAATTGAATGATATAGCTACCCTTTTTACTAAAGATGAGAGAACTCGCTACTTTTATATCCTTAAAATATTTCCGTTCTCATTAAAGGGTGATGCTAAGACATGGTTTAATTCTCTTGATCCTGGTTGTGTGCGTAGGCCCCAGGATATGATTTATTACTTCTCTGCTAAATATTTCCCTGCTCATAAGAAACAAGCTGCTTTAAGGGATATATATAATTTTGTGCAAATTGAAGAAGAGAGTCTCCCACAAGCTTGGGGGAGGCTTCTCCAGTTACTTAATGCTTTGCCTGATCATCCTCTTAAGAAAAATGAAATACTTGATATCTTTTATAATGGACTAACCGATGCCTCCAGAGGTTACCTGGATAGTTGTGCTGGTTCTGTTTTCAGGGAAAGAACACCGGATGAAGCTAAAATTCTATTGAATAATATGTTGACAAATGAAAATAATTGGACACCTCCGGAGCCAATTCCCGAGCCTATTCCTAAACCAACTCTGAAGAAGAGGGGTATTCTATTTATCAGTCCTGAAGATATGCAAGAGGCAAAGAAATCTATGTAAGAAAAAGGTATTAAAGCTGAATATGTTAAGAATTTACCTCCTATTGAAGAAATACACAGTCTTAATTTACCGCCTGTTGAAGAAACATATAATCTTAATCCATTACCTATTGAAGAAACTCATGGTCTTGATAACCCGACACAGGTAGTAAAGGTAAATTCTCTCTATAGATATGATAAAGCTGAAATCCCATTTACTAAATTTGCTAGCCCATGCTTAGATGAGTTTGATAAATTTATGGCTAAGCAAGAAGACTTTAATGCTTATTTTGCTAGACAATTGAAATACAATTCAAATATGCTTGAACACTTGGGTGATTATATGGCTAATGTTAAAGGTGAACTTAAACTTATTAGTAAACATGCTTCTATGGTTACCACTCAAGTAGAACAAGTACTTAAAGCTCAAAATGATTTGCTCAATGAATTGAATAATAAAGATAATGATAATGATGTTAGAGTTATGACTAGAGGTGGTAAGATGACTAAAGAACCTTTGTATCCTGAAGGCCACCCTAAGAGAATTGAGCAAGATTCTTAGAGAAATAATATAGATGTACCTAGTTCTTCTAAAAAGAAGAAAAAGAAAAATGATAGGACTTTGCATGCTTCTAGTGATTATGTTAATGATAATTTCATAATGATGCTCAACCTAGTAATGATAATGACATAGAAATTGAACCTGTTGTTGATCTTGATAACCCACAATCAAAGAATCAACGTTATGATAAGAAAGACTTTGTTGCTAGGAAACATGGTAAAGAAAGAGAACCATGGGTTCAGAAACCCATGCCTTTTCCTCCCAAACCATCCAAGAAAAAGGATGATCAGGATTTTGAGCGCTTTGCTGAAATGAGTAGACCTATCCTTTTGCGTATGCGATTAACTGATATGCTCAAAACCAATCCTTATGCTAAGTACATGAAAGATATTATTACAAATAAAAGAAAGATACCGGAAGCTGAAATTTCCACGATGCTTGCTAATTATACTTTTAAGGGTGGAATACCAAAGAAACTTGGTGATCTCGGTGTACCAACTATACCATGCTCCATTAAAAGAAATTATGTTAAAACTGCTTTATGTGATCTTGGAGCCGGTGTTAGTGTTATGCCTCTCTCTTTATATCGTAGACTTGATTTGAATAAGTTGACACCTACTGAAATATCTTTGCAAATGGCTGATAAATCAAATGCTATACCTGTCGGTATTTGTGAGGATGTGCCTGTTGT
This sequence comes from Triticum dicoccoides, assembly GCF_002162155.2. Classification (NCBI taxonomy): domain Eukaryota; kingdom Viridiplantae; phylum Streptophyta; class Magnoliopsida; order Poales; family Poaceae; genus Triticum; species Triticum dicoccoides. The sequence continues at coordinate 645,162,453 of NC_041392.1, forward strand.
ACTTGCAAACATTACTATTTTAATGGACTTTGTTATTCTTGATATTCTCGAGGACGATAGTATGTCTATTATTCTGGGAAGACCCTTTTGAATACTGTAGGGGCTGTTATTGATTGCACTAAAGGCAATGTCACTTTTCATGTTAATGGTAATAAGCATACGGTACACTTTCCGAGGAAACTACCTCAAGTTCATAGTATCAACTCAATTGGAAAAACTCCATCGATTATATTTGTAGGTTTTGAATTTCCTCTTCCTACTGTCAAGAAGAAATATGATATTCTTATTATTGGGGATGTGCATATCCCCGTTGAGGTAACATAGTGTTATTCAAAATTTCTCCTGTTCCATGTTATTCGGAATGAGTTCGTTAACAAGACTTGATCAACCTTGTTAGTGGATTCCTTTTGATGATCATGAGATGGATGAAACTAGAAGGCACAACCTTCTATACCCCATTTTTACTTTCTGTTATTTATATTAAATAAAATTAAAATAAATATTTCTCTGTCTATTATCTGATTATCCGTGCAATATAAAAATACCTTGAAAATAAAAGTTCTCCAAATGCCCTGAAATTTAAATATGATTTTTTCTAGAATATTTGAGAATATTTGGCACTAAGAACATAGCAGGGGGCAACCACCTGCCCACGAGGGTGGAGAGCGTGCCCCCTACGTCGTGGGTCCACGGTGGCCCTCCTCCACTTATTCCTGCACCCACACACTCATTCTTCCTCCCCCAAACATGAATATCCAGCTCAAGCACGAGTTCTAGCTCACTTTTCTGCCATTTTCGATCTCCTTGCTCAAAGCACCTCTCACAAAACTACTTGGGGAGATTGTTCCTTGGTATGTGACTCCTCCATTGGTCCAATTAGTTTTTGTTCTAGTGCTTTATTCATTGCAAATTTTTGCTGCTTAGGTGACCCTGTTCTTGAGCTTGCATGTCAAATTTATATGGTCAAAAGTAATTTTGATGCATGATATAGGCCCTAGGCACTTGTAGAAGTAGTTACTATCAATATTATTGAGTTTGGTTTACTTTTATTTTGAAGTTACTAAAAATTTCAGAATTTTTTAGAAAATGATGAGGAGACTTTTGAGGGGCTCATCGAGCGAAAGATCGAAGGAAAAGGCACCAAAGCCTAAGTATAATCTGCCTCGCGCCGTGGAGGCTCGGGCGTGTGAATGGCCTTCCGATGATTTGTTGAGAGCAGCCGGGATTTATGAAGATTTTCATGAATTGGCTAAGAATGCAGGCCTCACCGCTTTCCTCCACGACCAATGCGATCAGTATCTCTTACTCACAAATATCTTTGTGCAAAACTTTTGTTTCCATTCTAGGAGCTCACCACCTACAGTGGAGTTTTATTTATATGATGGGCATAAGGAGATGTCACTTTATGATTTTTGTCGGGTTTGTTTAGTCCCTTTTGAGGGCAAGACAGAAGAACCACATCGCGATGATGTGGAGGGGTTTATTGACACTATCACTGTAGGGGAAACAAGGAAGGTCTCCGATGCATGAATCACTAGCATAGATTTTCCTGTTTTACGTTATTTTGCATTATTTGCTAGTCATTGCTTAATTGGTCGCGGAAACTGTGGAAACCTTAGTATCCCTGATATTATTATTTTGCTCCACGGTTTATATGGTGATAACTTGTTAGTATGGGCGGCATTATTGCCAAACGCTTAAGTCTAAACCGTACAAAGGGCCCCATCTTTGGAGGCATCTATGCTTCACGCCTAGCTGCACATTTTAACATACCTATTAGGCATTATGAGAAGGAAGAAAAAGTGTTGCCTCGTGTTTATCTAGATTATAAAAGTATGGTGGCACATGATTTTATTGTTAAGAATAGGTAAGGAGAGCTTAAGTATCAATTGTTCTTTAATAAACATCATCCTGAGACTATTACCCTGCCTGCTCCTTCTTTGTTTGATTTACCTGTAGGCCAGTACCTTGTTCCGTTGAAGGCTATTCACGCCTACCGAAATCCTGCACCAGCTGTGGAGCCAGAGCCGGAACCACAAGTTGATCCTTCACACGACAGTCTAATTACCAGTGGGATCCGGAGATGATTGTCAGCCAGTGGCAATCGGAGTCTTTCTCTTCTTCTTCTTAGTATGACCACAACTACTATTATGGATATCCGCCAGGCCAGCAGTGGCCATAGACCAACTTAGTCCAAAAGCCTAAGCTTGGGGGAGTACGTATTTCCCACCGACATTACATTTATGTTCACACACTCATTGCTAGATGTCGTTGCTCATACTTTTTCATTATATCATCCATGCTAGTTTATTTTCCTTTTTATGATTTCTTCTTCTGTGTTTAATAAACCTTAAGAAAAAACCAAAAAAAATAGTTGTAGCTTTTAATCAGTTTAATTTCCATGCTTGTAGTAGTAATGAAAAAGAAAACCCAAAAAGATTTCATGTTCTTATTTTGCTTGTTGGCAGCTTTCCCATGTAAATAGTTTTATTTCTTTTCTTTTCTTTGGGGGTCGATAGGAGAAGACCATAATTAAATTGTTGAAGTGGCTCTTATATGTATTATTGTTTATCTGACAAAAGAGCCCATATTCCCTTATCTTCTCCTATTTATTGAATGCCTGCAGATTCCAGCTTAGTCCAATGCACGTGCACTATTATTATTATTCACATCGTTCGGTCATGCAAGTGAAAGGCAATTATGATGATATATGATGGACTGGCTGAGATGAGAAAAGCTGGTATGAACTCAACCTCTTTTGTTTTTGTAAATATGATTAGTTCATCGTTCCTGATTCAGCCTATTATGAATAAACATGTTTGCAACGACAATTAGAGATCATAGTTTCTTGTGACATGCTTGATTAGCTATGAGTTATAATGGTTTACCTTGCGTGCCAACATGCTATTGAGATAGTTATAATGTGGTATGATAGGGTGGTATCCTCCTCTGAATGATTTAAGTGACTTGACTTGGCGCATGTTCACGCATGTAGTTGAAACAAAATCAACATAGACTTCACAATATTTATGTTCATGGTGGATTATATCCTACTCATGCTTTCATTCTGTGTTGATTAATTTTAATGCATGTTCATGACTGTTATCGCACTCTAGCTGGTCGCTTCCCAGTCTTTTGCTAGTCTTCACCTGTACTAAGCGGGAATACTGCTTGTGCATCCAATCCCTTAAACCCCAAAGTTATTCCACATGAGTCCACTATACCTACCTATATACGGTATCTACCTGCCGTTCCAAGTAAATTTGTATGTGCCAAACTCTAAACCTTCAAATAAATATCCTGTTTTGCATGCTCTAATAGCTCTTGTATCAACTAGGGTTGTCTGTATCTTCCATGTTAGGCGGGTTATTCTCAAGAGGAGTGGACTCTGCTCCTCACTCACGAGATAAATGGCTGGTCACCGGGATGCCCAGTCCCATGCTTTATGCAAACTAAATCAAAATAATTGCAAACAAAACCCCCCCTGGGACTCTTGTTAGTTGGAGGCACTCGTTGTTTCGAGCAAGCCATGGATTGATGCTTGTTGGTGGAAGGGGGAGTATAAAATTTACCATTCTATTTGGGAACCGCCTATAATGTGTGTAGCATGGAAGATATCGCCATCTCTTGGTTGTTATGTTGACAATGAAAGTATACCGCTCAAAATATTATTCACCTCTGTTTCAAAACCGAGCTCTGGCACCTCTACAAATCCCTGCTTCCCTCTGTGCAGGGCCTATCTATTTACTTTTATACTGAGTCAGCATCCTCTTATTAAAAAGCACCAGTTGGAGAGCACCGCTGTCGTTTGCATTCATTATTGTTAGTTTACATTGCGTATGACTTGACTGGATCTCTTTTACCATGAATTACAATGTCTAGTCAGTCCTTGGTCTTTAAAGGTGCTCTGCATTTATGTTTTGCGGTCTCAGAAAGGGCTAGCGAGATACCATCTTGTTATATCATATTATGATTGTTTTGAGAAAGTGTTGTCATCCGAGATTTATTATTATTGCTCGCTAGTTGATTATGCTATTGATATGAGTAAACTTGAGACCTATGCGTTATTGCAAATGTGGTTAGTTATAATCTTTGCTAAAAACTTGAATGCTGGCTTTATATATTTACATCAACAAGAGCAAACAGAGTTTGTAAAAGTTTTTTTCCTTATCACTTTCAGTTTACCAACTGAATTGCTTGAGGACAAGCAAAGGTTTAAGCTTGGGGGAGTTGATACGTCTCCGACGTATCTACTTTTTCAAACACTTTTGCCCTTGTTTTGGACTCTAACTTGCATGATTTGAATGGAACTAACCCGGACTGACGCTGTTTTCAGCAGAATTACCATGGTGTTATTTATGTGCAGGAACAAACATTCTCGGAATGACCTGAAACTTCACAGAGTGACTTTTCAGAAAATATGAAAAATACCTGCAAAAGATGAAGGCCAGGGGCCCACCACCTCTCCACGAGGGTGGGGGGCGCGCCCCCCACCTCGTGGGCTCCCTGTTTCCTCTCCAACTCCAACTCCATATATTGTGTTTCGGGGAGAAAAAAATCAGAGAGAAGAAATCATCGCGTTTTACGATACGAAGCCGCCGCCAAGCCCTAAAACCTCCCGGGAGAGCTGATCTGGAGTCCGTTTGGGGCTCCACAGAGGGGAATCCGCCGCCATCGTCATCATCAACCATCCTCCATCACCAATTTCATGATGCTCACCGTCATGCGTGAGTAATTCCATTGTAGGCTTGCTGGACGGTGATGGGTTGGATGGAATCTGTCATGTAATCGAGTTAGTTTTGTTAGGGTTTGATCCCTAGTGTCCACTATGTTCTGAGATTGATGTTGCTATGACTTTGCTATGTTTAATGCTTGTCACTAGGGCCGGAGTGCCATGATTTCAGATATGAACCTATTATGTTTTCATCAATATATGAGTGTTCTTGATCCTATCTTGCAAGTCTATAGTCATCTATTATGTGTTATGATCCGTTAACCCTGAAGTGACAATAATCGGGATACTTACCGGTGATGACCGTAGTTTGAGGAGTTCATGTATTCACTATGTGTTAATGCTTTGTTCTGGTTCTCTATTAAAAGGAGGCCTTAATATCCCTTAGTTTCCGTAAGGACCCCGCTGCCACGGGAGGGTAGGACAAAAGATGCCATGCAAGTTCTTTTCCATAAGCACGTATGAATATATTCGGAATACATGCCTACATTACATTGACAAACTAGAGCTAGTTCTGTGTCACCCTAGGTTATGACTGTTACATGATGAACCGCATCCGGCATAATTCTCCATCACCGATCCATTGCCTACGAGCTTTCCATATATTGTTCTTCGCTTATTTACTTTCCCTTTGCTATTGCTATCATCACTACAAAATACCAAAAACATTACTTTTACTACTGTTACCTTTTGCTACCGTTACCACTACTATCATACTACTTTGCTACTAAATACTTTGCTACAGATATTAAGTTTCCAGGTGTGGTTGAATTGACAACTCAGCTACTAATACTTGAGAGTATTCTTTGGCTCCCCTTGTGTCGAATCAATAAATTTGGGTTGAATACTCTACCCCCGAAAACTGTTGCGATCCCCTATACTTGTGGGTTATCATATATGTTTAGGCACTCAACTCGCAGATTCCCGAGGTGACATTGGGGTAATCTACGCATTGGGGTTCACGCATGTTCTTGTCTTTGTTTCTTCGGTAGAAACCTTTTGGCAATTGAGGTTCTTTGGGCTGGATTGAGTGTTGTGTGGACCAGGTGAAACCAAGAGACCGCCAGCATTCCTGACTGAAAGTGCAATGAAAGAATAAGTGTTCCACCGTTTCTTCAACGTGTTGGCCACACAAGAGGCAGTCAGTGTTTGTACCAATGTTATAGTGTCTCCTCTTAAGCATGTTTCTGGTGTTGAGACGATCAACAACTAGGAACCACCCAAAGGTCTTAATCTTGGGAGTACATTTTGCTTTCCACAGCCAGCCGAAAGCTTCATGGCCAGTCACATCTCTGAAATAAAATTTGTAGTATGAGGATGTTTTGAAAGTTTGGTCGCCCCATATACATTGCCAGGTGTCATGTTCGTCTGTAAGAGCAATTTTGGCCACCTCAGTTTGGATGGATCGCAGTACGTCACGGGCTTGAATAGAGAGTGGGAGTTGAAAGATTTCATGCAGATCGGTGGACATCAGGAGTTGTGTAACCGAGATGTCTTCAAAAGTAGCATATGAATAAGCCCTGGGGCAACTATCAGCATATATGGACTAGCTCCAATTATCTTTCCAGAACAGTGCAGAAGATCCATTCCCAATTTTTATGCGTGTCACACCATGATACGTGGGCATTAGATGAGTTAAGTCTTTCCACTAGAAGGAGCCACACGAGTCATAAGCATGTGGAATGGTGTCACCGTAGTAAGATTCCCAGATTAGATGGACCCAAGGGATATCATGCCTGTTATAAAATTTTTGGAGAAATTTAAGTAGCAAGGCATCATTCTTAATTCTGAGGTTAACAACACCCAGTCCACCATTCTGAATCCTGGCCCTTCTCCTTATCGCGCCTCTCATACTCGGCTTTCTGCTTCCCTGCAAGCAGCTCAACCTGCCGGCAATTCTGGAGGTCATGGCCCTTAGTGCGATGAATCTTAAAGTACTACTTGTCGGAGCCTCCCGTCTTGTCGGCACCCGCCAAGGCCCGACAGGCGGCGCAACCGGCAACCTTTGCCTTCTTGGCGGCACTGGGGTCGCCGGATCCCTCGACGGCAAGCACAATCTTGCCCTTGTGCTTCCTATTGCGGCGTCGACCCTTCTTTGCCGGGGCGACGGCGTCTTTGTCTGGGGAGTCGGTTTCTGCGCCGGCATCTTCGCCGGGGTACTTCCTCCCTTCTTCAGCCCGAGCACATCTATCGGCCAGAACATAAAGCTCGGCTACATCCTGAACCTTGTTCAGCGCCAGCTCCCCACGCATCTTGCGGTTGCGCACATTCTGATGGAATGCACTAATGACGGCGGCGGGATGAACATCTGGGATGTTGTACTGCACACAGCTTATAACAATACAACAAAAACTGCATGTAGAGACGTCATATTCCAAAGCTAGAGATGCGTTATTTCATCTCTAGGCAACCATAGACTCGACTTAGTAAAGCGTCTTTGGAGCCTCTCCTCGCGGACCGTCCCAAAACTTTTAGACACGCTGGCTTAGCGTCTATACATGGCACGAGACGCTATATTGGGACGTCCAAAGGCGTCTCTAGATATGACATGCTATATTTGGATGTTCAAAAGTGTCTCTAGATATGTAGAGCCATTTCATTCGTCATAGGCCCATTCCTATAGACGCTAGGTACAGACGTTATATTCGTCTCTAAATATATAGAAGATTTTGTTTCACCACGTAATGTTTTACTTTAAATAATATTTGATTTATTCCTTATTTGTACTTCGCCATTTCAAATCCTGTAACTTTATCATGTCGTATGCTTGTGCCGAATGATCAACAAATATTGTTACATAAAAGCATCCACCCATATCACCAATAACATTCATAAGCAACAAATATCATTATAGGAAGGGATCCACCCATATCACCATTTGTATCCACAACCTTCCCATTCGCACAATTTCATTTAGTAGGAACAAACACCTTAGGTTCACAACTGAATCAAATCAGATCTTCCTATAAAATATGAAAATAATTAAGAAGAGATCATACAAACTAGAACTAAGTTTTCCTATAAAGCTAAAATCTTTATATAATACTTAATATTTGTCTACTAAAGATTAATTCTTCTATAGTTGCTCCTAGCTCCTGCAATGCAGTCCTTTTGTAACTCTTGAGCTACCCTGAAAAAGAATGATAACAGAGAAAAACTTAGAACATAGCTTTAAGACTAGTGTGAGAAGAAATGTACTTTGATGATGTACAATACCAGTGTTTGGTGGCTTGTTTTGAGGTTGTGTATGAGTCGTTAATTTTGGTGTTTTACCTAAAAATCACAAAGATACTTCATAAATAAAAAACCTTAAGCACGCACATTGGAGCATATGATGATTGCATGGAAGTTTACTTACATGTGATAGAGGCCATGCAATAACATAACCAATAGCATCCCTTACTGTTTGCAATTGTTCATATATGGTCTAACCAGTGTTCGATCTCCAAGTCTTGAAACAACACAAACAAAAACCGCTACATATTGCTCTTCAAGCATGTTTCCTCCAACCACGTATGTTTTATCTCTACTCACTAAAGTTTCTTCAGCCACAAAATTATCTTCACTTCTCGGGTTCAACGAAACCAAGAAGACTTACATGTGATTTCTACAGTTTACGTTCAGTTTAGTTGTAAGTAAACTTATAGAAAACATAGACATTGTCTAATAACATAGCAGAAATTTATGCGCTCATGCACACACACCTTAGCAACTGTGTGTTCATGTGGTGAATGGTTCTTGCACAATGGCTAGGATGCAATTACTGGTTAGTCTTGTCCGGCAAAGTTGATATTGACCCTATGATCAATTGTTTCAATGTGTGCTTTCTACAATTGAGGTTTAGTTCAGTTGTAAGTAAACATACACAAAACATAGACATTGTTTGACAATCAATCGGAAGTTTATGCATACACACACACCTTAGCAACCATGTGTGGTAAAGATGAACCAGTGTAATCCTCTTTGGTTCTCGAAGAAAAGCTAGGATGCAATTCCTGGGCAGTAATCTGCTTATCTGGCAAAGTAAATTCCGCACTTCCTTGATTGGTGTAACCCTCTTTGGTTAATTCTTCATGGCCTTGATTGTCCTTATCAAACTTTTCAATGCATGCCTTCTACACTTGAGGTTCAGTTTAGTACGACATCAACATACACAATTATAGGCATTGGTTGATAATGAGGTAAAAAATTATGCGCACACACCTTAGCAACCATGTGTGGTAAAGATAAACCAATGTAATCCTCTTTGGTTCTCATAGAAAACCTAGGATGCAATTCCTGGGTAGAGATCTGCTTGTCCGGCAAAGTTGAGTCTACACTTCCTTCATTGGCCCTATCAAACTTTTTGATGTGTGCTTTCTACCATTGAGGTTTCAGTTTAGTTGTAAGTAAACTTATACAAAACATAGACATTTTTTAATAACACAGCAAAAATTTATGCACACACCTTAGCGACCATTTTTTCTTGTGGTAATGATAAACCGGTGTAACACTCTTTGGTTCCCGCACAATCTCTAGGATGTAGTTCCTGCAACTTATGATGAACAATTGTTTAAGTATGAGAATGAATAAGAATATTTACTAGTGAAGAAGCTATTACATCACCTGCATAGTATTCAATGGAGCATATTCTCCAGCTTCGTTATGTGATTCATTTGGGAGGTCACTGCCAACAACTCTTTCATTGAGATCAACCTGAGACAAGAACAGGATAATAGTATATTAATACTCATATCTTTATCTTTGGGAGGTCACAGCACACTCCAGTTTATCTTACATGTGCTAGATAACTAGAATCTTTACGCTTTACAAGTTTTTAAAGAGAATCTAGTTGTAGCAAACGGTATATGTTGGACTCCATTGGAATAAGGTGATCTTGCCATAAATATGACCCATACACGCATGTAAGTGAAAAGGCACCCAGAAAGCACTTCAGAAGTTACTGTAACGCACATAGCAACATACAAACCTATAACAACAATCTTTTAGTACAAAATCTGAGAGCTGCTGATTGAAACCTCCCTTCAACTAAGATGCAAGAATCAAAACTAACAAAATATTGGGACTGCACTAAGATGAGGTAGGAAATAGGACAGACTAAAATTAGTACAAATAGCCTGTGTAACCAGACACTATCATGTTTTATGCTCAACCGTAATGTGAGGTTATTTGCACTGGTGGAGCCTCATGGAGGCCAAAGGGGGCAACGACCCCCCCCTCCCCCCCTTCCAAAACTGACAAAAATTATTACTAGTAAGCATTCAGCCCAACCCAATATTACACAGCCCAATGAAGCGACAACTCTCCCATGTACAGACGCATCGCTCGTCTCACCTCCTTATCCTTTCCCCCAAATGGACAAAAACATCTCACTTTCCCCCAAATCGCCATGGATGAATCCTAGGTCTTGGACTCAACTACCAGTGGAGACTGCAATAGCAAGCTAGGTATGTTTCAAGAAAAGAATCAGTGATGTTCAATGTTCAGAGACTTGCATAAATTCAGTGATGTTCAATGTTCAGAGACTTGCATAAAGTTCAATGTTCAGAGACTTGCATAAATTCAGTGATGTTCAATGTTCAAAGACTTGAATAAATTCAGTGATGTTCAATATTCAGAGACCTGCATAAAGTTCAATGTCGTCCGCGTAATTGTGTTCTCATGTTCAGAGACCTGCATAAGATTCAGATCATCCAGGATTTTTGTGCTATGCTTTTTTTAATAATGTACTAGTACTGGACCTGTTCTGATTTAGAGAATAGGTAACAATGGTGAAATAGCAAGCAATATAGATATATGTACATAAGCGTACATCTTGTTCTAGTTTATGTTGTGAGGATGTGAGGCTGTGAGCTGCATCTATTTTTATGCACATTTTGCTTTTTGTTTGAAATTGCCCCCCCCCCCTTGGTCGCTCGTCACTCCGTTGGCCAATCTATCTAACACCACTTGTATTACTTTTGAGTTTTACCATATAAAGTTTGATTGGACCAAACAGTTGCTCACATATTTCCAAGAAAATCTGTTAGAATTGATTTCTAGGCAGGCAAGCAATTCAACAAACACTTAGAGTGCATTGCCTACATGAAGGAAGTAAGGAGACGAAGGAGAAGAGGGTCAAGATTTGAGATGCATAAATGAAGGAGCCACTTGGGTTGATTTAATGGTAAAACTGTAGGGGCTATGGGATTCAAGGGATCACCTACTTGACGTGGTGGAGGCTGAAGATGCTAGATGGAGGCGAGAGCTGCTTGCTGGATGGTGTACCGATGGACAAATGGCGCAGCTTCGTGTGAAGGATGAAATTGGCCCGGATGCGGCTTCGGGACGGTGAGGACGAAGTCGGGAGGAGCACCGCTTTGTGACGGTGAGGACGATGGACGCCGACGAGTCTCCAACTGGTGACCTTGTTGATGGAGGAAAAAGGGAGTCGGCGGCGGGCGGAGCTAGCGACGGCGGGCGGAGCTAGCTGCGGAGGGCAGCGCTTGAGGATGAGGCTGCCACCATGCGGTGTGCGAGAATGGCGGCGCGCAAGGAATTGGGAGGTTGGATAATGGGGAGGTGGGGAAGATGGCGTGGAGGAAAAATAGCAGGCGACAATATATGAAAACGAAAATTTAGAGTCGTGGGAAGTTTGCGCGTGGTAAAGAAAACATCTGTAGCGCCAAATTTTATTAAGCGAAAATATTCCGAAAGGCCAAATTTAATTAAGTGTGAATAGTTTGGCAGCTCACATATATCGATAAATAATTTTTTAGGTGTATCCTTTATTGGATAAATCCGTATGCTTTGTTTTTTTTCCAAAAAATTATCAAACTTCATTGAGTAATATACATATCCAAGTAATATCGATATAGCTTAATAAAAATAATAAAGGCAGTGGTAGATCAAAGTTGGGCTTGCTCCTCCTCCGCACGCTGCCGTGTCGACCACGGACGCCGCCCCGGCGTGCCATCCCTTCACCTAGCCCTTGCCGGCGACGGGGGCGGCGACTCGTAGCGACTCCTCCAAGCCGATCTAGACCAGCCGGTCACTGATGTGGTGTCGGTGTCCGATGTGGCAAACGTGGCCCGGCATTGCGCCACTCCTGCCGCTCCTCCTCCTGTGCCACCCTCTTGGCCGACGTCAGGGTGCTATGTGAAGATGTGTCGTTGTCATGTCGAGGTAATGGAGGAGGCGCCCAGGAGAGCTCCTCCTCCTTCACGACCTTGTCACGCCAGTTGCGGCGCGGCGGCGATGACAAACGGTCGAAACAGTCAAACGTGATGCGCGAGGGAGGTGGCTCCTCCTTGAGGCAACATCCGGTTTGGTCTCCGCAGTTTCATTAGAGGGGAGGCTTCTCAGTCCCGTGTTCATTTAAGCTTCTAACAGTGGTTAATGTAGTACCTCGCTTGAAGCACCGCACCGCCTCACATTTCAAGCATCTCACGCCGCCGGTCATAGTCCACACCCAACTCCGGTTGGAGGAAAAATGCAATTGGTTCAAAATAAACCTGCCACACCGATTCCAGCAAATCGTGTGGCTAACTTGATCGTCCAGCAGGGCCACCGTCACCATTTCCAGCTGGAGGCATGGCCGGTTGCAGCATCTCGCGCCATGGTATTTTTGTTATCGTGAGGCGCTCCCGTTGCTTCATTTGGTTTTAGAAAACATTACACACCCCCTTCCCTTGATATGTTATAAATGACTGGTCCAACTAAGGAACAAGCATGAACCTCCCTCTTGCTCCCAGTTTTCAAGGTCCCCAAAAGCTTCCTTGGTCTGGTTATAGGAAGCATCCGGAAGCTTGTCTGGTTTTTAAGTCAGTTATCTTTATCTTGTTTAGGTTAATTTCGGCCAGTTTTTACTATGTTTTCCTGGGTTTTCCTTTTTTTTTCTCTTTATCTTTTTTTTACTTTTTATTTATTTTTCCTTTCTAATATTTATATTTCCCTTTCTTTTTTTTTCAAATTCTTCCAAATTTGAGAACTTTTTTTCAGAATTCCCAAACTTTTTTAATTAATGAATAATTTTTTCAAACCGTGAACATTTTTCAAATTCAAAATAATTTGAAGTTCACAAACATTTCTTGAATTTGTGAACTGTTCCCTAATTTGTGAAATTTTAGAATTTTTTGCAAAAAAAAGCTTTGAAACCATAAACATTTTTCAAATTCACAAAACTTTTTCAAATACTCAAACTTTTTCGAGGTCATAATTATTTTTTAAATTCATTTTTTAGTTTGTGATTTTATTTCTTTGAATTGGTGAACTTTTTAAAATTCACGAACATTTTCAGAAGGCATGAACCTTTTTCAAATTGATTTTTTTTCAAGAATGCAAACATTTTCAAATTTGATTTCCCCCCAAATTTTTGTACTTTTATAAAATTCAACGGCCATATGTGGGCGTTCCCAGGATTTTAAGAATAACAAAAGAAGTGTACTAGTTACTCTAACACTTCACGGATTTCACCAAATATCCCTTACTGCTTTTGATTTATATGATTTTCCAGTTTCTCTATTTTTGTTGACTATAATTTGTTCTGGTTAACTGGGATGTCAACCATGCAAAGTCGATGTCATGCACTTGCAAAATATTATTGAAATATTGACTAGACTACTTTCATTTTCTATAAACTAGTTCAAAGAATCATCCAATCAGGACATGTGAACCTGAAGAACACTTCATTAGTACAAAGCAGTCCACGGAATTCTGAGTGCTCCTGGCCTTTTCTTTTAGGCACAGAGTACTCCTAGCTGACGTGCGTCAAAACGAGCAGCTTCCGCTAAATGATTAGCGCAAAACAGGCCGGCCCATTCCCACCAGCGAACCTAAAAGGAGAAATGGCACGAAAAAAAGCGGTGTTTGATGGATTCGAACCCGCGACCCATCGCACTACAACAGCTTTGTTCGCCACTGCACCAGCGACCAACCATACTTTAAATTACAGCGCTCAAAATAGGTATTATGTACAGAGGTAGGTCCGTCTGTATTCATTCCTTCAAGAAATGAATAATGTTTTCTCGAACAAAATTTTAAAACGTAATTTTTACAAAAAACGTGAATAATTATTGACCACCAATGAAAATCCAAACATTTGTTGAATTTTTATAAGTTTCAAATATACATTGAATTTTTTTTGTGAATATATACGCTAAACAATTTTTAACTACACTATGTAAATTTTTGTGATATATGATGCACAAATTTTAAATATACATTGAACATTTTTGTAATATACATTGAACTATTTTTAACTACACATTGAACAATTTTGTTATATACATTAAACCAATATTAAATACATATTGAACATTTTTGTGATATACGGTGAACAATTTTGAAATTTTGAACAATTTTTTAAAAAAAGTGAACAAAAGTTTAAATCTATGATTTTTTTTTAAATCATGAACAAAATTTGGAATTCGAACCATTTTCTTGAAAACGAAGTATAAAAGTAAAATGAAAAAGGATAAGATGAAAGAAAAGAAACAGAAACAGAAAAGGGAAACAAAAAGGTAAAAAAGAAACAAGAAAAAACAGAAAAACTAGGTCTCGCTCGAAGTGGGCCGGCCCGTGTGCCTCGTTCGCTCGCTTCACTTCAGCGAAGTAGCGACGAATGGACGCACACGGGCGTCATATAGGATCTGCTCGGAATTCCCATAAAGAACACCAGCTCCGCCGTTGCGTCAGGCGACGGGGGAGCTTGGGCTCGGGGGAGACCGGCGTCGGTTGGCAGGGGAACTTGGGCTGGAGGGAGGATATTGGCATATGGCGGCTAGGGAACTTGGCTGGGAGGAGGAGCGGGGGGTGGCAGGGGAGCTCTTGCCAAAGGGAACCACCGTCGAGCGGCGGGGGAGCAGAGTGGAGCGAAGCAGGAATTCAGGCTAGGGGTGAGTGGCGGTGGCGTCAGATCTATGATTGGTGGCGACCTTCGGCGGCTTGAGAGCTCTGGCTGGGGGCAAACAGCGGCGGGAGAGCGGCGGCTGGTGCCGAGGTGCCGAGCAGCGACGGTGCTAAGGACGAACCCTCTTAGTAGATCGATTTGTTTAGTCCAGGAGTCGTGTATAGTAGTACAAAGCAGATTGCAAAAATACCAAAGGGTATAGGTCATTCCACTAGGATTTATCAAAATAAATTAAAAATCAACAAAACGCCGCTCAGGGCAAATGATCAGTAAATTAATGTAAAGTATATGTAAGTCTAAATCAAATGTTGCAAATCATCAAGTGCCAAACTAAAATAGGGCAAATCATCAAATCCCTTGTATCTTTGGGATGATTAAGGATTTTTTTTCCTAGGGAGAGATGATTAAGGTTTTTGTTTTAACATGAGAAAATTACAGAGGTAATATAATATTACTTAGGAGAATATTATGAATGCGATGATTAAGGTCACAATCAAATAACAAAATGCCTCTTGGTCAATTTGTTCGTGCAATTACTCGGCTCATCTATTTGAATTTTACCACAACTACAATTTTATTAGCCTTTTGAGTACAACAATAGTGATTATAGTCGCATATAAAACGTCTCACAAATCGTCTCTAAGTTAATTAAAATTATATACCTATTTTCTAAATGGCCAATTATAAGAAAAAGTTTGTGACGCCCTATAAACGTCTTAAGAAGCGTCTTTAGCTTGCTAGTGTTCATGGGCGTAGAGACGAATACAAATAGCGTCTCAGAAAAAGCGACTATACAAGCCGTTTTTGTTGTAGTGTAACGCCCGAGTCCGATGCGCCAGGTGTCTTCCAGATATTTGCCGTCTATGCCATGTCATTTTGCTTGCATGTTGCTCTTTGACATGTCATCATGTGTATTGCATCCTCATGTTTTCAAAACTTGCATCCGGTCACTTTCTCTGTTGTCCGTTTCGACATCCGACACTCTCACATGCACCCGTTGCACCTCTCAGATCTTGTTTTATGAGCGGGAGAAAAATATTCTCGGAATGGTCCGAGATTTGTCGAGTGGTCTTGGTATATCACCGGTAGACCTCCTGTAAAATTTCGTTTCATTTGGAGGTCGTTTGATGCCCCAACGGTTAACCGCGTTAACCGAAACCCCCTTTCTCTTTGCAGCCCAGCAACCCTCCACAACAACCCACTAGCCCAGCTAAACCTCCTCCATGCTCTCCGCCATTGGATCACGATCGTGTGGGCGAAAATCGCACCTCATTTGGACTCTCCTAACTCCCTCTACCTATAAATAAGCCCTCCCCTCCAAAATTTCGGGTCCAAAACCCTAGTCCTCTTCCTCCTCGCGCCGCCGGACATGCCCTCCCGGCGGCCGGCCACGTCCACCCACCCCCATAGCCAATCTGGAGCCGCCACCTAGCCTCCGCCCGCCTGCAGCCACCACAGCCCGGGGAAGCCCATCTAGGGCCCGCCCGGGCCCGAGCCACCTGCCGCCGCGGCCCGCGCGCCCGTCTGCCACCCGCCACCCGTTGCGCGCCGCCGCCGCCGTGCTCGACCTCGCCCCTGCGTGGGGTCGACGAGCACGCCCACTCGCTCATTCGCCTGGGCCAGCCGGCCTCGCGTGGGCCCTTGGCCCAGCAGCGCGGCCTGCCTCCCTCCTCTCCACCAACTTGGGCCAGACCCATGGTGAGCAGCTCCACCTATCCCTCGCATCATGCGCATTATAGTTTCCACCGCTCAGGTCTGGTTTTTCAACCAAGTCCCAGTAAAAAACATCTCATGTGTGCATCTTTGTGTGCTTGTAACTTTGTGCATATATGTCCATTTGTGATGATCTTCATATGGAAATGTTCATCTCTGAGTGCTCTATAAGATGGTGTAGTTTGAATGCATATTATTGTTCATATTGATGCCATTATCCCTGTTGCAAAAGTGCTAAATATTATTATTCATATTGATTTGTCTTTTTCATAGTATTTTGTGTGTTCATCTTTTGAGCATCATGTCAATATGTTTTAGGAGCATTTTCATGCCATCTTTACAGTTGTGCAATCCATGTATTTTTATGTGCTTTGTGGTGACTAGCACAAGCTTGTGAAGTGTGCTACTTGATGTTGCTGATTTTTGAGACTTGGTGATTTTTGCTAAGTCTGTAACTGTTACGTGATGTTGCCATGTTAACTTGAAGCTGCCATCAATTCCATGCATAATTTGGAGATGCCTAGTTGACATGTTTTGATGTACATGTTATGCTCTATCATGTCATGCCTTTTAATGCCTCATATATGTCCTATAGCATATGTTTTCATTGCCATGAACATTCCTAAATGATGTCCCAGTTTTCTGTTAACTTCATGATGCCATGTTGTGAGCTTGGTATTGATTAATCTATGTCTCTTTTGGAGTTGCTCCAATTACATGATTTGTCATATTCTATGAGTACTCTATCCACATGCCAAGTTTTTTAATTTTGGAGTTCATATGACCTATGTTCCAAGCTTGCAAACATGCTATTCTGATGTTGCTATTTTACACTTGTTGTAACTGTTACGACTTTCAAACTTGTCTTGATGGTTCCCACTAGTCCGTGAGCTATATGGTTATGATGCCTTGATGTTATTTTCTCCTTGTTATGTGTACTTTGATGCCATGCCCTTGGTTGCCATATATCCTGCTGTAGTTTGTCTCTTGCTTGCTCTCAAGTTGCTATCATGCTAAAACTGTCATCCTGTTAACAGCATGTTCCTTTTTGCAAGTATCATAGTAATTACTCCATGCATCATATGAACTTGTTCCCTTAGACTAAGTTGAAGTATATCCTGTCTAATACATGCCCATGTATTATTCATGATTATTTAATTGCTATGCCTGAGGTTATGTACCTCTAAAGTTAGCATCATAATGCTATTGTTTGCATTCCCAGATTTCCTCTAAGTCCGAGAATCATCTTATATCATGTTGCATCTTGTATTGTTGATTGCCATTGATATAGGGGTCATATGGAGATGCTTAGTAATCATGTTTTGCCGTGTTTGGCCTATACTTTAATGAAATGCTTTTGTTTTCCATGATCTTGCACTATACCATCTTTGTTTCATGCCTCCAACATGTCACATGTTATTCCTGCACACATGTATGCCCTGATTTTCACTAAGTCATAATCTGTGTTACCAAGTTGCTTTTTGCATTGATCATGTTGGATTAATCCTGATGCATATGGACTTGAACCTTCATGATATTTGAAGAATGTTGTCTATACTTTAAGGGCATGTCAAGTTTGTGTCCTTATGTTTCCTGTAGCATGTTGCTTCCTTGATTGCAAAGTGCTTAGTTGCTGTTTTGGGCAGATTGTGTCTGAAACTTGTATTGAGTGTATGTGTTGAACCGTTACTCCGTTTGAAGTATGCTCTATATGAAACTTGATTAGTTTTGCATGTAGTTTCATGTTAACTTGTTGCATCCATGTTTTGGAGTGTTTGTGATGTTGTTTTTCTTGCTTTTGTATCAATGCCATGTTTAACTTGTTTTGCTCATACCTTCTAGGCCGTAGCTCCGAGTTAAACAAACTTTATATGTAACTTGACTAGAATAGCGCGTAAATCATCTTGATGCACTTTAACTTGTTGTTTAACAACTTTAACTTAATGTTTTGTTCAGATATGAACCAATTTCGAATTTTGCATATGAGGACTTACTAGAATTGTTATATGTTGTTTCCGACCTCATTTAAACTTGCTTTGATGTTTTGCTCTTGTATGCATCATCTCTTGGCATGAGTAGCATCATGTAGCCTTGTCATGCATCATACTTGGTTGAGCTTCATGTCATGTTATGTGTTGTGTGTTTACCATATTGTTTGCTTCTTTCCGGTTGTGCTCCTTCTCGATAGTTCCTGCTTCGTTGTGATTGTGAGAATTTGTTCGACTACGTGGGATCGTCTTCTTCATGCACTCGCTCTTCTTCCTAGCAGGATTTTAGGAAAGATGACCATCACCTTGGATGGCACTACTATCTTTGTTATGCTAGTTGTCTCGATGCTATCGCTATGTCGTGCAACCTGCCACTTGTTTATCAAGCCCCCCAAATTGCCATGATATCCTCTAACCTTTTCCCCCTTCCTAGAAAACCGTTGTTTGGCTATGTTACTGCTTTGCTCAGCCCCTCTTATAGTGTTTCTAGTTGCAAGTGCAGTTGCAGGTTGTTCCATGTTGGGACATGGATATCATGGGATATCACAATATCTCTTATTTAATTAATGCACATATATAATTGGTAAAGGATGGAAGGCTCGGCCTTTTGCCTGGTGTTTTGTTCCACTCTTGCCTCCCTAGTCTCCGTCATACCGGTGTTATGTTCCTTGATTTTGCGTCCCTAACACGGTGAGGGTTTATGGGCCCCTCTTGAAAGTTCGCTTTGAATAAAACTCTTCCAGCAAGACCCAACATTGGTTTTAACATTTTCCATAATAAGACTTGAACTAAGTAATTAGTTGGCATAGGGCATCATGAACCCGAGGATTCTTTTCTACATATAGGGGGCAGTGCTGATGGTGTTGGTCCTAAATGGCAGTAGCCAGGGCCACCAACGGGTGTGCCAGCCGGAAACTTAGCCAATCCGGACGTGGCATGAGACAAGATACACGCGGCTACTCTCAGGGTGTAGACACGCCGGGAGGTCTTGCTGGATTAGATTTACCATTGTCGAAATGTATTGTGCACCGGGATTCCGAGTCTGATCGGAGGGTCCCGGGACGGAGGATTGTTTCCGCAGATCGTGAGCTTGTCATGGGCTAAGTTGGGACACCCCTGCAGGGTTTGAACTTTCGAGAGTCGTGCTCGCGGTTATGTGGCAGATGGGAATTTGTTAATATTCGGTTGTAGAGGACTTGAAGTAAACTCAATTAAAATACACCAACCGTGTGCGTAGCCATGACTGTCTCTTTTCGGGGAAGTTCGAGAGGAGAATATGGTTGGGTTATGTTTGATCGTAAGTAGTTCAGGATCACTTATTGGTCATTACTAGTTTGCGGCCGTTTGCGTAGTTTCTCATCTTACTCATGTACTCATAAGTTAGCCACCATACATTGCTTAGTCACTGCTGCAACCTCACCACTTATCCTTTCCATACCCATTAAGCTTTGCTAGTCTTGATACCCATGGTAATGGGATTGCTGAGTCCTCGTGGCTCACAGATTACTACAACAATAGTTCTTCTTCTTCTTCTTCTTCTTCTTCTTCTTCTTCTTGGAGTTCTTCTTCTTCGTCATCGATCTTGGGTTGGGTTCATTTTCGGCAGCCTGGCCTAGCAGGGTGGATGTCGTTTGGGTGTTTGTTTGTGTTTAATCTGTAGTCGGATATTCTACTCTTCAATGATGTATTGATGTATTCTTGTGGCATTTGTATGTTGTGTATGTATCCCCATCTATTATGTAGTGGTTTGATATAATGATATCCACCTTGCAAAAGTGTGTCAATATGCGGTTCTATCCTTGGTGGGACCTTTGAGTCTCTTTAGGATAGAGTCGCATATTTGGCATGACACGGCTGAATCTTTGTATGTACTTGTGCAGGGTTTCGCCGTCTTCTAGGGGATGACATGCAAATCACTTGCCTGGCCAGGAGCTTGGTGGCCTCCAGTAAAGGCGCCAACACACTTGTGACACATATCCTACCAAGAAGAAATGGAATCCACTGGCAGGTGCATCAACCATTACATGACGTTGGGATTAAGCGCCAACGGGAAGTAGTTGGCAAGCACCTTGTCGTCGTGAGCCCTAGCAGCTTGCATCGCGATAGTGTAGATGCTGAGGAACTCCGACGGGTGAGTCTTGCTGTTGTATTTTTCTCCGACCTCAGGCTTGAATGTGCGGTGGGTGGGCCACTAGAACTGCGGCAGCTCGCGGGTTAAGGCTGGACAACCCACCTCGTAAGGTAGGTCACCGGAGCCCCCCGGCACTGGGCGGTCGATAGTGGATCCCGCACGCCTATCTGACTGATGGCGTGCTTCCACCGCTGCTCGATAGTGGTTCGAGCGTCTTCCTGAGCTCGCTCCCGGAGAACTTGACATTGGTCGCAGCGGGCTCGTGGGTCATACGACGCTATGGAAACGTTGTCGCGAGCGTCGGCCGACGAGCCAGCGGCTGCTGATGCTGGCGTGGGGGAGGAGAGTGCATCGTGGTCGCAGCGTCTCCGGTCCTTCCACCACTGACGTGCATTGGCTCGACAGAGCGCCGACATGAGGGTCCCGCCGGTCGCGGCTCATCTTTACTGGCGAAGCTGATGAGGCTCCGAATGGTGGCTCTCCACTCGTTGAGCTTCTCCGCGGCAGGGGGAAAGTCGAGGAGCAATTACACGCGAGCCAACGCTTCTGCTGGCGTGGGTGGCAGCGAAAGCTGTGTGGACCATGACATACTCTGACTTCTAACCACGTTAGAAGGAGCTCTATCATCGTCTCGCGGTCACGCGCCATTTCCGCCAGCGTCTGGGCGCGCATCCTGGCCTAGTGCGTCTTGAGAGTGACGCAAAGGGCTCTTCCCGCGGAGGCGCCCGAGGGAACCAATGTCGCGGCGTTGCTCATCGTGCGCGACCCAGGAAGGCCGCGGCGCGGTGGCCAGCTGGGGCATCCTGGAGGTCGCCACACCACCCGTAGGCAGCACGGCCCCGCCTCTGGACCCAGCAGCGTGCGGCTCGTCGTCTTGGGCAAGAACGACGCCGCTCGCCTGGCTCCGATTGCCATAGTGTTGTGGATGCTCACGGGCCTCGCCTCTGCCACCATCCATGGCCGTTCCGCTGCCTGCGTGTGCTGGTAAGGGCGGTTCGGCTCCGAACGAACCAATCGCTATGATCGCCTTCTTCTTGGGAGCCATAGTGATGAAGAAGTCGATGCGCTAACAGAGGCACATAGGAGGTGGAAAGCATCTACAGTGTACAAGTTTATCGCCTGGCACCGTAGGACAAACGCATTTAATGCGCTGCCGACGTGCCCTCTTGCTTTATCGGGGACGGCAACAAAGATCGTCCCGTCCGACGCTGCCTCGCCTTGCTTCAACGCGCATCCAAGTCGACGAGGCATGCAGCGCCATGCTGGCTGGCTGGTTGCTGACCTGGTGCGGTGACAGGGACTTCACGAAGATTTACATGCCACCACGCAGGATCTTGCTGGGGGGGTCTTCATCTATCCCCGGCAAGGATCTTGCCGGGGGTCTTCATCTTCTGGTTCTTATCTAGGCTCGTAGGCCCTTGGTCTTCACAAAGACTACATGCCACCACGCGGGCGTCCCCCAGTCTTGGTCTAGACATTATCGATGGTGTCAGAACTCTTAGGCTCAAGGGTGGCATCCTCACTGGTGTGGGGCGAATTGCCCCGGCAAGGCTCTTGCCGGGGCTATGTAGGCCGCCCCAGCAAGGATGTTGCCGGGGGAGATCCATCTTGCCCCTTTGCTGTTCATGCCTCTGATTTGAGTGCTGCCTCGGTAGCCTTGTATCTTTCCTTCCTCTACCGAGCCAAGCATGGCCGTAGGTGTGGCTACGACTACCCGTGCACAAGTAAAGGGGTACAGAAAGGCCCCTACTTTCGTACGCCGACACCTAATCCCCACAAATGTCCCAATGTCGTTGATAGATGTGGGTTGGGAGGCTGTCAGGCCTCGGGGCCTTTGTCGTGAACATTTGGAAGAGCGCGGTTTTGACCTCTTTATTGGTATATGGCGCTATGAGCAAGGCATTCATCTGGTTAATAACCTTCAGAGGGACATTCGCTAAAACTTCCTCCGATCCATCCACACCTTCTGGTGTGTAGAGGCTCTTGTAGAAATCTGTCACCATATAGCTTTTAGTTCTCCCTGATCCTCTGTCAGCACCCCTAGCAAAGTTGCAAGTGCTTTAATCATGTTCCTCTTCATGCGCTCACTTGCCCTAAGGTGAAAAAATCCCGTATTTCTGTCCCCCACCGAAAGCCACTTCAAACCTCGAACGTTGCCTCCACATAAGTTCCTCACTCTGGCATAATTCAATCAATTTCTCATTGATCTTTATCTCAACATGGGTGGGCGTTGTCCTCGCCATATCACTACGCAGGCGGTCCAACTCCAGTTTCAAGCTTTTGATTTCCTTTTGTATAGAGCCAACTGTATTTTTGTTCCACAAACCCAACTGTACCGAAACGCGTTTTAATTTCGCCCTTAGTTCTGCCATGCGCTCCGTGATAATCCCCAAGTGCAGGAATCATCGTAGAACTTTACAAAGGTGGAAATGATAAGTATGGAGTGTCGAACCCACAAGGAGCTAAAGGTAAGATCAATATTCTCTCAAGTCCTATCTGCCATTGATACTACTCTACGTACACCAAGTGTTTGCTTCCAACTAGAAATGAGAAATAAAACTATGTTGTGGGTATGAAGAGGATAACTTTGCACGATATCATAGAACAAAAATATAAAAGTAGGTGCTATTAATATAAAGTTAGAATATATTACTATATATTATAAATAGCGAGTGTGGAATAATGATGGATCAGTGTGCGTAATTGTCCTAAGAAATTGTTAACAAGATCGGTAATCATTATTGCAATTTCATATGAGGGAGATGCATAAGCTAACATACTTTCTCTTCTTGAATCATATGCACTTATGATTGGAACTCTAGCAAGCATCCGCAACTACTAAAGATCATTAAGGTAAAATCCAACCATAGCATTAAAGTATCAAGTCCCCTTTATCCCATATAAAACAACCCCCTTACTCGGGTTTAAGCTTCTATCACTCTAGCAACCCACAATAAGCAAATCATGAACGTATTGCAACACCCTACAGCGGGAATCCCTCACGGTTGCGAGACACAGAGAGCACCATAGGACAGCACCAAAAAAAACATACAACTCAAACCAATCTATATCATTAATCAACCCAAAAGACAAAATAAATCTACTCAAAACATCATAAGATGGGAACACATCATTGGATCATAATATGTGGCATAAAGCACCATGTTCAAGTAGGGGATTACAGCGGGGTGCGGGAGAGTGGACCAAGTAAAAGAGATGAGGATGGTGATGTTGATGAAGACGATCACCGCGGTGATGATTCTCCTGATGGCACTCCGGTGCCAGCAAGAGAGAGGAGGAGTGGTTCTCCCCTTTGTGCTTCCTCCTTCTTGGCCTCCCCCTTAGATGGGGCAGGTTCTTCCTCTGGTCCTTGGCCTCCATGACAATGGTGTGCCCTCTGGCTTCCTCTTCCATGGCCTCCGGTGATGTTGGCCCCCTCCGGCAGGGTGCCAGAGAGGGCCTAGATTGCTTTTTCCTGGCTATAGAGGCTTACGGCGGCAGAACTCCTGATCTAGGTTTTGTTCTGGAGTTTTTGGAATTTATAGGAGTGTTTGGCATTAGGGACAAGTCAAGGGGACCCACGAGGCAACGACAAGGACGGGAGGCGCGCCCTAGGGGGGTGGGGGCGCCCCCACCCTTGTGGTTAGCCCGGGGCTCTTCTCTGGTATCTTCCCGCTCCAGTATTTTTTATATTTTCCAAAAATATTCTTCGTAAATTTTCATCCCATTCCGAGAACTTTTATTTCTGCACAAAAACAACACCACGGTAGTTGTGCTGAAAACAACGTCAGTCCATGTTAGTTCTAATCAAATCATACCAAAATCATATAGAATTGTTATAAACACGGTATCAATACTTCATAAATTATAGATACATTGGAGACATATCAGCATCCCCAAGCTTAATTCATGCTCGTCCTCGATTAGGTAAATGATAAAAGAAATAATTTATGAAGTGTGAATGCTATCAAGTGCACAAGTTTGATCAATGAAAGTTCCAAGCACTTTTTCTCGTGTTATTCTTTATCATAAATAGTAGCTCATCTCATAAAACTTCTTATGGTCAAGTAACAAGCTATTCATAAATTAAGGTATAGACCCTAAACTTTCTTGAAAACTAACAAACTATTTTCTCAGTCATCAAACAATTGCAATTCATCTTATTTTCAGGAAGGGTCTATGTAAGAGCTTTGATTTATCAAGTTCCACATACTCAACTATCATTTAATCTTCCACAATTGCTAACACTCACGTGATATTTATGGGTACAAAGTTTCAATCAGACACAGTGAAAGATAGGGGGCTTATAGTTTCGCCTCCCAACCTTTTACCTCAAGGGTAATGTAAACAATAATAATTTATGATAACCTACATCTGAGTGGATATATATATATATATATATATATATATATATATATATATATATATATATATATCCGGATATCTCCAACACATAGTGTGGTTGCCAAAAGAAAAAGTGTAAAAAGGGAAAGGTGATGATCACCATGACTCTTGTATAAAGGTAGAAGATAAAAGTAAAAGATAGGCCCTTCGCAGAGGGAAGTAGAGGTTGTCATGCACTTTTATAGTTGGGTGCACAAAATCTTAATGCAAAAGAACGTCACTTTATATTGCCGCTTGATAAAGACCTTTTTTATGCAGTCCATCCCTTTTATTTCTTCCATATCACAAGTTCGTATAAAGCTTATTTTCTTCACACTAATAGATCATACATATTTATAGAGCATTTTTTATTGCTTGCACCGATGACAACTTACTTGAAGGATCTTACTCAATCTATAGGTTGGTATGGTGGACTCTCATGGCAAAACTGGTTTAAGGGATGTTTGGAAGCACAAGTAGTATTTCTACTTTGTGCAAATAATTTGGCTAGCATGAGAGGGAAAGGCAGTCTCGACATGCTGGAGGATCCGTGACAATATAACTTCTATTCGGATATAAGAGAACATAACCTATTATGTTGTCTTCCTTGTCCAACATCAACTTTTTAGCACGTCATATTGTAATGAGTGCTCACAATTATAAAAGATGTCCAAGATAGTATATTATATGTGAAATCTCTCTTCCTTCAATATTCTTTCATGGATTGTTCAAAATGACCAATGTTGAGTTTGCTAACTTTCAATAAATTTCACCACCTATACTTCTTATAAGTGAAGTCATTACTCCCCATGGGATAAGCATATGAAGCATATATAATTTCAGATCTATGATATTCAATTTATTCAACCATTTACTCATAGGATATGAGTGAAGCACGTGAGTAAATGACAAACTATTCCAAAAAGATATAAGTGAAGAACAATGAGTAGTCAAATAATTAACTAGCCATGGGAGGACTCTCTCTCATTCAAGATTTCAGATCCAATGATTTTATTCAGACAACAAGTGAAATGAAAATACGCTCCAAGCAAAACACATATCATGTAACGAATAAAAATATAGCTCCGGGTAAGGTATACTGATGGTTTCGAAGACGAAAGAGGGGATGCCTTCCGGGGCATCCCCAAGCTTAGGCGCTTGAGTCTTCCTTGAATATTACCTTGGCGTGCCTTGGGCATCCCCAAGATTAGGGTATTTCCACTCCTTATTCCCCTCGTATTGATATCTCACCCAAAACTTGAAAAATTCAATCACAGAAAACTTAACGAAACTTCGTGAGATGGGTTAGTATGATAAAGAGTAAATCATTCACTTTGGTACTATCCAAGACAAGATTAATAATTGTTCTCACACAATGCCTACTGTACCATATCATTTCTACAATTTATATTGAGCAATATAAGCCATTGAAACTAGAAAACAAGCAAACTATGCATTGAAAACAGAATCTGGTAGAAACAGAACAGTCTGTAATGATCTGAACAACAACCATACTTCTGCTACTCCAAAAATTCTGAAAATTAGGACAACCTAAGCAATTTATTTATTAATCTCTAGCAAAGATAATCAGTATTTTATCATGCTTCTATAAAAACTGAGAATTGTTTTCTTGAGGGCAAAAGTTTTTGTTTTTTAGCAAGATCAAATCAACTATCGCCGTAAGCCATCCCAAAGGTCTTACTTGGGACTTTATTGAAACAAAAGCTATAAAACATGATTACTACAGTAGCTTAATCATGTGAACATACATAAACAGTAAGGACTTGGGTTGTCTCCGAACAAGCGCTTTTCTTTAATGCCTTTTCAGCTAGGCACGATGATTTCAATGATGCTCACATAAAAGATAAGAATTGAAACATAATGGAAGTATCATCAAGAATATGACTAACACATTCAAGTCTAACACACTTCCTATGCATAGGGATTTTCTGAGCAAACAACTTATGGGAACAAGAATCAACTAGCATAGGAAGGCAAAACAAGCATAACTTCAAGATTTTCAACACATAGAGAGGAAACTTGATATTATTGCAACTCCTACAAGCATATATTCCTCCCTCATAATAATTTTCAGTAGAATCATGAATGAATTCAACAATATAGCTATCACACAAAGGATTTTTTTTTTCATGATCCACAAGCATAGAAATTTTACTACTCTCCACATAAGCAAAATTATTCTCATGAATAGTAGTGGAAGCAAACCCAACAAAAATAAGTATCTTGTGAGGCATAATCCAATGAAAATTAAAATCAAGATGACAAGGTTCATGGTTATCATTATTCTTTATAGCATACATGTCATCACAATTATCATCATAGATAGCAACTTTGTTCTCATAATCAATTGGAACCTCGTCTGAAATAGTGGAATCATCATTAAATAAAGTTATGGCCTCTCCAAATCCACTTTCATAAATATTATAAGATTCAACACCCTCCAAAAAAGTGGGATCATTACTAGAGTTGACACTCTTCCAAACCCACTTTCAATGATAATTTTAGTCGCACTATAAAAGGTATAAGTGAAGTTCATAGAGCATTCTATAAAGCCATACTCAAAAGATTTAAATCAAGCATAAAGAGCATTCTATAAAGGCATACTCAAAAAATTTATGTCAAGCATAAAGAGCATTCTATAAAGGCATACTCAAAAGATTTAAGTGAAGCACAAAGAGCATTCTACAAATCAATGAAGGGCTATCTCACACTAGCATGGAGCATAAAGGAAAAGAAAAGAGAAATAAACACAAAAGACGCATATCATGTGCACAAAAGAAAAACCGAGGTATACCGACAGTTGTTGAAGAAGAAAGATGGGATGCCAACCGGGGCATCCGCAATCTTAGATGCTTGAGTATCCTTGAAATATTTTCTTCGGGTGCCTTGGGCACCCCCAAGCTTGAACTCTTACCTCTCCTTATTCTTCTCATATCGATAACTCCTCGTTCTTCGAACACTTCATCCACACAAAACTTAAAAACCCTTGTGAGATCCGTTAGTATAATAAAGAAAATCACTACCTTTAGGTACTATTGTAAAATCATTCCAATTTCTTGTTAGCATTATATCTACTGTATTCCAACTTCACCATGGTTCATACCCCCCGATACTACCCATAGATTCATCAAAATAAGTGAACAACACATAGAAAACAGAATCTGTCAAAAACAGGACAGTCCGTAGTAATCTGGAACTTCCGTATACTTCTGTAACTTCAAAAATTCTAAAAAATAGGAAAAATCTAAACAATTTGCATAGAAGTACTCTGTAAAAATTTCAATATTTTATCATGCTCCAGTAAAAAACTAAAATTAAAAGACTACAACAAATGTTTCTATTTTTCTGCTGCCCACACTAAACAAGCAATTTAAGCATCCTAAAGACAAACCATGAAACATTATTTTTATTATACAATGGGATGCTTATTTTTGGGAAACTTCCATGAAAATTTCTACATTGTTTCCATGAGCATGAACACAAGTTTTCAAGGTCGACCCTCACTTCTCCAATGCGCAACCTTCCAATCGCTTCTCTTTTCGAAAAAGTTTTTAGGCACAAGAGGCAAGTAATTTTTTTGTGTTTTGCAATTTGCATTTTTTTTGTTTGCTTCACCCACAACTAAACAAAAACAAAAGGGAAAACAAAATCTACTTAGTGAAGAAAGAAAACAAGCATACACGAAAATATCAACGCTTGATAATCCCCAAGTGCAGGGAATCATCATAGCACTTTCCAAAGGTGGAAGTGATAAGTATGGAGTGTCGAACCCACAAGGAGCTAAAGGTAAGATCAATATTCTCTCAAGTCCTATCTTCCATTGATACGGCTCTACGTACACCAAGCGTTTGCTTCCAACTAGAAACGAGAAATAAAACTATGTTGTGGGTATGAAGAGGATAACTTTGCATGATATCGGAGAACTAAAATATAATAGTAGGTGCAGTTAATATAAAGTTAGAATATATCACTATAAATTATAAATAGAGAGTGTGGAATAATGATTGATCGGTGTGCGGACTTCTCCTAGGAAATTGTTAACAAGATCTGTAATCATTATTGCAATTTCATATGAGGGAGAGGCATAAGCTAACATACTTTCTCTTCTTGGATAATATGCACTTATGATTGGAACTCTAGCAAGAATCCGCAACTACTAAAGATCATTAAGGTAAAATCCAACCATAGCATTAAAGTATCAAGTCCCCTTTATTCCATACGCAACAACCCCCTTACTCGGGTTTAAGCTTCTGTCACTCTAGCAACCCACTATAAGCGAATCATGATCATATTGCAACACCCTACAGTGGGAATCCCTCATGCTTATGCGACACGGAGGGCACCATAGGACAGCACCAAAATAAAACATACAA
This sequence comes from Triticum dicoccoides, assembly GCF_002162155.2. Lineage (NCBI taxonomy): Eukaryota > Viridiplantae > Streptophyta > Magnoliopsida > Poales > Poaceae > Triticum > Triticum dicoccoides. The sequence goes on from NC_041392.1 coordinate 645,191,683, forward strand.
CTCAAACCAATCTATATCATCAATCAACCCAAAAGACAAAAGAAATCTACTCAAAACGTTATAGGATGGCAACACATCATTGGATCATAATATGTGGCATAAAGCACCATGTTCAAGTAGGGGATTACAGCGGGGTGCGGGACAGTGGAACGCGTAAAAGTGATGAGGATGGTGATGTTGATGAAGATGATCACCGCGGTGATGATTCCCCCGATGGCACTCTGGTGCCACCAAGAGAGAGGGGGAGTGGTTCTCCCCTTTGTGCTTCCTCCTCCATGGCCTCCCCCTTAGATGGGGCAAGGTTCTTCCTCTGGTCCTTGGCCTCCATGATTATGGTGACCCCTCCGACTTCCTCCTCCATGGCCTCCGGTGATGTTGGCTCCCTCCGGCAGGGTGCCAGAGAAGGCCTAGATAGGTTTTTCGTGGCTACAATGGCTTACGGCAACGGAACTCCCAATCTAGGTTTTGTTCTGGAGTTTTTGTAATTTATAGGAGTGTTTGGCGTTGGGGACAAGTCAAGGGGACCCACGATGCGACAACGAGGACGGTAGGCGCGCCCTAGGGGGGTGGGGGCGCCCCCCACCCTTGTGGTTACCCCAAGACTCTTCTTTGGTATCTTTTCGCTCCAGTCTTTTTTATATTTTCCAAAAATATTCTCCATAAATTTTCAGCCCATTTCGAGAACTTTTATTTCTGCTCGAAAACAACACCATGGTAGTTTTGCTGAAAACTACGTCAGTCTGGGTTAGTTCTAATCAGATCATACCAAAATCATATAGAATTGTTATAAACATGGCATGAATACTTCATAAATTATAGATACTTTGCAGACATATCACTCCGCTGGGTCTCCTACCACTCAACTAGACAAGATTGTCCCTCTCCATGAATTGTGGGTTTCCCACATCACCTCATACTTAAACTCATCTTTGTATTTTGGTACCCCCCCTCCCTTGAAATTCTAGAAAGATGGGACAATGATCTGATGTTGCTGCTGTCAAGTGTTCTACATGTGCATTTGGAAACATCTTGTTCCACTCTGATATAGCTAGAGATCGATCTAGCCGAACCCGGGTGTAGCTCCCCCCTGGTAACCTTTTTACAAATGTCCAAAAGTGGATTTGATTACCTATATCCATCAAGATGCAAACATCTATAGCGTCTCTGAAGCCCTGCATTTGGGTATTACTTCGCTCTCCAATGCCATCTTGTTCATCTGGACGTAGCACTTCATTGAAATCACCTATGCAAACGCACGGGAGGTTGCTCAAAGTATTGATCCCCTTCAATGTGTCCCAAGAGTGGAACTTCCGGAGTTTGTTCCTCTCCATAAAAAGTGTCATCCTCCACGAATCACTTCCTGGCTTCTCAACAGAGCAATCAATATGGTATACAGAATAACCAAGAATTTCAAGTTTTATTGGATTGTTCCAAAACAGCCCTAGGCCTCCACTTCTACCTTGACTACTAACAACATATCCATTATCATAACCAATACTTCCAGCTAAGCTTTCCACCCTCGATCTATCAATCTGAGTCTCAACAATACATAAAAGGGTAGGGGCAAATTCTTCGCGGTGTCGTGAAGTTCCAGCTCAAGATACTCATTGTGCCCGGCGGCACTCCTCGAGGGAGCCCGCCGATAATGCAACAGTAGTGTTTCTAGCCTTGTTCTCCTTGCTGACCTCTGTTGATCCTGAGCTCTCTGAAGCATCTTCATCCCCCCCCCTCTTTGGTCGCTTGTGCTCTTTCCTCGGGGACACATAGACTGGCAGCAGAGGAGGCACCAAAGGTTGTTCCTTTGTGGTTACCATTGCCAGCGCATCCCTTGGTTCTCTAGCCTCACCAGCTTTCATTGGGATCACAGAATTCTCAACTGAAGATCACTTGTTGGATAGCTGGTTGTTTTCAGGCATAACTGTCACTGCCTCAAGGTATTCTATTTCGTTCCTCCTGAAGAGTCCACATTTTCCACCGACTTCTAATGTCGGGCATTGAAATGCCAGCTTTCATTAGGGTTATAAGGTTCCCTACCTCTTCCACGCCCCCCTGTCAAATGTCCTCCGCGACCCCTCTATGGTTCATAATTCCCATGGCTAGCAGGTTTGAAGCGGACATTGTCAGCCAGGATAAAGTCTCCTCACTCAAAAGTCGTCTCATCATGCTCTCCCTCCCCGCACTCCTCGTGCTAGTGGCCAAATTCGCCACAGTTGTAGTAGAAGGTTGGTAGATTCTCATACTTGACTTGATACTTAACACTTTATTCTCCCTTCTTGCTTGTGACAAAGAACTTAATCTTAGCATTGATATCAATATTCACCTTAACCTTCACAATCTCCCCAAAAAAACAGCAGGAAGCTTCAGTTGGACCTCCTCCACCTCTCTGATCCTTGATGCCAAGCCTTTCACTGCTGGCTAAATCAGGAATTTTATCTAGCAAGCGATGGATTTGCGCCTAGACAGTTAGCTTGTCAAGTTTGATGGTGTTAGGGTCCTTAAAACCATCATATTCCTGCATGATCACAGCTTGATTTCTGAACAACCATGGCCCCTCAACCATTGCTTTATTCCAGTCTCCCAAGCAACCAAACTGCGTCGTGAAGAGATTTTCGTTGATCTTCCTCGAGATCACCGGTTTTGCCGGGTTCCAAGCTGCCCGCATATCGCTATACATAGCATTAGGGATGAAATTTTTTGGTGTGTAAACATGGGCAATCGCCAGCCACTTCGTTGGTTCCATCACGACCGGCATCTCTTCCTCCCAGATGAAATCATCCTGTTCCACCTCCTGTCGTTGTTTGTTGTCGCTTTGGGTTGGGCCTTTGACGTGAATGTTAACAATAGCGGAAAATGCAAGAGCTAGCCCCCCGAGAGCTATGCTCGGTTTAAGTTGAGTACTTAGTAGTATACAAGTTTGCACCCCATAAATAGAAGACTCATGGTGCATGCATGCACCATGCATGCTTCTTTAGGTTTGACCAATGTGGGCCAACGCCCTTTTAGGTTAGCTTACTCCATTCGTGAATGTGAAAAATGTTCCTGAATTTATTTATTATATATATAAATGTATGAGATTTTTTTAAACATCAATTTATAAATATTTTTCAATTCAAAAAAATTGTGAACTAAAAAACATTCACAAATTCTAAGATTGGTCACAAATTTCAAAAATATTCAAGATATAAAAAATTCATGGATTTGAAAAATGTTTGGCAACTTAAAAAATATTCATAAATTCTAAAATCATGAATTAAAAAGCTGTTTGTGACTTTGTAATATTTCCATGAATTTCAAAAAGTGTTCATGAATTGAAAAAATCTCAAATTGCAAAAAATTGTTTTGATTTTTTAAAAAGAGCATTGGGGGAAAATTTTAAGTTGAGTTTCACGTCATGCTCGAACAAGCAATTGCATTAAGGCAAGTTGTGTGTTAAGGATGGGCATGCAACTGGGTCAGTTGAGTTTCAGGTCATGGGCGAACATTCAACTGGGTCCGGGCAAGTTGTGCGTCAAGAATGGACATGCATGTGGGTCAGTTTAGTTTCGGGTCAAGGGTGGACGTGCAACTAGTGTAACAGCCCAAATTTTCAATTTGGAATGTTATACATTAGATCATCATTACATATCATATTTTATTGCATTTTGGTTGATCCAAGAAATTCTACGCAACTCAAGGACCCATGGAGAGAGTTGGGGATTTCGTTATTTTCATATTCAAGTTTTTCTCTAATTTTGAAAAGATGATCGTTTGATTTTAATTATTTACTCTTCGATTATTTCTTTTATAAAAATAAAAAAGAGAGGATAAAATGACTTCCTCAAAATAGAGAAATATCGAAGATTTAATATTAAAATCAAAGAAGATTTTTATTCGGAGTTTTGCTATTTTATTTTAATTAGGAAAAAAGTGTGTTTTTCATAATTGCATTATAGGCCCAAATAAATATTCACCTTCTCCGGCTTATTTTTAGAGGACGGGGAAAATTTATTTTGGGATTTTTGGAGTCCGTTTAGTATTTCTTTTCTTTTATTTTCTGAGTGCCGCAATTATTTAAAAAAAAGGCGAACCGACTCCAGGCCGTAAGCGGCCAGGACTTCTCGGGCCAGCCCTTATAAGCCGCGGCCCCGAGCCCCTGACCAGCCCAAGCCGCCACCGCGCCCTAACCCTAACCCTAGCCCCGATCCGCCGCCGCCGCCTGCCACCCGCCGCCGTGCCGCACCCCATGCCGCCGCGCCGGAGCGCCGGACCCTCGCCGGACCTCGAGGTAGTTGCCTCGGTTTTTGTGAGAAAACCATTTTGGTTTTTTTCGAAAACCCTAGATCCGTTTTTTTTATTTAGATCCAGTTCGGTTTATTTTTTTGGTTTAGTTATTTAGCGAATGCCCGTTTTTATGTTCGTTTTAGCGTACGGTTTTAACCGTTTAGCCGCAGACAGCGAACGTTCGTTCGTTAGCCTGTTCGTCGGTTTTTCTTTTTCTCGGATTTTCCGCGATTATTATCGATCGAGATTTCTGATCCGATTTTCTTTTTAGTATAACTTTTCTCTCGTTTAACGGAATCAGGCGATTCAAACGCCTAGAGTTTCGTCTCGAAACCCTCTTTCCGTTTAATCAACTTAAACAAGTTTTTGCTACTATAAAATTTAACTTTAGTCCAGATTAGTAAACGGAGCCTATTTCTTTCACCATTTGAGTTTTGTTGCTTCATTTGATTTGATTCTTTTTGCAAACCGAAGTTCTTAAGTTGAACTTTCTGGTTAGATCTCTTATTCGAGTTTTACCCGTGCCCTTGCTTGATTGCTTATTGGATGCTTGTTTGTTTGCGATAGAACATCCGGAGTGCGAAGCGTGCTACTATGAGTCTCTAGGTTTCGCGGATCATCAGCAAGGCAAGTAACACTTTGATCATACCCCTTACTACCCAGTTTTATTGCATTAGATCAACCCTCAAACATTGCATGGTTAGGATCTGAATTAAACTGTGGGTTGGGAAGTAGTTGATGTGGTAGGAACCTATTACCCTGTTTATTATCAAACCCTGGGAGTTACTTCTACGTTATTCTTATACTGCTATGCTATGCTCGTAGACGTGGATTGTGTTTGAGTGTATCCATGAGAGATGTGAGTTGTTAATTAATGGTTCAACTTAAGGTGGCTACTTGAATACACATCTGGGTGGATTGAGGCACCTGGGGAACCCAGTGATTGCTTGTATTTTTTTGGAAATCCCGGGGTACCATGTGATTCTCCTATGGACTGCCACCTAGGCTCAAAGGGATCATAAGATTATTCATACTGGAAACTTCTGTGTGCAGCCACATGCTATTATGGGCTCTAGCATAGTTGCTTAAGTTGTGTGAACTCTTACAGTGGTAGACTAGCAGATGTAGGGGATGTAGGTGTACCGGTCTACCCATCATAAGGTGCTAACGCCTCTGAAAGACTGTGTCTCGGTCATCCGTTTCTCAAACATTATGTAGTGCGAGAAATCCAACGGAGGAGATCGAGTCTTGTGGCGAAAAGTGCACAAACCTCTGCAGAGTGTACAAACTAATCATGGTTAGCCGTGTCCCCGGTTATGGACATCTTGAGTATCTAGTTCTTGGATTATCATGTGGATCTCATCACTCTTAACTATATAATTTTGTTTGGGTTTATTACTTTTAATTGGGATTGAGATGGGGTTTACCATTCTCAATGTTTTCAACAAATTTTGTAGTTAAACAAAATATATTCCTTTGAAGTAGGGAAAAATTGGCTTTACGTAAAACATATCAACCATACAGCCTCCACCAGCCATATATGCATATAGTGATAGCTTTATTCTTTTCATTATTCTCTGGTGTTACCTTGCCAGCATATTCTATGTGCTGACCCGTTTTCAGGTTGCAATGTATCATGTTGCAGACTTTTCAGACGACGAGTAAGGAGCCTTAGGTCGTGGTCTTTCACTCAGTGATGCCGTTGGAGTTGATGGACTCACTTTATCTTCCAAGTCTTCCGCTGTTATCGTATTAGATGGCCTTAAGCCATATTTATTGTGATAAGTTCTCTTTTGAGACATTCAATGTAATAAGTGTGTGATTGCCTCTCTGTTATAAATCCTTCAAGTACTGTATGTGTCAGCATTACCGATCCAGGGATGACACTTATATACAGAGATCAGACTGTTTGAGGTCTGGTCACTACAAAGATGGTATCAGAGCCAGGTTGACTGTAGGACACGACCACTAAGCTAAAGCCCTAGATCACTACTCTCTTCTCACTTCTAACTCCTCTCCATTTTCTACTCTTTAGTATGGCGGATACAAGGATCAAGTTAACGCAACCGGATGAAGACACCCCTTTTGGACGTCACTTGAAGGAAGTAACTAAGTACCTAAACATTGGAATACCAAGCTTCACCGGGACTTACAATGCCACTTTACCAGAAGAGGAGCACTGGAGAATTCAAGTTCAAGTACCAGGAAGGACATTTATGCCAGTCATTAAGCCCATATAGTTTTCTTTTGATGCACCAACCTGGAGTCTAGGAAAGAGTATGGCAGCTCACATCACAATGGGACGCATTGGAGAAGTTTACCAAAAGGATATCAAGGATACTATCAACCAGATTTGTGGGCGCCGAGATGAGCAATGGAAGATGATCAGCACCAGGAAGGATAGATCAATTGCCGCTTTCATTCAGGAGTTAAACCAGCACATATGTCGCCAGGAGAATCAGATGTGCGCAGGCATGATGGATTTGAAGAAGGTAATGACAAGGATCACGGATCTTGAAGAAGAACTCAAGGCTACGCGCAAAGATTATGAGGAGGAAATCATCGTGCTAGTGGAAAAGAATGACGACCTAGAAAGGACGCTAGGAGTTTTCATGTGAGACCCCGCGCCAGGAGAAGAAGACGAAGAACCCAAGGAGATTCGCCCTGAGGATTACATCATCGTCGACGACACCGATTCGGATCCCGACAATAGTGATGATGACTATGTTGATGAAGCTGGAGCAGATATCATGGAATCTTCGACCTAACAATATTTCTAGTTGACCACCAAAACAGTAGTAGTAGTCTACCATGTAAATAGTATAGTCCAAGCACTTTTATAACGATAAGTTTTAGACCGATTATATGCCTTTGATTGATTGAGTGAAATGATTGTGTTTGTCTCATGTGCATATGGGTAGTGTTTTCTCACTAGACCTCATTCTATTCTATTCTCTTCCCTCTAAACCCTCAGATGCCTCCGAGATGTGAACAACTTAGCCCGTTTTCTGATGTTGCAGCCGCCGGTGTTTTCCAGTAGCACCGAGCCGATAGTTGCAGATGATTGGCTCCATAGGATTGGAAGGGAGTTAACCACTGCAGGATGCACAGATGCTGAGAAGGTGTGTTTTGCCGCACACCAATTGGATGGACCAGCAGCCTCATTGTGGGAGAATTACACTGTCACCTATCCTATAGCCACTGTCACATGGGATCAGTTCTAGCAAGCTTTCCGCACTGCCCATGTTTCAGCAGGGGCTATGGCCATGAAGAAGCATGAGTTTCGCAACTTATGCCAAGGAGGGCGCACTGTTGGCCAGTATGTGGATGAATATAGTAAGCTAGCACGTTATGCCCCAGATGACGTTGCTACAGATGCAGCTAAGAAGGAGAAGTTTATGGAAGGACTGAATGATGAGCTGAGCATGCAGTTGATGGTAGCAAATTTCAATAACTACCAGGAGTTGGTGGATAGAGCTCTCATGCTTGAAGGGAAGCAGCAGCAGATTGACATCCGCAAGAGGAAGTATGGACAAGGGAAGTATAATTCTGAAGCTCAGCAGAGACCCCGTTTCACCCCGAACTCGGGAGGAATTGTGCATAACCATGGACGCCACACTCATAATGGAGGAAGTTCGCACAACCATAGTGGCCCCAGGAACGGAAATGGTAATGGAGGAAGCAACAGACAGAACCGTTCCAACCCAGCAACACCTGCCAAGAAGGATCTAAGCCACATTACTTGCTACAAGTGCCAGAAGACCGTACATTACACCAATGAATGTCCTAAAGCTAAGAACGGAAATGGAAATGGAAGCTCTGGGTAGAAGTCCAACCCTTTCACCAGGGGACAGGTGAACCACGTTAACATGGAGGAGATTAAAGCCCAGCCAGATGTAGTAATAGGTAAGTTTTTGGTTAAGTCATTTACTGCAGTCGTTCTTTTTGATACTGGTGCATCTCATTCATACATATCGAGGGGATTTGTGGATAAGTATAAACTGCCCACCAAAGTTCTTAGTACACCAATGTTAGTGAGCTCGCCAGGAGCAGAGTACATGGCAAGCCAAGGATGTTTTCAGGTGCCATTGGCCATAGGTAGGCACGTTTTCCCCTCAGACCTGATAATTCTGGAGTCGCAAGGTTTGGATGTGATTCTGGGTATGGATTGGCTATAGATGTATGGAGGAAACATCGATTGCGCCAGTAAGTCGATTTTGCTCACCACCCCAGAAGGAAGAAGGATCAAGTATGTATCCCGGCATGTGCCAAATAGGACTCAAGTAAATTGCTTATCGGGAGTAGTACAGGAGGAAGTACCAGTGGTGAAGGAATTCCCGGATGCATTTCCAGAAGAGTTGCCAGGCATGCCACCAGATAGAGACATCGAGTTTCTTATTGAGCTTTTGCCAGGCACAGGACCAATATCTAAGAGACCGTACATGATGCCTGCTCAGGATTTGGAGGAAATTAAGAAGCAGATTAAGGAGTTATTGTATAAAGGATATATTCGCCCAAGTTCGTCGCCTTGGGGATCACCAGTACTTCTAGTGGAAAAGAAGGATAGATCATTAAGAATGATCGTTGATTATCGTGGATTGAATGAAGTAACAATCAAGAATAAGTACCCACTGCCGATGATCAATGATTTGTTTGATCAGCTGCAAGGAGCTAAGGTGTTTTCCAAGATCGATCTGCGATCAGGGTGTTGGGGAACGTAGCAGAAATTCAAAATTTTCCTACGTGTCACCAAGATCTATCTATGGAGAGCTTGGGAGAGAGGGAGGGGCTGCACCAAAGGCATAAGGTATGTTTGGGAGGCCCTCCTACCCCACTATATATAGGGATCCCAAGGGGGGGTGCGCCAGCCCCTAGGAGATCCAATCTCCAAGGGGGCGGCGGCCAGGGGAGGAGTCCTCCCCCCCCCCAAGGCACCTAGGAGGTGCCTTCCCCTGCTGGGACTATTCCTTTAGGGTTTCCCCAGGCGCATGGGCCTCTTGGGGCTGGTGCCCTTGGCCCATGTAGGCCAAGGCGCACCCCCTACAGCCCATGTGGCCCCCCGGGGCAGGTGGCCCCACCCGGTGGGCCCCCGGGACCCTTCCGGTGGTCCTGGTACAATACCGATGACCCCGAAACTTGTCCCGATGGCCGAAACAGGACTTCCTATATATAAATCTTTACCTCCGGACCATTCCGGAACTCCTCGTGACGTCCGGGATCTCATCCGGGACTCCGAACAACATTCGGTAACCACATACAAGCTTCCTTTATAACCCTAGCGTCATCGAACCTTAAGTGTGTAGACCCTACGGGTTCGGGAGACATGCAGACATGACCGAGACGTTCTCCGGTCAATAACCAACAGCGGGATCTGGATACCCATGATGGCTCCCACATGTTCCATGATGATCTCATCGGATGAACCACGATGTCAAGGACTTAATCAATCCCGTATTCAATTCCCTTTGTCTATCGGTATGTTACTTGCCCGAGATTCGATCGTCGGTATCCAATACCTTGTTCAATCTCGTTACCGGCAAGTCACTTTACTCGTTCCGTAACACATCATCCCGTGATCAACTCCTTGGTCACATTACGCATATGATGATGTCCTACCGAGTGGGCCCAGAGATACCTCTCCGTTTACACGGAGTGACAAATCCCAGTCTCGATCCGCATAAAACAATAGATACTTTCGGAGATACCTGTAGTGCACCTTTATAGTCACCCAGTTACGTTGTGACGTTTGATACACCCAAAGCACTCCTACGGTATCCAGGAGTTACACGATCTCATGGTCATAGGAAGAGATACTTGACATTGGCAAAGCTCTAGCAAATGAACTACACGATCTTTTGTGCTAGTCTTAGGATTGGGTCTTGTCCATCACATCATTCTCCTAATGATGTGATCCCGTTATCAACGACATCCAATGTCCATAGCCAGGAAACCATGACTATCTGTTGATCACAACGAGCTAGTCAACTAGAGGCTCACTAGGGACATATTGTGGTCTATGTATTCACACGTGTATTACGATTTCCGGATAATACAGTTATAGCATGAATAAAAGACAATTATCATGAACAAGGAAATATAATAATAATACTTTTATTATTGCCTCTAGGGCATATTTCCAACACAGGGTACCACCAGTTGAAGATTCGAGAGAAGGATATACCTAAGACAACTTTTACCACAAGGTATGGGCTATATGAGTATACCGTTATGTCATTTGGCCTAACTAACGCACCTGCCTATTTTATGAACATGATGAACAAAGTGTTTATGGAGTTTTTGGATAAGTTCGTCATAGTGTTCCTAGATTACATTCTAGTCTACTCGAAGAACGAAGAGGAGCATAAGGAGCACTTGCGTTTGGTACTTGGGAAGCTCAGAGAACATCAACTATACGCCAAGTTCAGCAAGTGTTAGTTTTGGTTAAAGGAAGTGGGTTTCTTGGACATGTTATATCCGGAGAAGGAATAGCAGTAGACCCCAACAAAGTCGTCACTGTGACAAATTGGGAAGCACCCACGACAGTTGGAGAGATCCAAAAGAGTTTTCTTGGACTCGCAATATACTACCGGAGGTTCATTGAGAATTTCTCGAAGATTGCAAAGCCAATGACGGAGTTATTAAAGAAGGACACCAAATTCAATTGGACTGAGGAATGTGAGGCCAGTTTTCAGGAGTTGAAGAGACCTTGGTTACATCACCAGTGTTGATTGATAACCCACAAGTATAGGGGATCAATTGTAGCCTCTTTCGATAAGTAAGAGTGTCGAACCCAACGAGGAGCTAAAGGTAGAGCAAATATTCCCTCAAGTTCTATCGACCACTGATACAACTCTACGCACGCTTGACATTCGCTTTACCTAGAACAAGTATGAAACTAGAAGTACTTTGTAGGTGTTTTTGGGTAAGCTTGCAAGAAAGTAAAGAACACGAAAATAAAAGCTAGGGGTTGTTTAGATAAAGACACAACTAAAAGGTAAAACCCAACCATAGCATTAAAACATCAAGTCCCCTTTATCCCATACACAAACAACCTACTTACTCGGGTCTGTGCTTCTGTCACTCACGCCACCCACCATAAGCAAATCATAAGCATATTGCAAACCCTACAGCGGGAATCCCTCACGCTTGCGCGACACGGAGAGCACCATAGGACAGCACCAATAATAAAACATACAACTCAAACCAATCACGGTCATCAAATAGCCATTAGGACAAAACAGATCTACTCAAACATCATAGGATAGCCATACATCATTGGGGAATAATATATAGCGTTGAGCACCATGTTTAAGTAGATATTACAGCGGGTAAGAGAGAGGTTACACTGCTGCATAGAGGGGGGAAGAGTTGGTGATGATGGCGGTGAAGTTGTTGGTGAAGATTGCGGTGATGATGATGGCCCCCGGTGGCACTCCGGTGCCACCGGAAGCAAGGGGGAGAGGGCCCCCTTCTTCTTCTTCGTCCTTGACCTCCTCCCTAGATGGGAGAAGGGTTTCCCCTCTGGTCCTTGGCTCCCATGGCGTGGGAGGGGCGAGAGCCCCTCCGAGATTGGATCTATCTCTTTGTTTCTGCATTCTCCCCTGGCTCTGTTTCACCGTTTCGTATATATATGGAGATCTGTAACTCGGATTGGCCTGAAACCTTCACTGTGTTTTTTTCTGAATATTAGCTTTCTTGCGGCAAAAGAAGAGCGTCAACCGCCTTACAGTGAGCTCATGAGGGTAGGGGCGCGCCCTAAGGGGGGGGCGCCCCCCTGCCTCGTGACCACCTCGGGCACTGGTTCGCGTTGATTTTCCTTCCGAATTTTCCATATTTTCCAAAAATAAGCTCCGTTCGTTTTTATCCCGTTTGGACTCCGTTTGATATGGGTATTCTACGAAACCAAAAACATGCAACAGACAGGAACCGGCACTGGGCACTGGATCAATATGTTAGTCCCAAAAATAATATAAAAAGTTGCCAAAAAGTATATGAAAGTTGAATAATATTGGCATGGAACATTCAAAAATTATAGATACGACGGAGACGTATCAGCATCCCCAAGCTTAATTCCTGCTCGTCCTCGAGTAGGTAAATGATAAAAAAAATTGATGTGGAATGCTACCTAGCATAATCTTGATCATATGTCTAATCATGGCATGAATATTAAGACACGAGTGATTCAAAGCAATAATCTATCATCTGACATAAAGACAATAATATTTCAAGCATACCAACCAAGCAATTATGTCTTATTGAAATAACATAGCCAAAGAAAGCTCATCCCTACAAAATCATATAGTCTGGCTATGCTCCATCTTCACCACACAAAGCATTCACATCATGCACAACCCCGATGACAAGCCAAGCAATTGTTTCATACGTTTGATGTTCCCAAACCTTTCCAACTTTCATGCAATACATGAGCGTGAGCCATGGACATAGCACTATAGGTGGAATAGAATATGATGATGGGGGTTATGTGGAGAAGACAAAAAAGGAGAAAGTCTCACATCAACTAGGTGTATCAATGGGCTATGGAGATGCCCATTAATAGATATCAATGTGAGGAGTAGGGATTGCCATGCAACGGATGCACTAGAGCTACAAGTATATGAAAGCTCAAACTGAAACTAAGTGGGTGTGCATCCAACTTGCTTGCTCATGAAGACCTAGGGCATTTGAGGAAGCCCATCGTTGGAATATACAAGCCAAGTTCTATAATGAAAATTCCCACTAGTATATGAAAGTGATAACTCAAGAGACTCTCTATATGAAGAACATGGTGCTACTTTGAAGCACAAGTGTGGTAAAAGGATAGTAACATTGCCCCTTCTCTCTTTTTCTCTCATTTTTTTGTTTTCTCCTTTTTTGGGGCCTTCTCTTTTTTTGGCCTTTCTCTTTTTTTATTTTTTTATTTTTTCGTCCGGAGTCTCATCCCGACTTGTGGGGGAATCATAGTCTCCATCATCCTTTCCTCACTGGGGCAATGCTCTAATAATGATGATCATCACACTTTTATTTACTTACAACTCGATATTACAACTCGATATCTTGAACAAAGATATGACTCTATATGAATGCCTCCGGCGGTGTACCGGGATGTGCAATGATCTAGCGTAGCAATGACATAAAAAATGGACACGCCATGAAAACATCATGCTAGCTATCTTACGATCATGCAAAGCAATATGACAATAAATGCTCAAGTCATGCATATGATGATGATGGAAGTTGCATGGCAATATATCTCGGAATGGCTATGGAAATGCCATGATAAGTAGGTATGGTGGCTGTTTTGAGGAAGATATAAGGAGGTTTATGTGTGACTGAGCGTATCATATCACGGGGTTTGGATGCACCGGCTAAGTTTGCACCAACTCTCAAGGTGAGAAAGGGCAATGCACGGTACCGAAGAGGCTAGCAATGATGGAAGGGTGAGAGTGCGTATAATCCATGGACTCATCATTAGTCATAAAGAACTCACATACTTATTGCAAAAATCTATTAGTCATCGAAACAAAGTACTATGCGCATGCTCCTAGGGGGATAGATTGGTAGGAAAAGACCATCGCTCGTCCCCGACCGCCACTCATAAGGAAGACAATCAATAAACACCTCATGCTCTGACTTCATTACATAACGGTTCACCATACGTGCATGCTACGGGACTTGCAAACCTCAACACAAGTATTTCTCAATTTCACAATTACTCGACTAGCATGACTCTAATATCACCACCTTTATATCGCAAAACTATTGCAAGGAATCAAACATATCATATTCAGCGATCTACAAGTCTATGTAGGATTTTATGACTAACCATGTGAATGACCAGTTCCTGTCATCTCTCTCAATAGATATAAGTGAAGCAAGAGAGTTTAATTATTTCTACAAAATATATGCCCACGCTCGAACAAATATAAGTGAAGCAAAAGAGAATTCTACAAATGGCGGTTGTCTAAGTGAAGAGAAACAGGCAATCCAAACTTCAAATGATATAAGTGAAGCACATGAAGCATTCTATAAAGCCATACTCAAAAGATATAAGTGAAGTGTAAAGAGCATTCTATAAATTAACCAAGGACTATCTCATACCAGCATGGTGCATAAAAATAAAAATAAAAACCTAAATGCAAAAGACGCTCCAAGACTTGCACATATCGCATGAACGAAACGAATCCGAAAACATACCGATATTTGTTGAAGAAAGAGGGGATGCCTCCCCAGGATCCCCAAGCTTAGACGCTTGAGTCTCCTTGAATATTACTTGGGGTGCCTCGGGCATCCCCAAGCTTGAGCTCTTGCCTCTCTTCCTTCTTCTCACATCGAGACCTTCTCAATCATCGAACACTTCATCCACACAAAACTTCAACAGAAAACTCGGTAAGATCCGTTAGTATAATAAAGCAAATCACTACTCTAGGTACTGTTGCAAACCAATTCATATTTTGTTTTTTCATTGTGTCTACTGTATTATAACTTTTTCATGGCTTAATCCACTAATATAAATTCATAGTTTCATCAAAACAAGCAAACTATGCATCAAAAACAGAATCCGTCTAAAACAGAACAGTCTGTAACAATATGAACATTCACCATACTTCTGATACTTGAAAAATTATACAAAAATTAGTAAAAATAAAATATTTCTGTGGGAAGACAGTGCAAAAAGAATCAGAACCATTTGACGTTCCAGCTAAAAATGTAAAATCTTGCACTACAGCCAAAGTTTCTGTCCTGCACCGTACAAACCATCAAGCAAATGTAAACATCCTAAAGGCAAACCTTGGCACATTATTTTTATAATACAATGGAATTTTACAAGGAGATAATTATTTTTATTGAAAAGTTTCTGTAATCAAGATTCACAAAGTTTCCGTGAGCATGAACAAAGTTCAAGGCTAGCTCCCACATCAACAATGCTCGTCTTTCTCACTTTCGCTTTTCTTTTTGAAAAAGTTTTGGGTTTCCCTCTTTATTTTTGTTGTTTTTAAACTATATGAAAGCACTCAACAGAAATAAATGACTCTCTAAAACTTCCGGGTTGTCTTCCTGGCAGCGCTTTCTTTAAAGCCATTAAGCTAGGCATATAGTGCTCAAGTAATGAATCCACCCGGATCCCAAGGTATGTCAAAGCCAATTTTAATTAGCAATGATTTGAAATTTAGTAGTGAGCACAAAGTAACATATATCATGTAATGACGAAGTCTAACTCTCTTCCTATGCATCGGCATGTCATAAAAGAACAATTCATGCACACAAAGTAAAGGCCAATGCATAGTATAAACAGTTTCTTGCGATTTTATCATGTGGGAAGCATAGAGAGGTGGAGATATAGTTCCTTTCTCATAATAATTGCAAGTAGGAGCAGCAAGCACATGCATATTATATTCATCAAAATCATCATGTGCAACGGTAAAAGGCAACCCATCAATATAATCCTTAATAAGTGCAAACTTCTCCAATATAGTGTAGTCGGGAGAATTCAAAAAGATAATAGGACTATCATGTGTGGGTGCAATAGCAACAATTTCATGTTTAACATAAGGAACTATAGCAAGTTCATCTCCATAAGCATAATTCATATTGGCATCTTGGCCACAAGCATAGCAAGCATCATCAAAAAGGGATATTTCAAAAGAATCGACGGGATCATAGCAATTATCATAATATTCATCCTTCGGTAAACACGAAGGGGAATTAACAATATATGAGTTGAAGAGTTACTCTCATTAGAAGGTGGGCACGGGTGATCAATCCGCTCTTCCTCCTTTTGTTCTTCGCTCCCCTCCTCATCTTTTTCATCCAATGAGCTCACAGTTTCATCAATTTCTTCTTCCATAGTCTGTTCATGGACAGCGGAGTACTCCTCAATATATTGTTTAGCATAGGCATTAGAAGCATAATTCTCATAACAATATTCAAGTATGGAAAAATATTCAGATTTGTAAAGAGTAGCATCATACTTTTCAATCAAAGAAGCAATTTCAAAAGCACCCTTAAAAGCAACAAATTATTCAATTTGTTGAACATCATAGTAACTATAAGCACCTTTAGCATACAAAGACACGATTCCATTATCACTAAACTCACATTGGTAGGGAAGGTGTTTCTTAGGGTTTTCAGAACAACAAGTAAAATCATAATAATAGCATAAATTCCAAGCATAGCATTGCATAGTATTAATTTGATGCTGTAAAAGTTTCCCTTTTTGAGATATACGGTGTCGCACATAACAAGCATGCTCATCTAAAGATTTGCCCTCAACTAAGCTAGTTGGGGTTTCAGCACGAGCACATAGGGATCGAAAATGATCCAAGTAATAAGCTTTAGTAGTGTCATAGATTTTGATTGGTTCTTCAACCATTGGTTTAGTAGGTACAACTAATTTTTTTGGTATTTTGCGTTTCCTACCCATAACTAAAGATAGGAAACAACTAAGAACAGCAAATAAAAATTACTTAGTGATAAAGCAAACAAGCACACACGAGAATATTCACCCCACGCTATTGCTCCCCGGCAACGGCGCCAGAAAAAGGTCTTGATAACCCACAAGTATAGGGGATCAATTGTAGCCTCTTTCAATAAGTAAGAGTGTCGAACCCAACAAGGACCTAAAGGTAGAACAAATATTCCCTCAAGTTCAATCGACCACCGATACAACTCTACGCACGCTTGATGTTCGCTTTACCTAGAACAAGTATGAAACTAGAAGTACTTTGTAGGTATTTTTGGGTAAGCTTGCAAGAAAGTAAAGAACACGGAAATAAAAGCTAGGGGCTGTTTAGATAAAGACACAACTAAATTAGTTTTAGTACAGAGCTTTTGTCAACAAGAAAGTTATTTGTCCCTAGGCAATCGATAACTAGACCGGTAATCATTATTGCAATTTTATTTGAGGGAGAGGCCTAAGCTAACATACTCTCTCTACTTGGATCATATGCACTTATGATTGGAACTCTAGCAAGAATCGACAACTACTAAAGATTCATTAAGGTAAAACCCAACCATAGCATTAAAGCATCAAGTCCCCTTTATCCCATACACAAACAACCTACTTACTCGGGTCTTTGCTTCTGTCACTCACGCCACCCACCATAAGCAAATCATAAGCATATTGCAAACCCTACAGCAGGAATCCCTCACGCTTGCGCGACACGGAGAGCACCATAGGATAGCACCAATAATAAAACATACAACTCAAACCAATCACGGTCATCAAATAGCCATTAGGACAAAACAGATCTACTCAAACATCATAGGATAGCCATACATCATTGGGAAATAATATATAACATTGAGCACCATGTTTAAGTAGAGATTAAAACGGGTAAGAGAGAGGTTACACCGCTGCATAGAGGGGGGAAGAGTTGGTGATGATGGCGGTGAAGTTGTTGGTGAAGATTGCGGTGATGATGATGGCCCCCGGTGGAACTCCGGTGCCACCAGAAGCAAGGGGGAGAGGGCCCCCTTCTTCTTCTTCTTCTTCTTCTTCCTTGACCTCCTCCCTAGATGGGAGAAGGGTTTCCCCTCTGGTCCTTGGCTCCCATGGCGTGGGAGGGGCGAGAGCCCCTCCGAGATTGGATCTATCTCTCTGTTTCTCTCTATTTCTGTGTTCTCCCGTGGCTCTGTTTCACCGTTTCGTATATATATGGAGATCCGTAACTCCGATTGGCCTGAAACCTTCGCCGTGATTTTTTTCCGAATATTAGCTTTCTTGCGACAAAAGAAGAGCGTCAACCGCCTTACGGTGGGCTCACGAGGGTAGGGGGCGAGCCCTAAGGGGGGTGCCCCCCTGCCTCGTGACCACCTCGGGCACTGGTTCGCGTTGATTTTCCTTTCGAATTTTCCATATTTTCCAAAAATAAGCTCCGTCCGTTTTTATCCCGTTTGGACTCCGTTTGATATGGGTATTCTGCGAAACCAAAAACATGCAAAAGACAGGAACTGGCACTGGGCACTGGATCAATATGTTAGTCCCAAAAATAATATAAAAAGTTGCCAAAAAGTATATGAAAGTTGAATAATATTGACATGGAACAATCAAAAATTATAGATACGATGGAGACGTATCATTGATCCTGCCAGATCAATGCAAGGATTATGAAGTGTATTGCGATGCTTCTCGTCGAGGACTTGGAGTAGTGCTTCTGTAGGAAGGAAGAGTTGTTTCATATGCCTCATGACAGCTTAAACCCCATGAGCTAAATTATCCTACGCATGATTTGGAGTTAGCAGCCGTAGTGCATGCGTTGAAGACATGAAGACATTTTCTCATCGGAAACCATTGTGAAGTATACACGGATCACAAGAGTTTGAAGTATATCTTCACGCAGAAGGAATTGAATCTCAGGCAGAGAAGATGGTTAGAGCTAATAAAGTATTATGATATGAAATTTCATTATCATCCCGGAAAGGCTAACGTAGTTGTAACACCCACGATGCGGCTATATCTCCCACGTGTCGGAGCTAGACTTAGAGGCATAACCGCATTGTAGGCATGTCGCAAGAGGGGTAATCTTTACACATCCCATGTACTGAATAAGAAAGGGATAAAGAGTTGGCTTACAATCGCCACTTCACACAATACATGAATATAGTATTACATCATCCAAATACAATCAAGGTCCGACCACAGAACCAAAATAAAAGAAGACCACCCCTAATGAGAAAGATCCCCGATCGCCCCGATTGGGCTCCACTACTGATCGACTGGAAACGAAACAACACAACGAACACGATCTTCATCGAGCTCCTCCTTGAGCTCGGCTGCGCCACCTGCACGGTCATCATCGGCACCTTTAACTGGTTTTGGAAGTAATCTGTGAGTCACGGGGACTCAGCAATCTCACACCCTTGCGATCAAGACTATTTAAGCTTATGGGTAGGAAAAAGGTGATGAGGTGGAGCTGCAGCAAGCACTAGCATATACGGTGGCTAACATACGCAAATGAGAGCGAGGAGAGAAGGCAAAGCACGATCGTGAACTAGAAGTGATCAAGAAGTGATCCTGAAACTACTCACATTCAAGCATAACTCCAAAACCGTGTTCACTTCCCGGAAACCGCCGGAAAGAGACCATCACAGCTACACACGCGGTTGATGTATTTTAATTAAGTTAAGTGTCAAGTTTTCTACAACCGGACATTAACAAATTCACATCTGCCCATAACCGTGGGCACGGCTTTCAAAAGTTCAAAACCCTGCAGGGGTGTCCCAACTTAGCCCATCACAAGCTCTCACGGTTAACGAAGGATATTCCTTCTCCCAAGACGACCCGATCAGACTCGGAATCCCGGTTTCAAGACATTTCGACAATGGTAAAAGAAGACCAGCAAAGCCAGCCAGATGTGCCGACAAATCCTGATAGGAGCTGCACATATCTCGTTCTCAAGGCACACTGGATGAGCAAGACGTTGGGTTGGCATAAACCCTGGTTGCCCAGGGGGCGCCGGACATCGCTCAGGTTGGACCAACACTCAGAGGAGCACTGGCCTGGGGGGGGGGGTTAAATAAAGATGACCCTTGAGTCTGCAGAACCCAAGGGAAAAAAGGGCTAGGTGGAAAATGGTAAAACCAAGGTTGGGCCTTGCTGGAGGAGTTTTATTCAAGGCGAACTGTCAAGGGGTTCCCATTATAACCCAACCGCGTAAGGAACGCAAAATCAAGGAACAAAACACCGGTATGACGGAAACTAGGGCGGCAAGAGAGGAACAAAACACCAGGCATAAGGCCGAGCCTTCCACCCTTTACCAAGTATATAGATGCATTAATTAAATAAGAGATATTGTGATATCCCAACAATGAACATGTTCCAACAAGGAACAAACTCCAATCTTCACCTGCAACTAGCAACGCTATAAGAGGGGCTGAGCAAAGCGGTAACATAGCCAAACAACGGTTTGCTAGGACAAGGTGGGTTAGAGGTTTGACATGGCAATATGGGAGGCATGATATAGCAAGTGGTAGGTATCGCGGCATAGGCATAGCAATAGAGCAAGCAACTAGCAAGCAAAGATAGAAGTGATTTCGAGGGTATGGTCATCTTGCCTGAGATCCCGCAAGGAAGAAGAACGAGTCCAACAAGAAGACAAACGGATGTAGTCGAACGGATCCTCAGAAAAGCGACATTATCAGAACTAACCCAAAGAAGCAACACCGGAAAGAAGCAAACAACATAGTAAACAACCACCACATAAGCATGGCATGATGCACAACCAATTATGATGCATGTCCGGTCTAATGAGGCATGGCATGGCAATATGCAACAAACAACACTACAAATTAAGTGGAGCTCAATATGCAACGAGTTGCATATTGATGGAACACCACAAGACCTATTTAGTTCTCTCCCGTTTATGTACTCAACAATATTAAATGTTGATTATCCTGGCAAGAGGTGAAGCATAACAAAACTATACCATATAAACAATTTAAATGGGGCCGGATATAACAAACAACAAATCCGGTAAATCCCCATGTGCATTAGCAATTTAATGCAACAACAATTTTAAACATTTTAATTGTTGTTATCATGATGCGGATGACATGAACAAGTTTATGCAATTTTTTATTAAAAGTTGACAAGAGCATTATGAAGCATTTGTCACCGTGGTGGAAAGAAAAAGGGTGCCACGACGATGATAACGAAAATGGTGCCACGACAACGTTCCGGTTCCGGTAACTTGATTGAGATACCGATGCAAAGGAGAAGTGTGTGGATGCGTGCAAAAGATGGTGGGCGCTCCCGGATACCGGGTGTCCCATTACTCGACGGCAAGGAAGCGAGAGACACTACGGGCACGGCGCAGACAAAGGGGACATGTCATACAACACAAGCAAATCGTTCTCGGACGATCATCTCGGGGTTATACCTTCGAAGCGTGTGTTTTCGAAGCGGATCGGTTCGTAGCGGAAGTAGGGGTACATGACGACGGTAGAGGTACTCATGATCTTGGCGGCGGTAGTCATTCATGTTCTTAGTTGCACAATTTTCCATAGATGTTCGGGATCACGACGAGGTACTTGACGTCCATGGAGGCTTCGAGGGTCGACGGTAGTTGTTCCCGTATCATCGTGGAAGTAGTCGTACTCGGCAATAGTGGTACTTGGCATTTCGTTCGGTACTCGTTCGAGCATCCAAGGTCTTCGGCGCTACGGTAGTTGAACATGACGTTTCCAAGGGGCTCCGGATGTCGTGGTACTTGGCGAATCCGCGTGGTCGTACACGTTGAAGAAGAAATTAGTGCGACGCCGTGGCACTTGATGCATCCAAAGGGTACTTGACTGGTTCAGTCTTGGCGTGCGAACGAGGATCACAGATGCATGGGGTGTAAGTTGTGCCACGGTGGTATTTGGCAGCGAGTGGGGAGGCTTCGGGGATGCGTCCTAGCATTTCAATGACAGTAGGCCTCAAGGTTGCACAACCAAGTCAAGAAGCAACACGAATCAGCACCAGGTAGAGCCCTGGCAGCACGGAGCATTCCAGAAGACGAGCTCAGGGCGGCTGCGCGCGATGGCAGCAACGCGGATGCAGGGTGCGGCGGTGACCGTGAACTTGGCGACGGGGACGCGAGCTGGAGGAGGAGCTCCAGGGGAGCGGCCGGAGATGCGGGGACTTGGTGCAGCGGTGGCTTGCTGAGGCGGATGCATGAGGAGGTAGACGGACGGCCACGGCGGCGCTAGTTGCTGGCCTCAGGCCGCGTGACCCGTGGGCAGGCAACGAGGGCGAGGAAGCAACCCCATGCACGGGGAAGGGAAGCAAGGCGCCGGGTCACGCGCGAAGTGGTCTTCCTGGTGGAACTCGGCGGCGGTGGAGGCATGGGAGGAGCGGGCGGCGACTGGGAGAACATCTCCGGCGCGAGGAACTAGGGGATCGGGCGCGGGGATCCTCCTCTGGTGCGTTGCCAGGAGAGCGAGAGGAGGGAGAGATGGGAGATGGGGATCGGGGGTTGCTGCGCGAGGGAGATGGGTCTCGGCTCCTGGCGGCGCTGGTGGGAGCGAGAGGGAGAGGTCAAAAGAGAGGGTTGGGCCTAGGTTAGGATTAGGTGGGCCAAAAGGCCGGTCCAGTGGTAAGGGCGCCGGCTGGGCTTGCTGGATTGGGCTCTCCCTCTCCTCTCTTTCTTCTTTAATCGAAAAGAAATAGAGAGAAAGGAAAAGAAGGGGGATTAGGGAAAAGAGTTTGAGCAGGAGGACAATTTTCCTGGACTCATAAAAATAAGCATGACCACAGAAAAAATAGAAGTGGCAAGATTGCAGGAATTAAATTCAAATTCATTTGAATATAATTCAAATGGTTTTGAATTGGGACTAGGATTGGTGTGGCCAAAAATGTTCAGGTTTTTGGTGGAGCTTGGAAAAAGAATAAAAGAATTATCGACAAAGTTTGAGAGTCGGAAATCGGAAGAAGGAAAGGTCAAAGATTTAACATGCAAGTGGGTTGCGGATAATTCCAAATTAATGGAATACTTTATAATAGCTCCCTAAATATTGGGAGGGTATGTTTTAAAGAGAAACCACCATGTGAGTTCCCTCGATTTAAATAGATCAACGATCTATGCAATTTATTTAGTTGAGTTTTAAAACGGGTTGCATGATGACATGATGCAATGCACATGATGCAAAGATGAATGCAACAGACGAAACAAATCACACAACGAAACCCAGAAACCCTGGAAGGCATCTGAAGCTCCGGTCTTGGGGCGTTACAACACTCCACCACTATGAGACGATCTCGTCCCGAGATCTAGAATGGCACTGGAGGGAAAACGGAAGAGGAAGAAAACAGGTAAAACTAAGTTGCTTCTTTGACAAACGAGTGAAACCAAAGAACCTTGAAAAGTTGAACAACTTGAAAGGAATAATACCACGGAGGTGATCGAAGTTGAAAAAACACTCCATTAGGAACGAGGAACAAGGAAGAACAAATTCGGGCAGCACTCCGTTTGAAAAGAGATGAAAAACTTGATAGGATGAAAAGGACTAGAGCAGAGGTCACAACACTCCGGTTAAATGGATAAGCACGAAAAGAAACACGATCCTCACCATTCGAGATAATGAGAGGAGAGAGAAACAACACAATGCCTCCGGAAGAAATGAAAGGATGGTATTAAAGGAACGGGGAAGAAAACAACATCTTCTACCTCCGATGAGCTTGCAAAGGCATCTTTAAGAGAAGGGTCAAACGGAGTTGTTGGAAAAACCAACAATGAAAGGATAAGCTTGATGTGGACTTATGGAAGACATCCCAAAATTATGAGGTGAAATTCCGCCACTAACGGAAACGATAGATTGGATTGATTTGAACAAGGAGATGAGAAGCTTATCTCACCTGAAGGATAAAAGAAGAACTTGGGACATTTATAAGCACCATAAATGCAACAATCCTAAAGGAAAGCTTGAGGAGAAATATAACCCAAGATAACTCCAATGACGAGATTGATGGATTTAAAATATCTCATTCTTAACAACATGTGAACCATGAAACATGAAATCACATTATCAAGAATGACATAATACCACCTCCAATGATACGGATGAAAGAATTGTACTCCGGATTGCAAGATGAAGAATACTTGAGCTCCTCCAAAAAGAATCTCGATGAACACTTTGAAAAAGAATTAAATCCTTGATGAACCGTCATGTAGAACCTCCATGAAGAACTCCAGTAAGAAAAGGATGATCAAATGAAAAGAAGTATGAAAAGAATAAGATTGAAGCCTTGCAATGATTTAGTTGGAACTCCGCGATGACATAATTGAGAGAGCTTGGAACTCCGGGAAGAAAAAATAGAGCACCTCGAACTGAGGATTTAACCATCGTGAACAAACTCCGGAAGAAGGGATTAACATGTGAATGAAAAAAGAATAAGAATTACATTATGCTTATCCTTCAACAATTAAATTGATGACAAGCAACGGATTTGGGAAACTACTTATTCTCGTAGAAAGAATTAAGATAGATACAGCGCAAACTTGAGAAGATCTTCAACGATCCACCGGAAGGTTGAAACAACGAATGAATTGATACAATAACAACGGAAGAGAATTTTTTAACAAACCGCCGTAAAAATTGAAAATGAACAAAGATACCTGAGAGAATTTAGATACTAGAGAATGAAGAGATCCCAAACTGATTGGAGGAAACTTGATTGATGCACCGGTAAGATTTGGAGAATGAGAGCTGACGTTTGAGAATGAGTAAGTCTTCTGAAAAGATGGGCTCCGGAGAATCAAATTGAAAAGAATCTTGAATTGCTCCGGATAGGTGAAAAGAATTCTCACAATCAAAACAATTATGAGAGGATGGAAACAAGCTAGAATGACGAATCTTGAAAAGAAATGGAGCAAGATTTAAGGGAAACTCTTCTTCGGTCTTCAAAATCCTAGAATGACGACGAGAAACACTACCATGAATTGTTGAGATACTCCGGGAGAATCAAAAGCGAAGAGGTTGAGCCAACGATGAAAAGAATTTGACCGATCTTAGAGAAATACATATGACTGATGATAATTCATTCTTACGTCAACTTTGAAAGAATTTCAGGATAGCTCCGGGAAAATTAGAAGAGTCAGGTAAGATCCTGGGAAAAGACCTGTGGGTTAGGGCCCACTCAAAAGAAACACTGTTGGAATGATTAGAAAGAGAGATTGCGCTGGTTGAATTAAATGGCTTGAATGAGACAACATCCTCAAAATAACTTGAACGGATTGAGAATGGAAACGAATCTTCTGAGATATCTTCAGCACTCCAGAACAATTTAATAGAGAGAGGTGACTAAATAAGAGAGTCTTCGATAAGCACTTTCAACATGGAAAAGCATGTGAAACAATGAAAAAGAAATGATCAACACCGAAAGCTTGCATTGAATCCATCGGAGAAGAAAAAGGATGAAGAATGATGAACTTGAGGCTCCGTTAGTATCTTCATGAGTATCACCGGGTAAGAATATTGAAAGAAAGGAATGAAGAAAATTTACATGAATAAAATGGATAATTGATTCAGAAATCTGAGCCCTTGAAGAAAAACAAGGGAGGGAGGGTGGGAAAAATAAACACAGCTTGGGACGAATGAAACAAACACCATTGAGAATACTTATCATTGATCTTGCGAATGTTGAAAAAGATCGGTTCCACTTGAAGAGAAACACACCGGTTGAAAAGGATTGACATGACAATCTCAATTATCAGGAAGGATTAGTATTCACATAGGAGTATGAGAACACCGCTTAGGAAAGGTATGGAATCAACATTTGGCTTCGAAGCAACTCGAATACCACAAACCAAAACTAAACAAGGGATTGGCTTGTAGAATAAGCCGGAACAAACATATGATAGAGATTTTGTCTGAAGTTTTCGTGGTGGGGCCCACACGGGCTCGACCTTACAGCACCATCATGTACAAGGCAGTGCACATGACATACGAAGCGTCCCCGAGTCAGCATAGCCAAGTACTCTTTAAGACACAACGAGACCACTGTAAAACCAACCGTGGATAGGCGGACCACTAAACGTCGAACCCTAATTTCATATCATACATCTGTCGAAAAGATATCCTAAGAGCTACTTGAATTCCCACTTATAAACTCCCGAAACTTTCCGGTTATGCAATCAGGTGTTGGGGATACAGGGGAAGCATAATATCTCACCCAAAACTAGCAAATCCTACATCCAGCTGTATCCATCCTTCAACACATAACCAAGAAACCTTCTGAAATCATTTACCTCAACCTTCGAAAAGCATCCGTTATACGAGTTATGGCAATACTCCCAAACCCCCGCCCCAGTACTGGGTGGCGTCGAGGTTATCTCACCAACAACTGCATAAAAGAGATTTTTGATGTCGGCGAAACTCAGGTATTCCAGAACTACAACGATAAAATTGTGATAACAACACCTCAGGGCTCAACTCCCCGGGACATTGCCACAACCCCTAAAGGTCAGGAGGCACCAAGAACAATGTTCTCGTCACAAAACCATCGGAACGATTCCAAGATACCCGCGTGATCCTAAAAAAATTGTGAAATTTGAGAAGAGAAGAGTCAAAATTCTACATCATGAGGCCTCACTAGAGCGACAAAGGGACCGGGAAGTAAAAGAATCCTACTCTCCGATATAAATTATCCTAAAAGACTCAAAACATTTTTCTAGACTCAACAACACCAGTGAATCGATCAAGCAGGGGGCTCCTAAGTCGGGGAAGGCTCTGATTACCAACTTGTAACACCCACGATGCGGCTATATTTCCCACGTGTCAAAGCACGACTTAGAGGCATAACCGCATTGTAGGCATGTCGCAAGAGGGGTAATCTTTACACATCCCATGTACTGAATAAGAAAGGGATAAAGAGTTGGCTTACAATCGCCACTTCACACAATACATGAATATAGTATTACATCATCCAAATACAATCAAGGTCCGACTACGGAACCAAAATGAAAGAAGACCACCCCTAATGCGAAAGATCCCCGATCGCCCCGACTGGGCTCCACTACTGATCGACTGGAAACGAAACAACACAATGAACACGATCTTCATCGAGCTCCTCCTTGAGCTCGGCTGCGTCACCTGCACGGTCATCATCGGCACCTGCAACTGGTTTTGGAAGTAATCTGTGTGTCACGGGGACTCAGCAATCTCGCACCCTCGGGATCAAGACTATTTAAGCTTATGGGTAGGAAAAAGGTAATGAGGTGGAGCTGCGGCAAGCACTAGCATATACGGTGGCTAACATACGCAAATGAGAGCGAGGAGAGAAGGCAAAGCACAGTCATGAACTAGAAGTGATCAAGAAGTGATCCTGAAACTACTTACGTTCAAGCATAACTCCAACACCGTGTTCACTTCCCGGACACCGCCGGAAAAAGACCATCATGGCTACACACGCGGTTGATGTATTTTAATTAAGTTAAGTGTCAAGTTTTCTACAACCGGACATTAACAAATTCCCATCTGCCCATAACCGCGGGCATGGCTTTTGAAAGTTCAAAACCCTGCAGGGGTGTCCCAACTTAGCCCATCACAAGCTCTCATGGTCAACGAAGGATATTCCTTCTCCCAGGACGACCCGATCAGACTCGGAATCCCGGTTTCAAGACATTTCGACAATGGTAAAACAAGACCAGCAAACCCACCCAGATGTGCCGACAAATCCCAAAAGGAGCTACACATATATCGTTCTCAGGGCACACCGGATGAGCAAGACGTCGGGTTGGCATAAACCCTGGTTGCCCAGGGGGCGCCGAACATCGCTCAGGTTGGACCAACACTCAGAGGAGCACTGGCCCGGGGGGATTTAAATAAAGATGACCCTTGAGTCTGCAGAACCCAAGGGAAAAAAGGGCTTGGTGGCAAATGGTAAAACCAAGGTTGGGCCTTGCTGGAGGATTTTTATTCAAGGCGAACTGTCAAGGGGTTCCCATTATAACCCAACCGCGTAAGGATCGCAAAATCAAGGAACATAACACCGGTATGACGGAAACTAGGGCGGCAAGAGTGGAAAAAAACACCAGGCAAAAGGCCGATCCTTCCACCCTTTACCAAGTATATAGATGCATTAATTAAATAAGAGATATTGTGATATCCCAACAATGAACATGTTCCAACAAGGAACAAACTCCAATCTTCACCTGCAACTAGCAACGCTATAAGAGGGGCTGAGCAAAGCGTTAACATAGCCAAACAACGGTTTGCTAGGACAAGGTGGGTTAGAGGTTTGACATGGCAATATGGGAGGCATGATATAGCAAGTGGTAGGTATCGCGGCATAGGCATGGCAATTTAAATGGGGCGGGATATAACAAACAACAAATCCGGTAAATCCCCATATGCATTAGCAATTTAATGCAACAACAATTTTATACATTTTAATTGTTGTTATCATGATGCGGATGACATGAACAAGTTTATGCAATTTTTTATTAAAAGTTGACAAGAGCATTATGAAGCATTTGTCACCGTGGTGGAAAGAAAAAGGGTGCCACGGCAACGAAAACGAAAACGGTGCCATGGCAACTTTCCGGTTCCGGTAACTCGATTGAGATACCGATGCAAAGGAGAAGTGTGCGGATGCGTGCAAAAGATGGTGGGCGCTCCCGGATACCGGGTGTCCCATGAGTCAATGGCAAGGAAGCGAGAGACACTACGGGCACAGCGCAGACAAAGGGGACATGTCATACAACACCAGCAAATCATTCTCGGACGATCATCTCAGGGTTATACCTTCGAAGCGTGCGTTTTCGAAGCGGATCGGTTCGTAGCGGAAGTAGGGGTACATGACGACGGTAGAGGTACTCGTGATCTTGGCGGTGGTAGTCGTTCATGTTCTTAGTTGCACAATTTTCCGTAGATGTTCGGGATCACGATGAGGTACTTGACGTCCACGGAGGCTTCCAGGGTCGACGGTAGTTGTTCCTGTATCATCGTGGAAGTAGTCGTACTCGGCGATAGTGGTACTTGGTGTTTCGTTCGGTACTCGTTCGAGCATCCCAGGTCTTCGGCGCTACGGTAGTCGAACTTGACGTGTCCAAGGGTCTCCGGATGTCGTGGTACTTGGCGAATCTGCGTGGTCGTACATGTTCAAGAAGAAATTAGTGCGACGTCATGGCACTTGATGCATCCAAAGGGTACTTGACAGGTTCGGTCTTGGCGTGCGAACGAGGATCACAGATGCATGGGGTGTAAGTTGTGCCATGGTGGTATTTGGCAGCGAGCGGGGAGGCCTCGGGGCTGCGTCTTAGCATTTCAATGACAGTAGGCCTCAAGGTTGCACAACCAAGTCAAGCAGTAGCACGAATCAGCACCAGGTAGAGCCCTGGCAGCACGGAGCATGCCAGAAGACGAGCTCAGGGCGGCTGCGCGTGATGGCAGCAACGCGGCGGTGACCGTGAACTTGGCGACGGGGACGCGAGGTGGAGGAGGAGCTGCAGGGGAGCGGCCGGAGATGTGGGGACTTGGTGCAGCGGCGGCTTGCCGAGGCGGATGCAGGAGGAGGTAGACGGACGGCCACGGCGGCGCTAGTTGCCGGCCTTAGGCCGCATGACCCGTGGGCAGGCAGCGAGGGCGAGGAAGCAGCCCCATGCACAGGGAAGGGAAGCAAGGCGCCGGGTCACGGGCGAAGTGGTCTTCCTGGTGGAACTAGGCGGCGGTGGAGGCATGGGAGGAGCGGGCGGCGGCTGGGAGAACATCTCCAGCGCGAGGAACTGGGGGATCGTGCGCGAGGATCCTCCTCTGGTGTGTTGCGAGGAGAGCGAGAGGAGGGAGAGATGGGATATGGGGACCGGGGGTTGCTGCGCGACGGAGATGGGTCTCGGCTCCTGGTGGCGCTGGTGGGAGCGAGAGGGAGAGGTCAAAAGAGAGGGTCGGGCCTAGGTTAGGATTAGGTGAGCCAAAAGGCCGGTCCAGTGGTAAGGGCGCCGGCTGGGCTTGCTGGATTGGGCTCTCCCTCTCCTCTCTTTCTTCTTTAACCGAAAAGAAATAGAGAGAAAGGCAAAGAAGGGGGGTTAGGGAAAAGAGTTTGAGCAGGTGGACAATTTTCCTGGACTCATAAAAATAAGCATGACCACACAAAAAATAGAAGTGGCAAGATTGCAGGAATTAAATTCAAATTCATTTGAATATAATTTAAATGGTTTTGAATTGGGACTAGGTTTGGTGTGGCCAAAAATGTTCGGGTTTTTGGTCGAGCTTGGAAAAAGAACAAAAGAATTATCGACAAAGTTTGAGAGTCGGAAATCGGAAGAAAGAAAGGTCAAAGATTTAACATGCAAGTGGGTTACGGATAATTCCAAATTAATGGAATACTTTATAATAGCTCCCTAAATATTGGGAGGGTATGTTTTAAAGAGAAACCACCATGTGAGTTCCCTCGATTTAAATAGATCAACGATCTATGCAATTTATTTAGTTGAGTTTTAAAACGGGTTGCATGATGACATGATGCAATGCACATGATGCAAAGATGAATGCAACAGACGAAAAAAATCACACAACGAAACCCGGAAACCCTGGAAGGCATCTGAAGCTCCAGTCTTGGGGCGTTACAGTAGTAGCTGATGCATTGAGCCGCAAAAGTCATGTAAATACCCTCATGACCGAAGAGTTACCCAAGGAGTTAGCAGAAGACCTTCGCGAGCTATGTTTGATGATAGTTCCGAGAGGTTATGTAGCAACGTTGGAAATTCAGTCTACCTTGATGGATAAGATCAGAGAAGCTCAGAAGGCGGACAAGGAGATAGATGAGATAAAGGAAAGGATTAGTAAAGGAAAGGCTAAAGGATTTCGTGAGGATGAGCATGATACCTTATGGTTTGAGGACCATGTATATGTGCCAAATGATCAGGAGATCAGGAAGTTGATTCTGCAAGAGGCCCATGATTCGCCATATTTGATTCACCCAGGTAATACCAAAATGTATCTGGATTTGAAGGACAGTTTCTGGTGGACCGGAGTGAAGAGGGATATTGCGGAGTATGTAGCAGTTTGTGATGTATGTCAGAGAGTGAAGGCAGAGCATCAGAAGCCAGCCGGATTGTTATAGCCATTGCCGATACTCGAATGGAAGTGGGATAAGCTAGGCATGGATTTTATGATGGGATTACCCAGGACTCATTCTGGCTATGACTCGATATGGGCTGTAGTCGATCATTTGACGAAAGTAGCTCATTTCATCCCACTGAAGACCACTTACACCAGTGCTAAGTTGGCAAAGATATACATGACCAGGATCATATGTCTGCATGGCGTTCCGAGGACCATTGTAGGACCATTGTATCAGATAGAGGAACCCAGTTTACTTCAAAGTTTTGGAATCAGTTGCATGAAACTTTGGGAACCAGGCTAGAGTTCAGTACAGCTTTTCACCCGCAGACAGATGGACAGACTGAGAGGGTAAATCAGATTCTGGAGGACATGTTGAGAGCTTGTGCGCTAGATTATGGATCTAGTTGGGACGATAATTTGCCATACACAGAGTTCTCTTATAACAACAGCTATCAAGCCATTTTGAAGATGGCCCCTTCCGAAGCCTTGTACGGAAGGAGGTGCAGAACACCGTTGTTTTGGGATGAAGTTGGAGACCGACAGTTGTTTGGACCATATTTGATTAAGGAATCGGAAGAAAAGGTTAAGCTGATTCGCGATAGACTCAAAGTAGCCCAATCCAGGCAGAAGAGCTATGCGGATTTTAAATCCAAGGAGATAGTTTACGAAGTTGGACACAGAGTGTATCTTCGTGTATCCCCACTTTGAGGAGTTAAGCGCTTTGGAGTTAAGGGAAAGTTAGAGCCACATTTTGTAGGACCATACAAAGTTTTGGAACGTATGGGAGAAGTTGCCTACAAGTTGGAGTTACCTGAAGGACTGTCAGGAGTTCATGATGTGTTTCATGTTTCACAGCTGAAAAAGTGTCATGCTGAGATGGCCGATATACCATTAAGAGATATAGTGCCCTTGGAGGCGATTCAGTTGGATAGCGATTTGACGTATGAGGAGAAACCAGTTAAGATACTCGAGTTTGCCAGCCATGTTACACGCAACAAAGTAATCAAGTTCTGCAAAGTTCAGTGGAGCCACCATACCGAAGATGAAGCCACCTGGGAACGGGAGGAAGACCTACGAAAGGATCACTCTCACCTATTTTCTAGCCAACCCAAATCTCGAGGGCGAGATTCATCTTAAGGGGGGTAGGTTTGTAACATCCCAAATTTTCAATTTGGAATGTTATACATTAGATCATCATTGCATATCATATTTTATTGCATTTTGCTTGATCCTAGAAATTCTACGCAACTCAAGGACCCACAGAGAGAGTTGGGATTTCGTTATTTTCATATTCGAGTTTTTCTCGAATTTTGAAAAGAGGATCGTTTGGTTTTAATTATTTACTCTTCGATTATTTATTTTATAAAAATAAAAGAGAGAGGATAAAATGACTTCCTCAAAATAGAGAAATATCGAAGATTTAATATTAAAATCAAATAAGATTTTTATTCAGAGTTTTATTGCTATTTTATTTGAATTAGGAAAAAATGCGTTTTTCAAAATTGCATTTTTGGCACAAATAAATGTTCACCTTGTCCGGCTTATTTTTAGAGGACGGGGAAATTTTATTTCGGGATTTTTGGAGTCTGTTTAGTATTTCTGTTCTTTTATTTTCTGAGCGTCGGAATTATTTTAAAAAAAAAGATGCGAACCGACTCCGGGCCGTAAGCGGCCAGGACTCCTCGGGCCGGCCCTTATAAGCCGTGGCCCCGAGCCCCCGACCAGCCCAAGCCGCCACTGCACCCTAACCCTAACCCTAGCCCTGATCCGCCGCCGCCGCCCGCGCCGCGCCGCCTGCCGCCCGCCGCCGTGCCGCGCCCCACGCCACCGCCCCGGAGCGCCGGACCCTCACCGGACCTCGAGGTTGTTGCCTCGGTTTTTGAGAGAAAACCGTTTTGGTTTTTTTTCGATCCGGTTCGGTTTATTTTTTCGGTTTAGTTATTTAGCAAACGCCCGTTTTTGCGTTCATTTTAGCGAACGGTTTTCACCGTTTAGCCGCAGACAGCGAACGTTCGTTCATTAGCCTGTTCGTCAGTTTTTATTTTTCTCGGATTTTCCGCGATTATTTTCGATCGCGATTTCTGATCCAATTTTCGTTTTAGTATAACTTTTCGCTCGTTTAACGGAATCAGGCGATTTAAACGCCTAGAGTTTCGTCTCGAAACCCTCTTTCCGTTTAATCAACTTAAATAATTTTTTGCTACTGTAAAATTTGACTTTAGTCTAGATTAGTAAACGAAGCCTGTTTCTTTCGCCGTTTGAGTTTTGTTGCTTCGTTTGATGTGATTCTTTTTTTGCAAACCGGAGTTCTTAAGTTGAACTTTCTGGTTAGATCTCTTATTCGAGTTTTACCCGTGCCCTTGCTTGATTGCTTATTAGATGCTTGTTTGTTTGTGATAGAACACCTGTAGTGCGAAGCGTGGTACTACGAGTCTCTAGGTTTCGTGGATCATTGAGTCTTGTGGGGAAAAGTGCACAAACCTCTGCAGAGTGTACAAACTAATCATGGTTAGCCGTGTCCCCGGTTGTGGACATCTTGAGTATCTAGTTCTTGGATTATCATGTGGATCTCATCACTCTTAATTATATAATTTTGTTTGGGTTAATGATTACTTTTAATTGGGATTGAGATGGGGTTTACCATTCTCAATGTTTTCAACAAATTTTGTAGTTAAACAAAATATATTCCTTTGAAGTAGGGAAAAATTGGCTTTATGCAAAACATATCAACCATACAGCCTCCACCAGCCATATATGCATATAGGGATAGCTTTATTCTGTTCATTATTTTCTGGTGTTACCTTGCCAGCATATTTTATGTGATGACCCATTTTCGGGTTGCAACGTATCATGTTGCAGACTTTTCAGATGACGATTAAGGAGCCTTAAGTCGTGGTCTTTCACTCAGTGATGTCGTTGGAGTTGATGGACTCACTTTATCTTCCAAGTCTTCCGTTGTTATCGTATTAGATGGCCTTAAGCCATATTTATTGTGATAAGTTCTCTTTTGAGACATTCGATGTAATAAGTGTGTGATTGCCACTCTGTTATAAATCCTTCAAGTACTGTGTGTGTCAGCATTACCGATCCAGGGATGACACTTTTACACAGAGATCAGACTGTTTGAGGTCTGGTCGCTACAACTAGGTTGAGCACGAGAAAATCCAACTAGTCCAGTTGAGCATTTGGGTCATGTGTGAACATGCAACTGGGTAGGGAAGAGTTGCTTGTCGAGTATATACTTGCAAGTGAGACAAAAAAGGGTTTGGCCCAGTTGCGTGTCGTGAGTGGACTTGCAACTAGGACAAAAATAAGTCAGGCCCCTCGTTGCGTATCAAGGGTAGTAACAAGTGGGAAAATTGATCATGTCCCTTGTTGCATATCGAGTGAGGACTTGCAAGTGAGCAAAAAAAGCCCTCCCCCAGTTGCATGCCAGGGGTGTGGTTGTACTTGTGACTAGGATACAATGGGTTGAGCCCAGTTGCATGTTGACTATGGACTCGCCAGTGGGAAAATAAAAATGTAGACCCCTAATTACATGTCAAGGGCCGAGTTTCATCTGGGACAAAAAAGGTCAGCCCCTAATTGCGCGTCAGGGTGGACTTGTAACTGGGAGAAAAATGGGTCACCCCTAGTTGCGTATCGTATCGAGGATAGAGTTATATCTCAGAAATTGGTTAGGCCCCTAGTTTCATATTGAGGGTGGACTTCCAACTCAGACAAAAAAAGGTTGACCCCAATTGCATGTCACGGGTTTAGTTTGACTTGCAGCTAGGACCAAAAATGGGTTGGGTCCTAGTTGCGTGTCGATGGTGGACTTGCAATTGAGACAAGAAAAAAAGGTAGGCCCACAATGGATGGTCCCCCAGTTGCATGTTGAAGGTGGACTTGCAGGTGGGATAAAAATTGGGTGGGGCCCCCAGTTGCGTATTGAAGCTCGAGTTGCAACTAGGAAATTTTTTGGTCGGTTGATACGTCCCCAATGAATCTATAATTTATGAAGTATTCATGTTGTTATATTGTCATTCTTGGATGTTTTACAATCATTTTATAGCAACTTTATATCATTTTTTGGGACTAACCTATTGACCCAGTGCCCAGTGCCAGTTGATGTTTTTGCTTGTTTTTTTTACATCACAGGAAATCAATATCAAACGGAGTTCAAACACCGCAAAACTTTTTGTGGATTTTTATGGACCAGAAGACATCCAATGGGCCAGAGCAGGACCTGGGGGGTGCCCCGAGGGGGTCACAACCCACCAAGGAGCGCCTGGGGGCCCAGGTGCGCCTAGTTTGGTTGTACCCACCTCGGTGGCCTCCCGTACCCCCAGTTCGCCCAATAAAACGTCAAATATTCCAAAAACCCTCTGGGTTACCCTAGATCATAAGTTCCGCCGCAAGCCTCTGTAGCCACGAGAAACCAATCTAGACCTTGTTCTGGCACCTGCCGGAGGGGGGAATCATCACCAGTGGCCATCCTCATCATCTCTGCGGCCACCACGATGAGGAGGGACTAGTCCACACTCTCTCTCTCGTGTTCTTGATGGCACGATCTTGATGTATCGAGGGCTTTGTTAATATAGTTGGATCATATGGTGTTTTCCCTTCTCTGTCTTGTTGTGATGAATTGAGTTTTCCCTTTTAGACTTCGTTTTATCGGATTTAATACTTTTATGGATTTGAGAGCACTTGATATATGTCTTGCATATGAATAACCGTGGTGACAATGGGGTATTATTTTGATTCACTTGATATATTGATACGTCTCCGTCGTATCTACTTTTCCAAACACTTTTGCCCTTGTTTTCGACTCTAACTTGCATGATTTGAATGGAACTAACCCGGACTGACGTTGTTTTCAGCAGAATTACCATGGTGTTATTTATGTGCAGGAACAAACATTCTCGGAATGACCTGAAACTTCACGGAGCAGAAAATATGAAAAATACCTGCAAAAGATGAAGGCCAGGGGGCTCACCACCTCTCCACGAGGGTGGGGGCGTGCCTGCCCCCCTAGGGCGCCCCCTACCTCGTGGGCCCCCTGTGGCCTCCCCGACTCCAACTCCATATATTGTGTTTCGGGGAGAAAAAATCAGAGAGAAGAAATCATCGTGTTTTACGATACGAAGCCGCCGCCAAGCCCTAAAACCTCTCGGGAGGGCTGATGTGGAGTTCGTTCGGGGCTCCGGAGAGGGGAATCCGTCGCCATCATCATCATCAACCATCCTCCATCACCAATTTCATGATGCTCACCGTTGTGCATGAGTAATTCCATCATAGGCTTGCTGGACGGTGATGGGTTGGATGGGATCTATCATGTAATCGAGTTAGTTTTATTAGGGTTTGATCCCTAGTGTCCACTATGTTCTGAGATTGATGTTGCTATGACTTTGCTATGCTTAATGCTTGTCAGTAAGGCCCGAGTGCCATGATTTCAGATCTGAACCTATTATGTTTTCATCAATATATGAGTGTTCTTGATCCTATCTTGCAAGTCTATAGTCACCTATTATGTGTTATGATCCGTTAACCCCGAAGTGACAATAATCGGGATACTTACCGGTGATGACCGTAATTTGAGGAGTTCATGTATTCACTATGTGTTAATGCTTTGTTCCGGTTCTCTATTAAAAGGAGGCCTTAATATCCCTTAGTTTCCGTAAGGACCTCGCTGCCACGGGAGGGTCAGACAAAAGATGGCATGCAAGTTCTTTTCCATAAGCACGTATGACTATATTCGGAATACATGCCTACATTACATTGACGAACTGGAGCTAGTTCTGTGTCACCCTAGGTTATGACTGTTACATGATGAACCGCATCCGACATAATTCTCCATCACCGATCCATTGCCTATGAGCTTTCCATATATTGTTCTTCGCTTATTTACTTTCCCGTTGCTATTGCTATCATCACTACAAAATACGAAAAACATTACTTTTACTACTGTTACCTTTTTCTACAATTACCACTACTATCATATTACTTTGCTACTAAATACTTTGCTGCAGATATTAAGTTTCCAGGTGTGGTTGAATTGACAACTCAGCTGCTAATACTTGAGAGTATTCTTTGGCTCCCCTTGTGTCGAATCAATAAATTTGGGTTGAATACTCTACCCTCAAAAACTGTTGCGATCCCCTATACTTGTGGGTTATCAAGACTATTTTCTGGCGCCGTTGCCGGGGAGCATAGCTCTATTCTTTGAGTCACTTGGGATATATATATCTGCTTATCATTATGAAGAACTTGAGAGATCCAAAAACCAAGATCTATCCCTCAACTACGAGGTGAGGTAAGGAACTGCCATCTAGCTCTGCACTTGATTCACCTTCTGTTTTGAGTAAGCTTGCGACACCTACACCTGCTTCTGCTATTCGTTCTGATATGTCGCATGTTATTGATGATGCCACTTCTGCTATTCATGATACTTATGATGAAACTACTTCTATGCTTGATACTATTGTGCCACTTGGTAAATTTCTTGATTAACAACTTGCTAGAGCTAGAGAAATTGAAAATATTGAATCTGATGATACTGATGAAAGTGATGATGAAGAATCACTTGTTATTCCTAAGGGTTATGTTTTTTATCAAGAAGCTTCTTTAGCCATTTTTGCTTGCAAAAATAGAAATGAACTCAAAAGGTTATTAGCTAAATGGAGTAAGCAATCTCTAAATGCTAGAATGAAACCTGACCCTGCTTTTGCTACTTCACCTATCTTTGTTACTGATAAGGATTATGAATTCTCTGTTGATCCTGATATAGTTACTTTGGTTGAATCTGATCCTTTTCATGGTTATGAATCTGAAAGTGTTGTGGCACATCTTACTAAATTGAATGATATAGCTACCCTGTTTACTAAAGATGAGAGAACTCGCTACTTTTATATCCTTAAAATATTTCCATTCTCATTAAAGGGTGATGCTAAGACATGGTTTAATTCTCTTGATCCTGGTTGTGTGCATAGGCCCCAGGATATGATTTATTACTTCTCTGCTAAATATTTCCCTGCTCATAAGAAACAAGCTGCTTTAAGGGATATATATAATTTTGTGCAAATTGAAGAAGAGAGTCTCCCACAAGCTTGGGGGAGGCTTCTCCAATTACTTAATGCTTTTCCTAATCATCCTCTTAAGAAAAATGAAATACTTGATATCTTTTATAATGGACTAACCGATGCCTCCAGAGATTACCTGGATAGTTGTGCTGGTTCTGTTTTCAGGGAAAGAACACCGGATGAAGCTAAAATTCTATTGAATAATATGTTGACAAATGAAAATAATTGGACACCTCCGGAGCCAATTCCTGAGCCTATTCCTAAACCAACTCTGAAGAAGAGGGGTATTCTATTTATCAGTCCTGAAGATATGCAAGAGGCAAAGAAATCTATGAAAGAAAAAGGTATTAAAGCTGAATATGTTAAGAATTTACCTCCTATTGAAGAAATACACGGTCTTAATTTACCGCCTGTTGAAGAAACATATAATCTTAATCCATTACCTATTGAAGAAACTCATGGTCTTGATAGCCCGACACAGGTAGTAAAGGTAAATTCTCTCTATAGATATGATAAAGCTGAAATCCCATTTACTAAATTTGCTAGCCCATGCTTAGATGAGTTTGAAAAATTTATGGCTAAGCAAGAAGACTTTAATGCTTATTTTGGTAGAAAATTGAAATACAATTCAAATATGCTTGAACACTTGGGTGATTATATGGCTAATGTTAATGGTGAACTTAAACTTATTAGTAAACATGCTTCTATGGTTACCACTCAAGTAGAACAAGTACTTAAAGCTCAAAATGATTTGCTCAATGAATTGAATAGTAAAGATAATGATAATGATGTTAGAGTTATGACTAGAGGTGGTAAGATGACTAAAGAACCTTTGTATCCTGAAGGCCACCCTAAGAGAATTGAGCAAGATTCTTAGAGAAATAATATAGATGTACCTAGTTCTTCTAAAAAGAAGAAAAAGAAAAATGATAGGACTTTGCATGCTTCTAGTGATTATGTTAATGATAATGTTCATAATGATGCTCAACCTAGTAATGATAATGACATAGAAATTGAACCTGTTATTGATCTTGATAACCCACAATCAAAGAATCAACGTTATGATAAGAAAGACTTTGTTGCTAGGAAACATGGTAAAGAAAGAGAACCATGGGTTCAAAAACCCATGCCTTTTCCCCCCAAACCATCCAAGAAAAAGGATGATCAGGATTTTGAGTGCTTTGCTGAAATGATTAGACCTATCTTTTTGCGTATGCGATTAACTGATATGCTCAAAACCAATCCTTATGCTAAGTACATGAAAGATATTATTACAAATAAAAGAAAGATACCGGAAGCTGAAATTTCCACCATGCTTGCTAATTATACTTTTAAGGGTGGAATAACAAAGAAACTTGGTGATCTCGGTGTACCAACTATACCATGCTCCATTAAAAGAAATTATGTTAAAACTGCTTTATGTGATCTTGGAGCTGGTGTTAGTGTTATGCCTCTCTCTTTATATCGTAGACTTGATTTGAATAAGTTGACACCTACTGAAATATCTTTGCAAATGGCTGATAAATCAAATGCTATACCTGTCGGTATTTGTGAGGATGTGCCTGTTGTACTTGCAAACATTACTATTTTAACGGACTTTGTTATTCTTGATATTCCCGAGGATGATAGTATGTCTATTATTCTGGGAAGACCCTTTTGAATACTGCAGGGGCTGTTATTGATTGCACTAAAGGCAATGTCACTTTTCATGTTAATGGTAATAAGCATACGGTACACTTTCCGAGGAAACAACCTCAAGTTCATAGTATCAACTCAATTGGAAAAACTCCATGGATTATATTTGTAGGTTTTGAATTTCCTCTTCCTACTGTCAAGAAGAAATATGATATTCTTATTATTGGGGATGTGCATATCCCCGTTGAGGTAACATAGTGTTATTCAAAATTTCTCCTGTTCCATGTTATTCGGAATGAGTTCGTTAACAAGACTTGATCAACCTTGTTAGTGGATTCCTTTTGATGATCATGAGATGGATGAAACTAGAAGGCACAACCTTCTGTACCCCATTTTTACTTTCTATTATTTATATTAAATAAAATAAAAATAAATATTTCTCTGTCTATTATCTGATTATCCGTGCAATATAAAAATACCTCGAAAATAAAAGTTCTCCAAATGCCCTGAA
This sequence comes from Triticum dicoccoides, assembly GCF_002162155.2. Classification (NCBI taxonomy): domain Eukaryota; kingdom Viridiplantae; phylum Streptophyta; class Magnoliopsida; order Poales; family Poaceae; genus Triticum; species Triticum dicoccoides. Next base: position 645,231,691 of record NC_041392.1, read on the forward strand.
ATTTAAATATGATTTTTTCTAGAATATTTGAGAATATTTGGCACTAAGAACATAGCAGGGGGCAACCACCTGCCCACGAGGGTGGAGAGCGCGCCCCCTACCTCGTGGGCCCACGGTGGCCCTCCTCCACTTATTCCTGCACCCACACACTCATTCTTCCTCCCGCAAACACGAATATCCAGCTCAAGAACGAGTTCTAGCTCACTTTGCTGCCATTTTCGATCTCCTTGCTCAAAGCACCTCTCACAAAACTGCTTGGGGAGATTGTTCCTTGGTATGTGATTCCTCCATTGGTCCAATTAGTTTTTGTTCTAGTGCTTTATTCATTGCAAATTTTTGCTGCTTAGGTGACCCTGTTCTTGAGCTTGCATGTCAAATTTATATGGTCAAAAGTAATTTTGATGCATGATATAGGCCCTAGGCACTTGTAGAAGTAGTTACTATCAATATTATTGAGTTTGGTTTACTTTTATTTTGAAGTTACTAAAAATTTCAGAATTTTTCAGAAAATGATGAGGAGACTTTTGAGGGGCTCATCGAGCCAAAGATCGAAGGAAAAGGCACCAAAGCCTAAGTATAATCTGCCTCGCGCCGTGGAGGTTCGGGCGTGTGAATGGCCTTCCGATGATTTGTTGAGAGCAGCCGGGATTTATGAAGATTTTCATGAATTGGCTAAGAATGCAGGCCTCACCGCTTTCCTCCACGACCAATGCGATCAGTATCTCTTACTCACAAATATCTTTGTGCAAAACTTTCATTTCCATTCTAGGAGCTCATCACCTACGGTGGAGTTTTATTTATATGATGGGCATAAGGAGATGTCACTTTATGATTTTTGTCGGGTTTGTTTAGTCCCTTTTGAGGGCAAGACAGAAGAACCACATCGCGATGATGTGGAGGGGTTTATTGACACAATCACTGTAGGGGAAACAAGGAAGGTCTCCGATGCACGAATCACTAGCATACATTCTCCTGTTTTACGTTATTTTGCATTATTTGCTAGTCATTGCGTAATTGGTCGCGGAAACTGTGGAAACCTTAGTATCCCTGATATTATTATTTTGCTCCACGGTTTATATGGTGATAACTTGTTAGTATGGGCAGCATTATTGCCAAACGCTTAAGTCTAAACCGTATAAAGGGCCCCATCTTTGGAGGCATCTATGCTTCACGCCTAGCTGCACATTTTAACATACCTATTAGGCATTATGAGAAGGAAGAAAAAGTGTTGCCTCGTGTTTATCTAGATTATAAAAGTATGGTGGCACATGATTTTATTGTTAAGAATAGGGAAGGAGAGCTTAAGTATCAATTGTTCTTTAATAAACATCATCCTGAGACTATTACTCGCCTGCTCCTTCTTTGTTTGATTTACCTGTAGGCCAGTACCTTGTTCCGTTGAAGGCTATTCACGCCTACCGAAACCCTGCACCAGCTGTGGAGCCAGAGCCGGAACCACAAGTTGATCCTTCACACGACAGTCTAATTACCAGTGGGATCCGGAGATGACTGTCAGCCAGTGGCACTCGGAGTCTTTCTCTTCTTCTTCTTAGTACGACCACAACTACTATTATGGATATCCGCCAGGCCAGCCGTGGCCATAGACCAACTTAGTCCAAAAGCCTAAGCTTGGGGGAGTACGTATTTCCCACCGACATTACATTTATGTTCACACACTCATTGCTAGATGTCGTTGCTCATACTTTTTCATTGTATCATCCATGCTAGTTTATTTTCCTTTTTATGATTTCTTCTTGTGTGTTTAATAAACCTTAAGAAAAAACCAAAAAAAATAGTTGTAGCTTTTAATCAGTTTAATTTCCATGCTTGTAGTAGTAATTAAAAAGAAAACCCAAAAAGATTTCATGTTCTTCTTTTGCTTGTTGGGAGCTTTCCCGTGTAAATAGTTTTATTTCTTTTCTTTTCTTTGGGGGTCGATAGGAGAAGACCATAACTAAATTGTTGAAGTGGCTCTTATATGTATTATTGTTTATCTGACAAAAGAGCCCATATTGCCTTGTCTTCTCCTATTTATTGAATGCCTGCAGATTCCAGCTTAGTCCAATGCACGTGCACTATTATTATTATTCACATAGTTCGGTCATGCAAGTGAAAGGCAATTATGATGATATATGATGGACTGGCTGAGATGAGAAAAGCTGGTATGAACTCGACCTCTTTTGTTTTTGTAAATATGATTAGTTCATCGTTCCTGATTCAGCCTATTATGAATAAACATGTTTGCAACGACAATTAGAGATCATAGTTTCTTGTGACATGCTTGATTAGCTATGAGTTATAATGGTTTACCTTGCGTGCCAACATGCTATTGAGATAGTTATAATGTGGTATGATAGGGTGGTATCCTCCTCTGAATGATTTAAGTGACTTGACTTGGCGCATGTTCACGCATGTAGTTGAAACAAAATTAACATAGCCTTCATGATATTTATGTTCATGGTGGATTATATCCTACTCATGCTTGCATTCGGTGTTGATTAATTTTAATGCATGTTCATGACTGTTGTCGCTCTCTAGCTGGTCGCTTCCCAGTCTTTTGCTAGCCTTCACCTGTACTAAGCGGGAATACTACTTGTGCATCCAATCCCTTAAACCCCAAAGTTATTCCACATGAGTCCACTATACCTACCTATATACGGTATCTACCTGCCGTTCCAAGTAAATTTGTATTTGCCAAACTCTAAACCTTCAAATAAATATCCTGTTTTGCATGCTCTAATAGCTCTTGTATCAACTAGGGTTGTCTGTATCTTCCATGTTAGGCGGGTTATTCTCAAGAGGAGTGGACTCTGCTCCTCACTCAAGAGATAAATGGCTGGTCACCGGGATGCCCAGTCCCATGCTTTATGCAAACTAAATCAAAATAATTGCAAACAAAACCCCCCTGGGACTCTTGTTAGTTGGAGGCACTCGTTGTTTCGAGCAAGCCATGGATTGATGCTTGTTGGTGGAAGGGGGAGTATAAACTTTACCATTCTGTTCGGGAACCGCCTATAATGTGTGTAGCATGGAAGATATCGCCATCTCTTGGTTGTTATGTTGACAATGAAAGTATACCGCTCAAAATATTATTCACCTCTGTTTCAAAACCGAGCTCTGGCACCTCTACAAATCCCTGCTTCCCTCTGTGCAGGGCCTATCTATTTACTTTTATACTGAGTCATCATCCTCTTATTAAAAAGCACCAGTTGGAGAGCACCGCTGTCATTTGCATTCATTATTGTTAGTTTACATTGAGTATGACTTGACTGGATCTCTTTTACCATGAATTACAATGTCTAGTCAGTCCTTGGTCTTTAAAGGTGCTCTGCATTTATGTTTTGCGGTCTCAGAAAGGGCTAGCGAGATACCATTTTGTTATATCATATTATGATTGTTTTGAGAAAGTGTTGTCATCCGAGATTTATTATTATTGCTCGCTAGTTGATTATGCTATTGATATGAGTAAACTTGAGACCTATGCGTTATTGCAAATGTGGTTAGTTATAATCTTTGCTGAAAACTTGAATGCTGGCTTTATATATTTACATCAACAAGAGCAAACAGAGTTTGTAAAAGTTTTTTTCCTTATCACTTTCAGTTTATCAACTGAATTGCTTGAGGACAAGCAAAGGTTTAAGCTTGGAGGAGTTGATACGTCTCCGACGTATCTACTTTTTCAAACACTTTTGCCCTTGTTTTGGACTCTAACTTGCATGATTTGAATGGAACTAACCCGGACTGACACTGTTTTCAGCAGAATTACCATGGTATTATTTATGTGCAGGAACAAACGTTCTCGGAATGGCCTGAAACTTCACAGAGTGACTTTTCAGAAAATATGAAAAATACCTGCAAAAGATGAAGGCCAGGGGCCCACCACCTCTCCACGAGGGTGGGGGCGCGCCCCCTACCTTGTGGGCCCCCTGTTGCCTCTCCAACTCCAACTCCATATATTGTGTTTCGGGGAGAAAAATATCAGAGAGAAGAAATCATCGCGTTTTACGATACGAAGCCGCCGCCAAGCCCTAAAACCTCTCGGGAGAGCTGATCTGGAGTCCGTTCGGGGCTCCAGAGAGGGGAATCCGTCGCCATTGTCATCATCAACCATCCTCCACCAATTTCATGATGCTCACTGCCGTGCGTGAGTAATTCCATTGTAGGCTTGCTGGACGGTGATGGGTTGGATGGAATCTATCATGTAATCGAGTTAGTTTTGTTAGGGTTTGATCCCTAGTGTCCACTATGTTCTGAGATTGATGTTGCTATGACTTTGCTATGCTTAATGCTTGTCACTAGGGCCCGAGTGCCATGATTTCAGATATGAACCTATTATGTTTTCATCAATATATGAGTGTTCTTGATCCTATCTTGCAAGTCTATAGTCACCTATTATGTGTTATGATCCGTTAACCCCGAAGTGACAATAACCGGGATACTTACCGGTGATGACCGTAGTTTGAGGAGTTCATGTATTCACTATGTGTTAGTGTTTTGTTCCGGTTCTCTATTAAAAGGAGGCCTTAATATCCCTTAGTTTCCGTAAGGACCCCGCTGCCACGGGAGGGTAGGACAAAAGATGTCATGCAAGTTCTTTTCCATAAGCACGTATGACTATATTCGGAATACATGCCTACATTACATTGACAAACTGGAGCTAGTTCTGTGTCACCCTAGGTTATGACTGTTACATGATGAACCGCATCCGGCATAATTCTCCATCACCGATCCATTGCCTACGAGCTTTCCATATATTGTTCTTCGCTTATTTACTTTCCCTTTGCTATTGCTATCATCACTACAAATTACCAAAAACATTACTTTTACTACTGTTACCTTTTGCTACCGTTACCACTACTTTGCTACTAAATACTTTGCTGCAGATATTAAGTTTCCAGGTGTGGTTGAATTGACAACTCAACTACTAATACTTGAGAGTAATCTTTGGCTTCCCTTGTGTCGAATCAATAAATTTGGGTTGAATACTCTACCCTTGAAAACTGTTGCGATCCCCTATACTTGTGGGTTATCATATATGTTTAGGCACTCAACTCGCAGATTCCCGAGGTGACATTGGGGTAATCTACGCATTGGGGTTCACGCATGTTCTTGTCTTTGTTTCTTCGGTAGAAACCTTTTGGCACTCTTTGAGGTTCTTTGTGTTGGATTGAGTGTTGTGTGGACCAGGTGAAACTAAGAGATCGCCAGCATTCCTGACTGAAAGTGCAATGAAAGAATAAGTGTTCCACCGTTTCTTCAACGTGTTGGCCACACAAGAGGCAGTCAGTGTTTGTACCAATGTTATAGTGTCTCCTCTTAAGCATGTTTCTGGTGTTGAGACGATCAACAACTAGGAACCACCCAAAGGTCTTAATCTTGGGAGTACATTTTGCTTTCCACAGCCAGCCGAAAGCTTCATGGGCAGTCACATCTCTGAAATAAAATTTGTAGTATGAGGATGTTTTGAAAGTTTGGTCGCCCCATATACATTGCCAGGTGTCATGTTCGTCCGTAAGAGCAATTTTGGCCACCTCAGTTTGGATGGATCGCAGTTCGTCACAGGCTTGAATAGAGAGTGGGAGTTTAAAGGTTTCATGCAGATCGGTGGACATCAGGAGTTGTTTAACCGAGATGTCTTCAAAAGTAGCATATGAATAAGCCCTGGGGCAACTATCAGCATATATGGACTAGCTCCAATTATCTTTCCAGAACAGTGCAGAAGATCCATTCCCAATTTTTATGTGTGTCACACCACGATACGTGGGCATTAGATGAGTTAAGTCTTTCCACCAGAAGGAGCCACACGAGTCATGAGCATGTGGAATGGTGTCGCCGTAGTAAGATTCCCAGATTAGATGGACCCAAGGGATATCATGCCTGTTATAAAATTTGTGGAGAAATTTAAGTAGCGAGGCATCATTCTGAATTCTGAGGTTAACAACACCCAGTCCACCATTCTGAATCCTGGCCCTTCTCCTTATCGCGCCTCTCATACTCGGCTTTCTGCTTCCCTGCAAGCAGCTCAACCTGCCGGCAATTCTGGAGGTCATGGCCCTTAGTGCGATGAATCTTAAAGTACTGCTTGTCGGAGCCTCCTGTCTTGTCGGCACCCGCCAAGGCCCGACAGGCGGCGCACCCGACAACCTTTGCCTTCTTGGCGGCACTGGGGTCGCCGGATCCCTCGACGGCAAGCACAATCTTGCCCTTATGCTTCCTATTGCGGCGTCGACCCTTCTTTGCCGGGGCGACGACGTCTTTGTCTGGGGAGTCGGTTTCCGCGCCGGCATCTTCGCCGGGGTACTTCCTCCCTTCTTCAGCCCGAGCACATCTATCGGCCAGAACATAAAGCTCGGCTACATCCTGAACCTTGTTCATCGCCAGCTCCCCACGCATCTTGCGGTTGCGCACATTCTAATGGAATGCACTAATGACGGCGGCGGGATGAACATCTGGGATGTTGTACTGCACACGGCTTATAACAATACAACAAAAACTGCATGTAGAGACGTCATATTCCAAAGCTAGAGATGCGTTATTTCATCTCTAGGCAACCATAGACTCGACTTAGTAAAGCGTCTTTGGAGCCTCTCCTCGCGGACCGTCTCAAAACTTTTAGACATGCTGGCTTAGCGTCTATACATGGCACGAGACGCTATATTGGGACGTCCAAAGGCGTCTCTAGATATGACATGCTATATTTGGATGTTCAAAAGTGTCTCTAGATAAGTAGAGCCATTTCATTCGTCATAGGCCCATTCCTACAGACGCTAGGTACAGACGTTATATTCGTCTCTAAATATACAGAAGATTTTGTTTCACCACGTAATGTTTTACTTTAAATAATATTTGATTTATTCCTTATTTGTACTTCGCCATTTCAAATCCTGTAACTTTATCATGTCGTATGCTTGTGCCGAATGATCAACAAATATTGTTACATAAAAGCATCCACCCATATCACCAATAACATTCATAAGCAACAAATATCATTATAGGAAGGGATCCACCCATATCACCATTTGTATCCACAACCTTCCCATTCGCACAATTTCATTTAGTAGGAACAAACACCTTAGGTTCACAACTAAATCAAATCAGATCTTCCTATAAAATATGAAAATAATTAAGAAGAGATCATACAAACTAGAACTAAGTTTTCCTATAAAGATAAAATCTTTATATAATACTTAACATTTGTCTATCTAAAGATTAATTCTTCTATAGTTGCTCCTAGCTCCTGCAATGCAGTCCTTTTGTAACTCTTGAGCTACCCTGAAAAAGAATGATAACAGAGAAAAATTTAGAACATAGCTTTAAGACTAGTGTGAGAAGAAATGTACTTTGATGATGTACAATACCAGTGTTTGGTGGTTTGTTTTGAGGTTGTGTATGAGTCGTTAATTTTGGTTTTTTACCTAAAAATCACAAAGATACTTCATAAATAAAAAACCTTAAGCACGCACATTGGAGAATATGATGATTGCATGGAAGTTTACTTACATGTGATAGAGGCCATGCAATAACATAACCAATAGCATCCCTTACTGTTTGCAATTGTTCATATATGGTCTAACCAGTGTTCGATCTCCAAGTCTTGAAACAACACAAACAAAAACCGCTACATATTGCTCTTCAAGCATGTTTCCTCCAACCACGTATGTTTTATCTCTACTCACTAAAGTTTCTTCAGCCAAAAAATTATCTTCACTTCTCGGGTTCAACGAAACCAAGAATACTTACATGTGATTTCTACAGTTTAGGTTCAGTTTAGTTGTAAGTAAACTTATAGAAAACATAGACATTGTATGATAACATAGCAGAAATTTATGCGCCCATGCACACACACCGTAGCAACTGTGTGTTCATGTGGTTATTGGTTCTTGCGCAATCTCTAGGATGCAATTACTGGTTAGTCTTGTCCGACAAAGTTGATATTGACCCTATGATCAATTGTTTCAATGTGTGCTTTCTACAGTTGAGGTTAGTTCAGTTGTAAGTAAACATACACAAAACATAGACATTGTTTGACAATGAATCGGAAGTTTATGCATACACACACACCTTAGCAACCATGTGTGGTAAAGATGAACCAGTGTAATCCTCTTTGGTTCTCGAAGAAAAGCTAGGATGCAATTCCTGGGTACTAATCTGCTTATCTGGCAAAGTAAATTCCGCACTTCCTTGATTGGTGTAACCCTCTTTGGTTGATTCTGCATGGCATTGATTGTCCTTATCAAACTTTTCAATGCATGCCTTCTACACTTGAGGTTCAGTTTAGTACGACATCAACATACACAATTATAGGCATTGGTTGATAATGAGGTAAAAAATTATGCGCACACACCTTAGCAACCATGTGTGGTAAAGATAAACCAGTGTAATCCTCTTTGGTTCTCATAGAAAACCTAGGATGCAATTCCTGGGTAGAGATCTGCTTGTCCGGCAAAGTTGAGTCTACACTTCCTTCATTGGCCCTATCAAACTTTTTGATGTGTGCTTTCTACCATTGAGGTTTCAGTTTAGTTGTAAGTAAACTTATACAAAACATAGACATTTTTTAATAACACAGCAAAAATTTATGCACACACCTTAGCGACCATTTTTTCTTGTGGTAATGATAAACCGGTGTAACACTCTTTGGTTCCCGCACAATCTCTAGGATGTAGTTCCTGCAACTTATGATGAACAATTGTTTAAGTATGAGAATGAAGAAGAATATTTACTAGTGAAGAAGCTATTACATCACCTGCATAGTATTCAATGGAGCATATTCTCCAGCTTCGTTATGTGATTCATTTGGGAGGTCACTGCCAACAACTCTTTCATTGAGATCAACCTGAGACAAGAACAAGATAATAGTATATTAATAATCATATCTTTATCTTTGGGAGGTCACAGCACACTCCAGTTTATCTTACATGTGCTAGATAACTAGAATCTTTATGCTTTACAAGTTTTTAAAGAGAATCTAGTTGTAGCAAACGGTATATGTTGGACTCCATTGGAATAAGGTGATCTTGCCATAAATATGACCCATACACACATGTAAGTGAAAAGGCACCCAGAAAGCACTTCAGAAGTTACTGTAACGCACATAGCAACATACAAACCTATAACAACAATCTTTTAGTACAAAATCTGAGAGCTGCTGATTGAAACCTCCCTTCAACTAAGATGCAAGAATCAAAACTAACAAAATATTGGGACTGCACTAAGATGAGGTAGGAAATAGGACAGATTAAAATTAGTACAAAATAGCCTGTGCAACCAAACACTATCATGTTTTATGCTCAACCGTAATGTGAGGTTATTTGCACTGGTGGAGCCTCATGGAGGCCAAAGGGGGCAACGACCCCCCCCCCTTCCAAAAGTGACAAAAATTATTACTAGTAAGCATTCAGCCCAACCCAATATTACACAGCCCAATGAAGCGACAACTCTCCCATGTACAGACGCATCGCTCGTCTCACCTCCTTATCCTTTCCCCTAAATGGACAAAAACATCTCACTTTCCCCCAAATCGCCATGGATGAATCCTAGGTCTTGGACTCAACTACCAGTGGAGACTGCAATAGCAAGCTAGGTATGTTTCAAGAAAAGAATCAGTGATGTTCAATGTTCAGAGACTTGCATAAATTTAGTGATGTTCAATGTTCAGAGACCTGCATAAAGTTCAATGTTCAGAGACTTGCATAAATTCAGTGATGTTCAATGTTCAGAGACTTGAATAAATTCAGTGATGTTCAATATTCAGAGACCTGCATAAAGTTCAATGTCGTCCGCGTAATTGTGTTCTCATGTTCAGATACCTGCATAAGATTCAGATCATCCAGGATTTTTGTGCTATGCTTTTTTTAATAATGTACTAGTACTGGACCTGTTCTGATTTAGAGAATAGGTAACAATGGTAAAACAGCAAGCAATATAGATATATGTATATAAGATGTACATCTTGTTCCAGTTTATGTTGTGAGGATGTGAGGCTGTGAGCTGCATCTGTTTTTACGCACATTTTGCTTTTTGTTTGAAATTGCCCCCCCCCCTTGGTCGTTCGTCACTCCGTTGGCCAATCTATCTAACGCCACTTGTACTACTTTTGAGTTTTACCATATAAAGTTTGATTGGACCAAATAGTTGCTCACATATTTCCAAGAAAATCTGTTAGAATTGATTTCTAGGCAGGCAAGCAATTCAACAAACACTTAGAGTGCATTGCCTACATGAAGGAAGTAAGGAGACCAAGGAGAAGAGGATCAAGATTTGAGATGCATAAATGAAGGAGCCACTTGGGTTGATTTAATGGTAAAACTGTAGGGGCTATGGGATTCAAGGGATCACCTACTTGACATGGTGGAGGCTGAAGATGCTAGATGGAGGCGAGAGCTGTTTGCTGGGTGGTGTACCGATGGACAAATGGCGCAGCTTCGTGTGAAGGATGAAATTGGCCCGGATGCGGCTTCGGGACGGTGAGGACGAAGTCGGGAGGAGCACCGCTTTGTGACGGTGAGGACGATGGACGCCGACGAGTCTCCAACTGGTGACCTTGTTGATGGAGGAAAAAGGGAGTCGGCGGCGGGCGGAGCTAGCGACGGCGGGCGGAGCTAGCTGCGGAGGGCAGTGCTTGAGGATGAGGCTGCCACCTTGCGGTGTGCGAGAATGGCGGCGCGCAAGGAATTGGGAGGTTGGATAATGGGAGGTGGGGAAGATGGCATGGAGGAAAAATAGCAGGCGACAATATATGAAAACGAAAATTTAGAGTCGTGGGAAGTCTTGCGCGTGGTAAAGAAAACATCTGTAGCGCCAAATTTTGTTAAGCGAAAATATTCCGGAAGGCCAAATTTAATTAAGTGTGAATAGTTTGGCAGCTCACATATATCGATAAATAATCCTTTATTGGATAAATTCGTATGCTTTGTTTTTTTTCCAAAAAATTATCAAACTTCATTGAGTAATATACATATCCAAGTAATATCGATATAGCTTAATAAAAATAATAAAGGCAGTGGTAGATCAAAGTTGGGCTTGCTCCTCCTCCGCACGCTGCCGTGTCGACCACGGACGCCGCCCCGGCGTGCCATCCCTTCACCTAGCCCTTGTCGGCGATGGGGGCGGCGACTCGTAGCGACTCCTCCAAGCCGATCTAGACCAGCCGGTCACTGATGTGGTGTCGGTGTCCGATGTGGCAAACGTGGCCCGGCATTGCGCCACTCTTGCCGCTCCTCCTCCTGTGCCACCCTCTTGGCCGACGTCAGGGTGCTACGTGAAGATGTGTCGTTGTCATGTCGAGGTAATGGAGGAGGCGCCCAGGAGAGCTCCTCCTCCTTCACGACCTTGTCACGGCAGTTGCGGCGCGGCGGCGATGACAAACGGTCGAAACAGTCAAACGTGATGCGCGAGGGAGGTGGCTCCTCCTTGAGGCAACATCCGGTTTGGTCTCCGCAGTTTCATTAGAGGGGAGGCTTCTCAGTCCCGTGTTCATTTAAGCTTCTAACAGTGGTTAATGTAGTACCTCGCTTGAAGCACCGCACCGCCTCACATTTCAAGCATCTCACGCCGCCGGTCATAGTCCACACCCAACTCCGGTTGGAGGAAAAATGCAATTGGTTCAAAATAAACCTGCCACACCGATTCCAGCAAATCGTGTGGCTGACTTGATCGTCCAGCAGGGCCACCGTCACCATTTCCAGCTGGAGGCATGGCCGGTTGCAGCATCTCGCGCCATGGTATTTTTGTTATCGTGAGGCGCTCCCGTTGCTTCCTTTGGTTTTAGAAAACATTACACACCCCCTTCCCTTGATATGTTATAAATGACCGGTCCAACTATGGAACAAGCATGAACCTCCCTCTTGCTCCCGGTTTTCAAGGTCCCCAAAAGCTTCCTTGGTCTGGTTATAGGAAGCATCCGGAAGCTTGTCTGGTTTTTAAGTCAGTTATCATTATCTTGTTTAGGTTAATTTCGGCCAGTTTTTACTATGTTTTCCTGGGTTTTCCATTTTTCTCTTTATCTTTTATTTTTACTTTTTATTTATTTTTCCTTTCTAATATTTATATTTCCCTTTCTTTTTTTTCAAATTCTTCCAAATGTGTGAACTTTTTTTCAGAATTCCCAAACTTTTTTAATTAATGAATAATTTTTTCAAACCGTGAACATTTTTCAAATTCAAAATAATTTGAAGTTCACAAACATTTCTTGAATTTGTGAACTGTTCCCTAATTTGTGAAATTTTAGAATTTTTTGCAAAAAAAGCTTTGAAACCATAAACGTTTTTCAAATTACAAAACTTTTTCAAATACTCAAACTTTTTTGAGGTCATAATTATTTTTTAAATTCATTTTTTAGTTTGTGATTTTATTTCTTTGAATTGGTGAACTTTTTAAAATTCACGAACATTTTCAGAAGGCATGAACCTTTTTCAAATTGATTTTTTTTCAAGAATGCAAACATTTTCAAATTTGATTTCCCCCCAAATTTTTGTACTTTTATAAAATTCAACGGCCATATGTGGGCGTTCCTAGGATTTTAAGAATACCAAAAGAAGTGTACTAGTTACTCTAACACTTCACGGATTTCACCAAATATCCCTTACTGCTTTTGATTTATATGATTTTCCAGTTTCTCTATTTTTGTTGACTATAATTTGTTCTGGTTAACTGGGATGTCAACCATGCAAAGTCGATGTCATGCACTTGCAAAATATTATTGAAATATTGACTAGACTACTTTCATTTTCTATAAACCAGTGTACTAGTGGGCGTTCCCAGGATTTTAAGAATAACAAAAGAAGTGTACAAGTTACTCTAACACTTCACGGATTTCACCAAATATCCCTTACTGCTTTTGATTTATATGATTTTCCAGTTTCTCTATTTTTGACTATAATTTGTTCTGGTTAACTGGGATGTCAACCATGCAAAGTCGATGTCATGCACTTGCAAAATATTATTGAAATATTGACTAGACTACTTTCATTTTCTATAAACTAGTTCAAAGAATCATCCAATCAGGACAAGTGAACCTGAAGCACACTTCATTAGTACAAAGCAGTCCACGGAATTCTGAGTGCTCCTAGCCTTTTCTTTTAGGCACAGAGTGCTCCTAGCTGACGCTCGCGTGCGTCAAAACGAGCAGCTTCCGCTAAATGATTAGCGCAAAACGGGCCGGCCCATTCCCACCAGCGAACCTTAAAGGAGAAATGGCACGAAAAAAAGCAGTGTTTGATGGATTCGAACCCGCGACCCATCGCAGTACAACAGCTTTGTTCGCCACTGCACCAGCGACCAACCATACTTTAAATTACAGCGCTCAAATATAGGTATTATGTACAGAGGTAGGTCCGTCTGTATTCATTCCTTCAAGAAATGAATAATGCTTTCTCGAACAAAATTTTAAAACGTAATTTTTACAAAAAACGTGAATAATTATTGACCACGGATGAAAATCCAAACATTTGTTGAATTTTTATAAGTTTCAAATATACATTGAATTTTTTTGTGAATATATACGCTGAACAATTTTTAACTACACTATGTAAATTTTTGTGATATATGATGCACAAATTTTAAATATACATTGAACATTTTTGTAATATAAGTTGAACTATTTTTAACTACACATTGAACAATTTTGTTATATACATTAAACAAATATTAAATACATATTGAACATTTTTGTGATATACGGTGAACAATTTTGAAATTTTGAACAATTTTTTAAAAAAAGTGAACAAAAGTTTAAATCTATGATTTTTTTTAAATCATGAACAAAATTTGGAATTTGAACCATTTTCTTGAAAACGAAGTATAAAAGTAAAATGAAAAAGGATAAGATGAAAGAAAAGAAACAGAAACAAAAAGGGAAACAAAAAGGTAAAAAAGAAACAAGAAAAAACAGAAAAACTAGGTCTCGCTCGAAGTGGGCCGACCCGTGTGCCTCGTTCGCTCGCTTCGCTTCAGCGAAGCAGCGACGAATGGATGCACACGGGCGTCATATAGGATCTGCTCAGAATTCCCAGGAAGAACACCAGCTCCGCCGTTGCGTCAGGCGACGGGGGAGCTTGGGCTGGGGGAAGACCGGCGTCGGTTGGCAGGGGAACTTGGGCTGGAGGGAGGATATTGGCATATGGCGGCTAGGGAACTTGGCTGGGAGGAGGAGCGGGGGGTGGCAGGGGAGCTCTTGCCAGAGGGAACCATCGTCGAGCGGCGGGGGAGCAGAGTGGAGCGAAGCAGGAATTCAGGCTAGGGGTGAGTGGCGGTGGCGTCAGATCTATGACAGGTGGTGACCTTCGGCGGCTTGAGAGCTCTGGCTGGGGGCAAACAGCGGCGGGAGAGCGGCGGCTGGTGCCGAGGTGCCGAGCAGCGACGGTGCTAAGGACGAACCCTCTTAGTAGATCGATTTGTTTAGTCCAGGAGTCGTGTATAGTAGTACAAAGCAGATTGCAAAAATACCAAAGGGTATAGGTCATTCCACCAGGATTTATCAAAATAAATTAAAAATCAACAAAATGCCGCTCAGGGCAAATGATCAGTAAATTAATGTAAAGTATATGTAAGTCTAAATCAAATGTTGCAAATCATCAAGTGCCAAACTAAAATAGGGCAAATCATCAAATCCCTTGTATCTTTGGGATGATTAAGGATTTTTTTCCTAGGGAGAGATGATTAAGGTTTTTGTTTTAACATGAGAATATTACAGAGGTAATATAATATTACTTAGGAGAATATTATGAATGTGATGATTAAGGTCACAATCAAATAACAAAATGCCTCTTGGTCAATTTGTTCGTGCAATTACTCGGCTCATCTATTCGAATTTTACCACAACTACAATTTTATTAGCCTTTTGAGTACAACAATAGTGATTATAGTCGCATATAAAACGTCTCACAAATCGTCTCTAAGTTAATTAAAATTATATACCTATTTTCTAAATGGCCAATTATAAGAAAAAGTTTGTGACGCCCTATAAACGTCTTAAGAAGCGTCTTTAGCTTGCTAGTGTTCATGGGCGTAGAGACGAATACAAATAGCGTCTCAGAAAAAGCGACCATACAAGCCATTTTTGTTGTAGTGTAACGCCCGAGTCCGATGCGCCAGGTGTCTTCCAGATATTTGCTGTCTTTGCCATGTCATTTTGCTTGCATGTTGCTCTTTGACATGTCATCATGTGCATTGCATCCTCATGTTTTCAAAACTTGCATCCGGTCGCTTTCTCTGTTGTCCGTTTCGACATCCGACACTCTCACATGCACCCGTTGCACCTCTCAGATCTTGTTTTATGAGCGGGAGAAAAATGTTCTCGGAATGCTCCGAGATTTGTCAAGTGGTCTTGGTATATCACCGGTAGACCTCCTGTCAAATTTCGTTTCATTTGGAGGTCGTTTGATGCCCCAACGGTTAACCGCGTTAACCGAAACCCCCTTTCTCTTTGCAGCCCAGCACCCCTCCACAACAGCCCACTAGCCCATCTAAATCCCCTCCATGCTCTCCGTCATTGGATCACGATCGTGTGGGCGAAAATCGCACCTCATTTGGACTCCCCTAACTCCCTCTACCTATAAATAAGCCCTCCCCTCCAAAATTTCGGATCCAAAACCCTAGTCCTCTTCCTCCTCGCGCCGCCGGACATGCCCTCCCGGCGGCCGGCCACGTCCACCCGCCCCCATAGCCAATCCGGAGCCGCCACCTGGCC
>NC_041392.1:645247694-645338426 GCF_002162155.2 Triticum dicoccoides
CCGGGCCCGAGCCACCTGCCGCCGCGGCCCGCGTGCCCGTCTGCCGCCCACCGCCCGTTGCGCGCCGCCGCCGACGTGCTCGACCTCGCCCCTGCGTGGGGATGACGAGCACGCCCGCTCGCTCATTCGCCTGGGCCAGCGGGCCTCCTATGGGCCCTTGGCCCAGCAGCGCGGCCTGCCTCCCTCCTCTCCACCAACTTGGGCCAGGCCCATGGTGAGCAGCCCCACCTATCCCTCGCGTCATGCGCATTATAATTTCCAGTGCTCAGGTCTGGTTTTTCCACCAAGTCCCAGTAAAAAACATCTCATGTGTGCATCTTTGTGTGCTTGTAACTTTGTGCATATATGTCCGTTTGTGATGATCTTCATATGGAAATGTTCATCTCTGAGTGCTCTATAAGATGGTGTAGTTTGAATGCATATTATTGTTCATATTGATGCCATTATCCCTGTTGCAAAAGTGCTAAATATTATTATTCATATTGATTTGTCTTTTTCATAGCATTTTGTGTGTTCATCTTTTGACCATCATGTCAATATGTTTTAGGAGCATTTTCATGCCATCTTTGCAGTTGTGTAATCCATGTATTTTTATGTGCTTTGTGGTGACTAGCACAAGCTTGTGAAGTGTGCTACTTGATGTTGCTGATTTTTGAGACTTGGTGATTTTTGCTAAGTCTGTAACTGTTACGTGATGTTGCCATGTTAACTTGAAGCTGCCATCAATTCCATGCATAATTTGGAGATGCCTAGTTGACATGTTTTGATGTACATGTTACGCTCTATCATGCCATGCCTTTTCATGCCTCATATATGTTCTGTAGCATATGTTTTCATTGCCATGAACATTCCTAAATGATGTCCCAGTTTTCTGTTAACTTCATGATGCCATGTTGTGAGCTCGGTATTGATTAATCTATGTCTCTTTTGGAGTTGCTCCAATTACATGATTTGTCATATTCTATGAGTACTCTATCCACATGCCAAGTTTTTTAATTTTGGAGTTCATATGACCTATGTTCCAAGCTTGCAAACATGTTATTCTGATGTTGCTATTTTACACTTGTTGTAACTGTTACGACTTTCAAACTTGTCTTGATGGTTCCCACTAGTCCATGAGCTATATGGTTATGATGCCTTGATGTTATTTTCTCCTTGTTATGTGTACTTTGATGCCATGCCCTTGGTTGCCATACATCCTGCTGTAGTTTGTCTCTTGCTTGCTCTCAAGTTGCTATCATGCTAAAACTGTCATCCTGTTAACAACATGTTCCTTTTTGCAAGTGTCATAGTAATTACTCCATGCATCATATGAACTTGTTCCCTTAGACTAAGTTGAAGTATATCCTGTCTAATACATGCCCATGTCTTGTTCATGATTATTTAATTGCTATGCCTGTGGTTATGTACCTCCAAAGTTAGCATCATAATGTTATTGTTTGCATTCCCAGATTTCCTCTAAGTCCGAGAATCATCTTATATCATGTTGCATCTTGTATTGTTGATTGCCATTGATATAGGGGTCATATGGAGATGCTTAGTAATCATGTTTTGCCGTGTTTGGCCTATACTTTAATGAAATGCTTTTGTTTTCCATGATCTTGCACTATACCATCTTTGTTTCATGCCTCCAACATGTCACATGTTATTCCTGCACACATGTATGCCCTGATTTTCACTAAGTCATAATCTGTGTTACCAAGTTGCTTTTTGCATTGATCATGTTGGATTAATCCTGATGCATATGGACTTGAACCTTAATGATATTTGAAGAATGTTGTCTATACTTTAAGGGCATGTCAAGTTTGTGTCCTTATGTTTCCTGTAGCATGTTGCTTCTTTGATTGCAAAGTACTTAGTTGCTGTTTTGGGCAGATTGTGTCTGAAACTTGTATTGAGTGTATGTGTTGAACCGTTACTCCGTTTGAAATACGCTCTATATGAAACTTGCTTAGTTTTGCATGTAGTTTCATGTTAACTTGTTGCATCCATGTTTTGGAGTGTTTGTGATGTTGTTTTTCTTGCTTTTGTATCAATGCCATGTTTAACTTGTTTTGCTCATACCTTCTAGGCCGTAGCTCTGAGTTAAACGAACTTTATATGTAACTTGACTAGAATAGCGCGTAAATCATCTTGGTGCACTTTAACTTGTTGTTTAACAACTTTAACTTAATGTTTTGTTCAGATATGAACCAATTTCGAATTTTGCATATGAGGACTTACCGGAATTGTTATATGTTGTTTCCGACCTCATTTAAACTTGCTTTGATGTTTTGCTCTTGTATGCATCATCTCTTGGCATGAGTAGCATCATGTAGCCTTGTCATGCATCATACTTGGTTGAGCTTCATGTCATGTTATGTGTTGTGTGTTTACCATGTTGTTTGCTTCTTTCCGGTTGTGCTCCTTCTCGATAGTTCCTGCTTCGTTGTGATTGTGAGGATTCGTTCGACTACGTGGGATCGTCTTCTTCATGCACTCGTTCTTGTTCCTAGCAGGATTTCAGGAAAGATGACCATCACCTTGGATGGCACTACTATCTTTGTTATGCTAGTTGTCTCAATGCTATCGCTATGTCGTGCAACCTGCCACTTGTTTATCAAGCCCCCCAAATTGCCATGATATCCTCTAACCTTTTCCCCCTTCCTAGAAAACCGTTGTTTGGCTATGTTACTGCTTTGCTCAGCCCCTCTTATAGTGTTGCTAGTTGCAAGTGCAGTTGCAGGTTGTTCCATGTTGGGACATGGATATCATGGGATATCACAATATCTCTTATTTAATTAATGCACATATATAATTGGTAAAGGATGGAAGGCTCGGCCTTTTGCCTGGTGTTTTGTTCTACTCTTGCCACCCTAGTCTCTGTCATACCGGTGTTATGTTCCTTGATTTTGCGTCCCTAACACGGTGAGGGTTTATGGGCCCCTCTTGAAAGTTCGCTTTGAATAAAACTCTTCCAGCAAGACCCAACATTGGTTTTAACATTTTCCATAATAATACTTGAACTAAGTAATTGGTTGGCATAGGGCGTCATGAACCCGAGGATTCTTTTCTACATATAGGGGGCAGTGCTGATGGTGTTGGTCCTAAATGGCAGTAGCCAGGGCCACCAACGGGTGTGCCAGCCGGAAACTTAGCCAATCCGGACGTGGCATGAGACAAGATACGCGCGGCTACTCTCAGGGTGTAGACACGCTGGGAGGTCTTGCTGGATTAGATTTACCATTGTCGAAATGTATTGTGCACCGGGATTCCGAGTCTGATCGGAGGGTCCCACGACAGAGGATTGTTTTCGCAGATCATGAGCTTGTCATGGGCTAAGTTGGGACACCCCTGCAGGGTTTGAACTTTCGAGAGTCGTGCTCGCGGTTATGTGGCAGATGGGAATTTGTTAATATTCGGTTGTAGAGGACTTGAAGTAAACTCAATTAAAATACACCAACCGCGTGCGTAGCCATGACTGTCTCTTTTCGGGGAAGTTCGAGAGGAGAACATGGTTGGGTTATGTTTGATCGTAAGTAGTTCAGGATCACTTATTGGTCATTACTAGTTTGCGACCGTTTGCGTAGTTTCTCATCTTACTCATGTACTCATAAGTTAGCCACCATACATTGCTTAGTCACTGCTGCAACCTCACCACTTATCCTTTCCATACCCATGAAGCTTTGCTAGTCTTGATACCCATGGTAATGGGATTGCTGAGTCCTCGTGGCTCACAGATTACTGCAACAATAGTTCTTCTTCTTCTTCTTCTTATTCTTCTTCTTCTTCTTCTTCTTCTTCTTCTTCTTGGAGTTCTTCTTCTTCGTCATCGATCTTGGGTTGGGTTCATGGTCGGCAGCCTGGCCTAGCAGGGTGGATGTCGTTTGAGTTTTTGTTTGTGTTTACTCCATAGTCGGATATTCTACTCTTCAATGATGTATTGATGTATTCTTGTGGCATTTGTATGTTGTGTATGTATCCCCATCTATTATGTAGTGGTTTGATATAATGATATCCACCTTGCAAAAGTGTGTCAATATGCGGTTCTATCCTTGGTGGGACCTTTGAGTCTCTTTAGGATAGAGTCGCATATTTGGCATGACACGGCTGAATCTTTGTATGCACTTGTGCAGGGTTTCGCCGTCTTCTAGGGGATGACATGCAAATCACTTGCCTGGCCAGGAGCTTTGTGGCCTCCGGTAAAGGCGCCAACACACTTGTGACACATATCCTACCAAGAAGAAATGGAATCCACTTGCAGGTGCATCAACCATTACATGACATTGGGCTTAAGCGCCAACGGGAAGTAGTTGGCAAGCACCTTGTCGTCGTGAGCCCCAGCAGCTTGCATCGCGATAGTGTAGATGCTGAGGAACTCCGACGGGTGAGTCTTGCTGTTGTATTTTTCTCCGACCTCAGGCTTGAATGTGCGGTGGGTGGGCCACTAGAACTGCTGCAGCTCGCGGGTTAAGGCTGGACAACCCACCTCGTAAGGTAGGTCACCGGAGCCCCCCGGCGCTAGGCGGTCCATAGTGGATCCCGCACGCCTATCTGACTGATGGCGCGCTTCCACCGCCGCTCGATAGTGGTCCGAGCGTCTTCCTGAGCTCGCTCCCGGAGAACTTGACATTGGTCGCAGCGGGCTCGTGGGTCATACGACGCTGTGGAAACGTTGTCGCGGGCGTCGGCCGACGAGCCGGCGGCTGCTAATACTGGCGTGGGGGAGGAGAGTGCATCATGGTCGCAACGTCTCCGGTCCTTCCACCACTGACGTGCATTGGCTCGACAGAGCGCCGACACAAGGGTCCCGCCGGTCGCGGCTCATCTTTACTGGCGAAGCTGATGAGGCTCCGAATGGTGGCTCTCCACTCGTCGAGCTTCTCCGTGGCAGGGGGAAAGTCGAGGAGCAATTACACGCGCACCAACGCTTCTGCTGGCGTGGGTGGCGGCGAAATCTGCATGGACCGTGACATACTCCGACTTCTAACCACGTTAGAAGGAGCTCTATCATTGTCTCGCGGTCACGCGCCATTTCCACCAGCGTCTGGGCGCGCATCCTGGCCTAGTGCGTCTTGAGAGTGACGCAAAGGGCTCTTCCCGCGGAGGCGCCCGAGGGAACCAATGTCGCGGCGTTGCTCGTCGTGCGCGACCCGGGAAGGCCGCGGCGCGGTGGCCAACTGGGGCATCCTGGAGGTCACCGCGCTGCCCGTGGGCAGCACGGCCCCGCCTCTGGACCCAGCGGCGTGCGGCTCGTCGTCTTGGGCACGAACGACGCCGCTCGCCTGGCTCCGATTGCCATAGTGTTGTGGATGCTCACGGGCCTCGCCTCTGTCACCATTCGCAGCCGTTCCGCCGCCTGCCTGTGCTGGTAAGGGCGGTTCGGCTCCGAACGAACCAATCGCTCTGATCGCCTTCTTCTTGGGAGCCATAGTGATGAAGAAGTCGATGCGCTAACAGAGGCACATAGGAGGTGGAAAGCATCTACAGTGTACAAGTTTATTGCCTGGCACCATAGGACAAACGCATTTAATGTGCTGCCGATGTGCCCTCTTGCTTTATTGGGGACGACAACGAAGATCGTCCCGTCCGTCGCTGCCTCGCCTTGCTTCAACGTGCATCCAAGTCGACGAGGCATGCAGCGCCATGCTGGCTGGCTGGTTGCTGACCTGGTGCGGTGACAGGGACTTCACACGAAGATTTGCATGACACCACGCAGGATCTTGCTGGGGGGTCTTCATCTATCTCCGGCAAGGATCTTGCCGGGGGTCTTCGTCTTCTGGTTCTTATCTAGGCTCGTAGGCCCTTTGTCTTCACAAAGACTACATGCCACCACGCGGGCGTCCCCGAGTCTTGGTCTAGACGTTATCGATGGTGTCAGAACTCTTAGGCTCAAGGGTGGCAGCCTCGCTGGTGTGGGGCGAATTGCCCCGGCAAGGCTCTTGCCGGGGCTATGTAGGCCGCCCCAGCAAGGATGTTGTCGGGGGAGATCCATCTTGCCCCTTTGCTGTTCATGCCTCTGATTTGAGTGCTGCCTCAGTAGCCTTGTATCTTTCCTTCCTCTGTCGAGCCAAGCATGGCCATAGGTGTGGCTACGACTACCCGTGCACAAGTAAAGGGGTACAGAAAGGCCCCTACTTTTGTACGCCAACACCTAATCCCCACAAATGTCCCAATATTATTGATAGAAGTGGGTTGGGAGGCTGTCAGGCCTCGGGGCCTTTGTCGTGAACATTTGGAAGAGCGCGGTTTTGACCTCTTTATTGGTATATGGCGCTATGAGCAAGGCATTCATCTGGTTAATAACCTTCAGAGGGACATTCGCTAAAACTTCCTCCAATCCATCCACACCTTCTGGTGTGTAGAGGCTCTTGTAGAAATCTGTCACCATATAGCTTTTAGTTCTCCCTGATCCTCTGTCAGCACCCCTAGCAAAGTTGCAAGTGCTTTAATCATGTTCCTCTTCATGCGCTCACTTGCCCTAAGGTGAAAAAATCCCGTATTTCTGTCCCCCACCGAAAGCCACTTCAAACCTCGAACGTTGCCTCCACATAAGTTCCTCACTCTGGCATAATTCAATCAATTTCTCATTGATCTTTATCTCAACATGGGTGGGCGTTGTCGCCATATCACTACGCAGGCGGTCCAACTCCAGTTTCAAGCTTTTGATTTCCTTTTGTATAGAGCCAAATGTATTTTTGTTCCACAAACCCACCTGTACCGAAACGCGTTTTAATTTCGCCCTTAGTTCTGCCATGTGCTCCGTGATAATCCCCAAGTGCAGGAATCAGCGTAGAACTTTACAAAGGTGGAAATGATAAGTATGGAGTGTCGAACCCACAAGGAGCTAAAGGTAAGATCAATATTCTCTCAAGTCCTATCTGCCATTGATACTACTCTACGTACACCAAGTGTTTGCTTCCAGCTAGAAACGAGAAATAAAACTATGTTGTGGGTATGAAGAGGATAACTTTGCACGATATCGGAGAACTAAAATATAAAAGTAGGTGCTATTAATATAAAGTTAGAATATATTACTATATATTATAAATAGCGAGTGTGGAATAATGATGGATCAGTGTGCGTAGTTGTCCTAAGAAATTGTTAACAAGATCGGTAATCATTATTGCAATTTCATATGAGGGAGAGGCATAAGCTAACATACTTTCTCTTCTTGAATCATATGCACTTATGATTGGAACTCTAGCAAGCATCCGCAACTACTAAAGATCATTAAGGTAAAACCCAACCATAGCATTAAAGTATCAAGTCCCCTTTATCCCATATACAACAACCCCCTTACTCGGGTTTAAGCTTCTATCACTCTAGCAACCCACAATAAGCAAATCATGAACGTATTGCAACACCCTACAGCGGGAATCCCTCACGGTTGCGCGACACGGAGAGCACCATAGGACAGCACCAAAATAAAACATACAACTCAAACCAATCTATATCATTAGTCAACCCAAAAGAAAAAATAAATTTACTCAAAACATCATAAGATGGAAACACATAATTGGATCATAATATGTGGCATAAAGCACCATGTTCAAGTAGGGGATTACAGCGGGGTGCGGGAGAGTGGACCAAGTAAAAGAGATGAGGATGGTGATGTGGATGAAGACGATCACCGCGGCGATGATTCTCTCGATGGCACTCCGGTGCCAGCAAGAGAGAGGAGGAGTGGTTCTCCCCTTTGTGCTTCCTCCTTCTTGGCCTCCCCCTTAGATGGGGCAGGTTCTTCCTCTGGTCCTTGGCCTCCATGACAATGGTGTGCCCTATGCCTTCCTCTTCCATGGCCTTCGGTGATGTTGGCCCCCTCCGGCAGGGTGCCAGAGAGGGCCTAGATTGCTTTTTCGTGGCTATAGAGGCTTACGGTGGCAGAACTCCTGATCTAGGTTTTGTTCTGGAGTTTTTGGAATTTATAGGAGTGTTTGGCATCAGGGACAAGTCAAGGGGACCCACAAGGCAACGACAAGGACAGGAGGCGCGCCCTAGGGGGTGGGGGCGCCCCCACCCTTGTGGTTAGCCCGGGGCTCTTCTCTGGTATCTTCCCGCTCCAGTATTTTTTATATTTTCCAAAAATATTCTTCGTAAATTTTCATCCCATTCCGAGAACTTTTATTTCTGCACAAAAACAACACCACGGTAGTTGTGCTGAAAACAACGTCAGTCCATGTTAGTTCTAATCAAATCATACCAAAATCATATAGAATTGTTATAAACACGGCATCAATACTTCATAAATTATAGATACGTTGGAGACATATCAGCATCCCCAAGCTTAATTCATGCTCGTCCTCGATTAGGTAAATGATAAAAGAAATAATTTATGAAGTGTGAATGCTATCAAGTGCACAAGTTTGATCAATGAAAGTTCCAAGCACTTTTTCTCGTGTTATTCTTTATCATAAACAGTAGCTCATCTCATAAAAGTTCTTATGGTCAAGTAACAAGCTATTCACAAATTAAGGTATAGACCCTAAACTTTCTTGAAAACTAACAAACTATTTTCTCAGTCATCAAACAATTGCAATTCATCTTATTTTCAGGAAGGGTCTATGTAAGAGCTTTGATTTATCAAATTCCACATACTCAACTATCATTTAATCTTCCACAATTGCTAACATTCACTTGATATTTATGGGTACAAAGTTTCAATCGGACACAGTGAAAGATAGGGGGCTTATAGTTTCGCCTCCCAACCTTTTACCTCAAGGGTAATGTAAACAATAATAATTTATGATAACCTACATCTGAGTGGATATATATATACATATATATATATATATATATATATATATATATATATATATATATATATATCCGGATATCTCCAAAACATAGTGTGGTTGCCAAAAGAAAAAGTGTATAAAGGGAAAGGTGATGATCACCATGACTCTTGTATAAAGGTAGAAGATAAAAGTAAAAGATAGGCCATTCGCAGAGGGAAGCAGAGGTTGTCATGCGCTTTTATAGTTGGGTGCACAAAATCTTAATGCAAAAGAACGTCACTTTATATTGCCGCTTGATAAAGGCCTTTTTTATGCAGTCCATCCCTTTTATTTCTTCCATATCACAAGTTCGTATAAAGCTTATTTTCTTCACACTAATAGATCATACATATTTATAGAGCATTTTTTATTGCTTGCACCGATGACAACTTACTTGAAGGATCTTACTCAATCTATAGGTAGGTATGGTGGACTCTCATGGCAAAACTGGTTTAAGGGATGTTTGGAAGCACAAGTAGTATTTCTAATTTGTGCAAAGAATTTGGCTAGCATGAGAGGGAAAGGCAGTCTCGACATGCTGGAGGATCCATGACAATATAACTTCTATTCGGATATAAGAGAACATAACCTATTATGTTGTCTTCCTTGTCCAACATCAACTTTTTAGCATGTCATATTTTAATGAGTGCTCACAATTAAAAAGATGTCCAAGATAGTATATTATATGTGAAATCTCTCTTCCTTCAATATTCTTTCATGAATTGTTCAAAATGACCAATGTTGAGTTTGCTAACTTTCAATAAATTTCACCACCTATACTTCTTATAAGTGAAGTCATTACTCCCCATGGGATAAGCATATGAAGCATATATAATTTCATATCTATGATGTTCAATTTATTCAACCATTTACTCATAGGATATGAGTGAAGCACGTGACTAAATGGCAAACTACTCCAAAAAGATATAAGTGAAGAACAATGAGTAGTCAAATAATTAACTAGCCATGGGAGGACTCTCTCTCATTCAAGATTTCAGATCCAATGATTTTATTCAAACAACAAGTGAAATGAAAATACGCTCCAAGCAAAACACATATCATGTAACGCATAGAAATATAGCTCCGGGTAAGGTATACTGATGGTTTCGAAGACGAAAGAGGGGATGCCTTCCGGGGCATCCCCAAGCTTAGGCGCTTGAGTCTTCCTTGAATATTACCTTGGCGTGCCTTGGGCATCCCCAAGATTAGGGTATTTCCACTCCTTATTCCCCTCGTATCGATATCTCACCCAAAACTTGAAAAATTCAATCACAGAAAACTTAACGAAACTTCGTGAGATGGGTTAGTATGATAAAGAGTAAATCATTCACTTTGGTACTATCCAAGACAAGATTAATAATTGTTCTCACACAATGCCTGCTGTACCGTATCATTTCTACAATTTATATTGAGCAATATAAGCCATTGAAACTAGAAAACAAGCAAACTATGCATTGAAAACAGAATCTGGCAGAAACAGAACAGTCTGTAATGATCTGAATAACAACCATACTTCTGCTACTCCAAAAATTCTGAAAAATTAGGACAACCTAAGCAATTTATTTATTAATCTCCTGCAAAGATAATCAGTATTTTATCATGCTCCTATAAAAAATGAGAATTGTTTTGTTGAGGGCAAAAGTTTTTGTTTTTTAGCAAGATCAAATCAACTATCGCCGTAAGCCATCCCAAAAGTCTTACTTGGCACTTTATTGAAACAAAAGCTATAAAACATGATTACTACAATAGCTTAATCATGTGAACATACATAAACAGTAAGGACATGGGTTGTCTCCGAACAAGCGCTTTTCTTTAATGCCTTTTCAGCTAGGCACGATGGTTTCAATGATGCTCACATAAAAGATAAGAATTGAAACATAATGGAAGTATCATCAAGCATATGACTAACACATTCAAGTCTAACACACTTCCTATGCATAGGGATTTTCTGAGCAAACAACTTATGGGAACAAGAATCAACTAGCATAGGAAGGCAAAACAACCATAACTTCAAGATTTTCAACACATAGAGAGGAAACTTGATATTATTGCAACTCCTACAAGCATGTATTCCTCCCTCATAATAATTTTCAGTATAATCATGAATAAATTCAACAATATAGCTATCACACAAAGGATTTTTTTTTCATGATCCACAAGCATAGAAATTTTACTACTCTCCACATAAGCAAAATTATTCTCATGAATAGTAGTGGAAGCAAACTCAACAAAAATAAGTATCTTGTGAGGCATAATCCAATGAAAATTAAAATCAAGATGAAAAGTTTCATGGTTATCATTATTCTTTATAGCATACATGTCATCACAATTATCATCATAGATAGCAACTTTGTTCTCATAATCAATTGGAACCTCGTCTGAAATAGTGGAATCATCATTAAATAAAGTCATGGCCTCTCCAAATCCACTTTCATAAATATTATAAGATTCAACACCCTCCAAAAAAGTGGGATCATTACTAGAGTTGACACTCTTCCAAACCCACTTTCAATGATAATTTTAGTCGCACTATAAAAGGTATAAGTGAAGTTCATAGAGCATTTCTATAAAGCCATACTCAAAAGATTTAAATCAAGCATAAAGAGCATTCTATAAAGGCATACTCAAAAAATTGAAGTCAAGCATAAAGAGCATTCTATAAAGGCATACTCAAAAGATTTAAGTGAAGCACAAAGAGCATTCTACAAATCAATGAAGGGCTATCTCACACTAGCATGGAGCATAAAGGAAAAGAAAAGAGAAATAAACACAAAAGACGCATATCATGTGAATAAAAGAAAAACCGAGGTATACCGATAGTTGTTGAAGAAGAAAGATGGGATGCCAACCGGGGCATCCGCAATCTTAGATGCTTGAGTATCCTTGAAATATTTTCTTCGGGTGCCTTGGGCATCCCCAAGCTTGAACTCTTACCTCTCCTTATTCTTCTCATATCGATAACTCCTCGTTCTTCGAACACTTCATCCACACAAAACTTAAAAACCCTTGTGAGATTCGTTAGTATAATAAAGCAAATTACTACCTTTAGGTACTATTGTAAACTCATTCCAATTTCTTGTTAGCATTATATCTACTGTATTCCAACTTCACCATGGTTCATACCCCCCGATACTACCCATAGATTCATCAAAATAAGTGAACAACACATAGAAAACAGAATCTGTCAAAAACAGGACAGTCCGTAGTAATATGGAACTTCCGTATACTTCTGTAACTTCAAAAATTCTAAAAAAATCGGAAAAATCTAAACAATTTGCATAGAAGTACTGTGTAAAAATTTCAATATTTTATCATGCTCCAGTAAAAAACTAAAATTAAAGGACTAAAACAAATGTTTCTATTTTTCTGCTGCCCACACTAAACAAGCAATTTAAGCATCCTAAAGACAAACCATGAAACATTATTTTTATTATACAATGGGATGCTTATTTTTGGGAAACTTCCATGAAAATTTCTACATTGTTTCCATGAGCATGAACACAAGTTTTCAAGGTCGACCCTCACTTCTCCAATGCGCAACCTTCCAATCGCTTCTCTTTTCGAAAAAGTTTTTAGGCACAAGAGGCAAGTAATTTTTTTGTGTTTTGCAATTTGCATTTTTTTTGTTTGCTTCACCCACAACTAAACAAAAACAAAAGGGAAAACAAAATCTACTTAGTGAAGAAAGAAAACAAGCATACACGAAAATATCAACGCTTGATAATCCCCAAGTGCAGGGAACCATCATAGCACTTTCCAAAGGTGGAAGTGATAAGTATGGAGTGTCGAACCCACAAGGAGCTAAAGGTAAGATCAATATTCTCTCAAGTCCTATCTTCAATTGATACGACTCTACGTACACCAAGCGTTTGCTTCCAACTAGAAACGAGAAATAAAACTATGTTGTGGGTATGAAGAGGATAACTTTGCATGATATCGGAGAACTAAAATATAAAAGTAGGTGCAGTTAATATAAAGTTAGAATATATCACTATATATTATAAATAGAGAGTGTGGAATAATGATTGATCGGTGTGCGGAATTCTCCTAGGAAATTGTTAACAAGATCTGTAATCATTATTGCAATTTCATATGAGGGAGAGGCATAAGCTAACATACTTTCTCTTCTTGGATAATATGCACTTATGATTGGAACTCTAGCAAGAATCCGCAACCACTAAAGATCATTAAGGTAAAATCCAACCATAGAATTAAAGTATCAAGTCCCCTTTATCCCATACGCAACAACCCCCTTACTCGGGTTTAAGCTTCTGTCACTCTAGCAACCCACTATAAGCGAATCATGAACATATTGCAACACCCTACAGTGGGAATCCCTCATGCTTATGCGACACGGAGAGCACCATAGGACAGAACCAAAATAAAACATACAACTTAAACCAATCTATATCATCAATCAACCCAAAAGACAAAAGAAATCTACTCAAAACGTTATAGGATGGCAACACATCATTGGATCATAATATGTGGCATAAAGCACCATGTTCAAGTAGGGGATTACAGCGGGGTGCGGGACAGTGGAACGCGTAAAAGTGATGAGGATGGTGATGTTGATGAAGATGATCACCGCGGCGATGATTCCCCCGATGGCACTCTGGTGCCACCAAGAGAGAGGGGGAGTGGTTCTCCCCTTTGTGCTTCCTCCTCCATGGCCTCCCCCTTAGATGGG
Source organism: Triticum dicoccoides (assembly GCF_002162155.2). Lineage (NCBI taxonomy): Eukaryota > Viridiplantae > Streptophyta > Magnoliopsida > Poales > Poaceae > Triticum > Triticum dicoccoides. The sequence goes on from NC_041392.1 coordinate 645,261,141, forward strand.
GCAAGGTTCTTCCTCTGGTCCTTGGCCTCCATGATGATGGTGACCCCTCCGACTTCCTCCTCCATGGCCTCCGGTGATGTTGGCTCCCTCCGGCAGGGTGCCAGAGAAGGCCTAGATAGATTTTTCGTGGCTACAGTGGCTTACGGCAACGGAACTCCCAATCTAGGTTTTGTTCTGGAGTTTTTGTAATTTATAGGAGTGTTTGGCGCCGGGGACAAGTCAAGGGGACCCACGATGCGACGACGAGGACGGTAGGCGCGCCCTAGGGGGGTGGGGGCGCCCCCCACCCTTGTGGTTACCCCGGGACTCTTCTTTGGTATCTTTTCGCTCCAGTCTTTTTTATATTTTCCAAAAATATTCTCCATAAATTTTCAACCCATTTCGAGAACTTTTATTTCTGCTCGAAAACAACACCATGGTAGTTTTGCTGAAAACTACGTCAGTCTAGGTTAGTTCTAATCAAATCATACCAAAATCATATAGAATTGTTATAAACATGGCATGAATACTTCATAAATTATAGATACTTTGCAGACATATCACTCCGCTGGGTCTCCTACCACTCAACTAGACAAGATTGTCTCTCTCCATGAATTGTGGGTTTCCCACATCACCTCATACTTAAACTCATCTTTGTATTTTGGTACCCCCCTCCCTTGAAATTCCAGAAAGATGGGACAATGATCTGATGTTGCTGCTGTCAAGTGTTCTACATGTGCATTTGGAAACATCTTGTTCCACTCTGCTATAGCTAGAGATCGATCTAGCCGAACCCGGGTGTAGCTCCCCCTGGTAACCTTTTTTCAAATGTCCAGAAGTGGATTTCATTACCTATATCCATCAAGATGCAAACATCTATAGCGTCTCTGAAGCCCTGCATTTGGGTATTACTTCGCTCTCCAATACCATCTTGTTCATCTGGACGTAGCACTTCATTGAAATCACCTATGCAAACGCACGGGAGGTTGCTCAAAGTACTGATCCCCTTCAATGTGTCCCAAGACTGGAACCTCCGGAGTTTGTTCCTCTCCATAAAAAAGTGTCATCCTCCACGAATCACTTCCTGGCTTCTCAATAGAGCAATCAATATGGTATACAGAATAACCAAGAATTTCAAGTTTTATTGGATTGTTCCAAAACATCCCTAGGCCTCCACTTCTACCTTGACTACTAACAACATATCCATTATCATAACCAATACTTCCTGCTAAGCTTTCCACCCTCGATCTATCAATCTGAGTCTCAACAATACATAAAAGGGTAGGGGCAAAATTCTTCGCGGTGTCGTGAAGTTCCAGCTCAAGATACTCATTGTGCCCGGCGGCACTCCTTGAGGGAGTCCGCCGATAATGCAACAGTAATGTTTCTAGCCTTGTTCTCCTTCCTGGCCTCTGTTGATCCAGAGCTCTCTGAAGCATCTTCGTCCCCCCCCCTCTTTGGTCGCTTGTGCTCTTTCCTCGGGGACACATAGACTGGCAGCAGAGGAGGCACCAAAGGTTGTTCCTTTCTGGTTACCATTGCCAGCGCATCCCTTGGTTCTCTAGCCGCACCAGCTTTCATTGGGATCACAAAATTCTCAACTGAAGATCACTTGTTGGATAGCTGGTTGTTTTCAGGCGTAACTGTCACTGCCTCAAGGTATTCTATTTCGTTCCTCCTGAAGAGTCCACATTTTCCACCGACTTCTAATGTCTTCTAGTGTCGGGCATTGAAATGCCAGCTTTCATTAGGGTTATAAGGTTCCCTACCTCTTCCATGCCCCCCTGTCAAATGTCCTCCGCGACCCCTCTATGGTTCGTAATTCCCATGGCCAGGAGGTTTGAAGCGGACATTGTCAGCCAGGATAAAGTGTCCCCACTCAAAAGTCGTCTCATCATGCTCTCCCTCCCCGCACTCCTCGTGCCAGTGGCCAAATTCGCCACAGTTATAGTAGAAGGTTGGTAGATTCTCATACTTGACTTGATACTTAACACTTTATTCTCCCTTCTTGCTTGTGACAAAGAACTTAATCTTAGCATTGATATCAATATTCACCTTAACCTTCACAATCTCCCCAAAAAAACAGCGGGAAGCTTCAGTTGGACCTCCTCCACCTCTCTGATCCTTGATGCCAAGCCTTTCACTGCTGGGTCAATCAGGAATTTTATCTAGCAAGCGATGGATTTGCACCTAGACAGTTAGCTTGTCAAGTTTGATGGTGTTAGGGTCCTTAAAACCATCATATTCCTGCATGATCCCAGCTTGATTTCTGAACAACCATGGCCCCTCAACCATTGCTTTATTCCAGTCTCCCAAGCAACCAAACTGCATCGTGAAGAGATTTTCGTTGATCTTCCTCGAGATAACCGGTTTTGCCGGGTTCCAAGCTGCCCGCATATCGCTATACATGGCATTAGGGATGAAATTTTTTGGTGTGTAAACATGGGCAATCGCCAGCCACTTCGTTGGTTCCATCACGACCGGCAGCTCTTCCTCCCAGATGAAACCATCCTGTTCCACCTCCTGTCGTTGTTTGTTGTCGCTTTGGGTTGGGCCTTTGACGTGAATGTTAACAACAGTGGAAAATGCAAGAGCTAGCCCCCCGAGAGCTATGCTCGGTTTAACTTGAGTACTTAGTAGTATACAAGTTTGCACCCCATAAATAGAAGACTCATGGTGCATGCATGCACCATGCATGCTCCTTTAGGTTTGACCAACGTGGGTCAACGCCCTTTTAGGTTAGCTTACTCCATTCGTGAATGTGAAAAATGTTCCTGAATTTATTTATTATATATATAAATGTATGAGATTTTTTAAAACATCAATTTATAAATATTTTTCAATTCAAAAAAATTGTGAACGAAAAAACATTCACAAATTCTAAGATTGGTCACGAATTTCAAAAATATTCAAGATATAAAAAATTCATGGATTTGAAAAATGTTTGGCAACTTAAAAAATATTCATAAATTCTAAAATCATGAATTAAAAAGCTGTTTGTGACTTTGTAATATTTCCATGAATTTCAAAAAGTGTTCATGAATTGAAGAAAATCTCAAATTGCAAAAAATTGTTTTGATTTTTTAAAAAGAGCATTGGGGGAAAATTTTAAGTTGAGTTTCACGTCATGCTCGAACAAGCAATTGCATTAAGGCAAGTTGTGTGTTAAGGATGGGCATGCAACTGGGTCAGTTGAGTTTCAGGTCATGGGCGAACATGCAAATGGGTCCGGGCAAGTTGTGCGTCAAGAATGGACATGCATGTGGGTCAGTTTAGTTTCGGGTCAAGGGTGGACGTGCAACTAGTGTAACAGCCCAAATTTTCAATTTGGAATGTTATACATTAGATCATCATTACATATCATATTTTATTGCATTTTGGTTGATCCAAGAAATTCTACGCAACTCAAGGACCCATGGAGAGAGTTGGGGATTTCGTTATTTTCATATTCAAGTTTTTCTCTAATTTTGAAAAGATGATCGTTTGATTTTAATTATTTACTCTTCGATTATTTCTTTTATAAAAATAAAAAAAGAGAGGATAAAATGACTTCCTCAAAATAGAGAAATATCGAAGATTTAATATTAAAATCAAAGAAGATTTTTATTCGGAGTTTTATTGCTATTTTATTTTAATTAGGAAAAAAGTGTGTTTTTCAAAATTGCATTATAGGCCCAAATAAATGTTCACCTTGTCCGGCTTATTTTTAGAGGATGGGGAAAATTTATTTCGGGATTTTTGGAGTCCATTTAGTATTTCTTTTCTTTTATTTTCTGAGCGCCGCAATTATTTTAAAAAAAAGGCGAACCGACTCCGGGCCGTAAGCGGCCAAGACTTCTCGGGCCGGCCCTTATAAGCCGCGGCCCCGAGCCCCTAACCAGCCCAAGCCGCCACCACGCCCTAACCCTAACCCTAGCCCCGATCCGCCGCCGCCTGCCACCCGCCGCCGTGCCGCACCCCACGCCGCCGCGCCGGAGCGCCGGACCCTCGCCGGACCTCGAGGTAGTTGCCTCGGTTTTTGTGAGAAAACCATTTTGGTTTTTTTCGAAAACCCTAGATCCATTTTTTTATTTAGATCCGGTTCGGTTTATTTTTTTGGTTTAGTTATTTAGCGAACGCCCGTTTTTATGTTCGTTTTAGCGTACGGTTTTAACCGTTTAGCCGCAGACAGCGAACGTTCGTTCGTTAGCCTGCTCGTCAGTTTTTCTTTTTCTCGGATTTTCCGCGATTATTTTTGATCGAGATTTCCGATCCAATTTTCTTTTTAGTATAACTTTTCGCTCGTTTAACGGAATCAGGCGATTCAAATGCCTAGAGTTTCGTCTCGAAACCCTCTTTCCGTTTAATCAACTTAAACAAGTTTTTGCTACTGTAAAATTTAATTTTAGTCCAGATTAGTAAACGAAGCCTGTTTCTTTCGGCGTTTGAGTTTTGTTGCTTCATTTGATTTGATTCTTTTTGCAAACCGAAGTTCTTAAGTTGAACTTTCTGGTTAGATCTCTTATTCGAGTTTTACCCATGCCCTTGCTTGATTGCTTATTGGATGCTTGTTTGTTTGCGATAGAACATCCGGAGTGCGAAGCGTGCTACTACAAGTCTCTAGGTTTCGCGGATCATCAGCAAGGCAAGTAACACTTTGATCATACCTCTTACTACCTAGTTTTATTGCATTAGATCAACCCTCAAACATTGCATGGTTAGGATCTGAATTAAACTGTGGGTTGGGAAGTAGTTGATGTGGTAGGAACCTATTACCCTGTTTATTATCAAACCCTGGGAGTTACTTCTACATTATTCTTATACTGCTATGCTATGCTCGTAGACGTGGATTGGGTTTGAGTGTATCCATGAGAGATGTGAGTTGTTAATTAATGGTTCAACTTAAGGTGGCTACTTGAATACACATCTGGGTGGACTGAGGCACCTGGGGAACCCAGTGATTGCCTGTATTTTTTTGGAAATCCCGGGGTACCGTGTGATTCTCCTATGGACTGCCACCCAGGCTCAAAGGGATTATAAGATTATTCATACTGGAAACTTCTGTGTGCATCCACATGCTATTATGGGCTCTAGCATAGTTGCTTAAGTTGTGTGAACTCTTACAGTGGTAGACTAGCAGATGTACGGGATGTAGGTGTACCTGTCTACCCATCGTAAGGTGCTAACGCCTCTGAAAGACTGTGTCTCGGTCATGCATTTCTCAAACATTATGTAGTGCGAGAAATCCAACGGAGGAGATCGAGTCTTGTGGCGAAAAGTGCACAAACCTCTGCAAAGTGTACAAACTAATCATGGTTAGCCGTGTCCCCGGTTATGGACATCTTGAGTATCTAGTTCTTGGATTATCATGTGGATCTCATCACTCTTAATTATATAATTTTGTTTTGTGACACTCCAAAATTTTCGTTTGGTTTTCAGCAAAAACTTTGTTGGTTTTTGAAAAGAGGCCATTTAAATTTTTTCCAGAAAACCTCTCTCTTAAAAATTTTCACCTTTGGCAAGGATTCTCATTTTACATCCTTTTCAAATTTGGTGTTTGAATTATGGAAACTTTTCTTCTGAATTCTTTTCCTCTCAAATGTATTTTTGGATTTTGATTATTTTCATTTAAAAGGAAAACCCTAGGAGTTTTTGGGGCTTCTCTCATTTTGGAACCACCCATAATTTTTATTTTGCCTCATGTGGAAAGAACTCCCAAAACCCCTCCCTCCACTTTGGAACAATCTAAATTCTCTGTCCCATCAAGTCCAAACCATTTTTTGAATTTTATTTCATTTATTTTATCTCCAAAAACAATTCTGTCTTTTATTATGAGCCTAAGCAATTTTCAAAGCAAGTACCAAGATGCAATTGAGTTTTGACCTCAAACCAACTCCTCTGGATTGTCCTTAGCATCCACAACCCAGAACCATCTTGACCCACTCCTCCTCTTTTCAAAATTTTCAAATTTCAGCCTCTGCCAGTTTGGACCAGATTTGCCAAATTTGGTGAAATTCATATCCCTCTTCTCCAAAAGTTCTACCAAAATTCAGGCAGCCTCCTGGTGCAATGAGAGGCCACCCCACCAAGTTTCAGCTCAAGGAGAACCCCCTACATACCAGAATCATTCTGTCGAACACCTGGCCGGCACTGTTTCCTTGCATTTTCAGAAATGTTCAGAGATTCAGAGTTTCAGTGTCGTTTTTCCTTCGTCAGAGTTCAGTCACGCGTCGACAATGCGCCTGGCGCGTTGCGCACAGCCCCTCCTCCCTGTCCAGAGCGCCGCACGCACGCTTGGCCGGTTCCTGGCGTCGGTGGCACTCTGGCCCTCCCTCGCCGGCATTTTCTGCGGCGTCGGGACCTCCCGTGGCGGCCGACAGAAGGCACCCTACGGCACAACGCCGTTCGGCACCGCCCAAGCCACCTGGGAGCTCCGCGTGGCCATCTCCCTTGCCGGCGCACGCACGCAACACCGTCGCCGTGGGCTAGCACGCACAAGGCACGCTCCCTGCCGCCGACGTGCCGCACGACCGTTCTGTTGGGGACAGGCCGTAACCACCTCCTCCTTGCTGAGTTAGGCACCGGGATGGACTCGTTACTCCATCTAGTCGATGCTCAAGCCCCTGATCCAACTGCCCAACCACAGCGCCGCCGTAATCACTCGCCGGACTTATCCCGTTCACGGCAACCGCCTCGGGCCGGCTATATATATAGCGCCCCAAGCTCACTCTCGCCCCCGCACACCTCCACCACCTCACTGGACCCCGCCCAGCAACTGGAAGAGCCTCGAGGGGCCCTTCCTCCTCGACTCCGGCCGCCCCGTTCCGCCTCGGCCTCCGTCTCGATCCACTCCGGTGAGACCATCCCCAGCGCCCAAACTTCGTCAGTAACCTCCTCGAGCAACCAGAGAGCTAACCCCCACTTCAATTCGATCCTTGCAGCCCTCCTCGGCGAGCTCCATCAACGCCCGAACCACCGTCCGCAGAGCTAGGGCCGCCGTCGACGTGGTGCTCGCCGGCGACCACCACCACCACCCACCAACGCGGAAGGACACGGTGAACACATTGGTAACCTCAGATCCCCCTGCCTCGCCGTGGATCGCCGCCGGCGACCACCGCGGCTCTCGGGCACCGTTGAGCTCTGCCGCCTCTTTTGAAAATTCAAACCTGACGGGCGGGACGCGCCTGTCAGCCTCTCTGTCCTTTCTAAACGAACTGTTTTCTGAAAGCATCTTCTGCCAAAATGTGTTTTCCCTCTGGGCCGGCGTATTCTCTATCGAAGCGTTTTCTGTTTTTATAAGTTAGCCCCTGGAAACTTTCTGTTTCATTACAGATGAGTCCCTGGACAAAAACCTTTATAACTTTTAAACAAAAATATATTTTTGATTGATTCTTTTTCTGTCCTATTTGAAATTTTGTCTAGTTTTTTATCAGATTTATTTGAAAAATATTTGGAGTAATTTTTGTGCACCTCACGGTATTTACGTTAGCGCGTATGTTTTCTTTATACCGTAGATACCGAAGGGGGTGACGGAACCGCGAACTTCACCGAGCTAGGCTCCGACTACTCTGAACCAGGCAAGCATGTTTGAACTTTTGATATGATGAGTGTTTTGGCATGTTTGCATTAATTAGTTTCATGGCATGTTTATGAGCATACCTACGAATGTCATAATACATGCAACGTTGAGGCAAGTGAGTTTCGAAAATCCATAAGTGGATGGATGGGAGTATGCAAGGCCATGTGTTGGCATGAGAATGGGTAAGATGGCAGTGTGGTAGCATGCCAGTCTTACGCCAGACTGCTTGACTTCAGCGTCAACCCGTATCGATCCAGTTCCATCTGTTTTCCTTCCCTGTACTACCACATGTTTTCCGCAAGGAATATGGCATAGTAAGTTGCAAACCACTTTCCTGGTACACACCAAAAAGGAGAGGCCGTGATGATGGTTCCATGGCCCTGGATTAAAGCCAGTCATCCGGTCAGGGGGCATGGGTGTTTCCGGTTGGGATCGAGAGGAGGGCACCCCTTAGAGCGCGCGTATATAAATTTGATCCCATGCTATTCGAGATTGTGATCTCCCCGTCTCAAAAGTTTTCCTTAGACGATGCCTAGGGTGATTCCTGGCATTGAGAGGTAGGATGAGTGTGTACTGGTTAGCTGTGTTTTCTTCCGAAATACCGTAAACGGAACTAGTCCTTCATGACTACGGAAATCCGTTGGCTGTGGGAAAATTTTCGTACAAAACTCTGCAGAGTCATATATTCCTTGAATCATCAATTCCATGTCCAAGTTCGGTATTATCTTATCCTAATGAGTGTCAGTGACAGAAAACTCCGGTGAATCTCATGAATGCTAAGTCCGGTTAAATGTTTATTCCTGTGGATGGACTAACCCGTTTATTATCATGAGTTGAATATTTATTATGAGTATTATTTCCTTGTGAATAAAAGCCCTTTCTGCGATGTCGCTCAGACGTCCGACTGCGGCAGTGCTGTTATTTACTTTTAACATAAGCCCTTTCTGTGATGTCGCCCCGACGTCCGACTGTGGCATTGTTATTATTTACTTTCAATAAAAGCCCTTTCTGCGATGTCGCTCAGACGTCCGACTGTGGCAGTGCTGTTATTTACTTTCAACATAAGCCCTTTCTGTGATGTCGCCCCGACGTCCGACTGTGGCATTGTTATTATTTACTTTCAATAAAAGCCCTTTCTGCGATGTCGCTCAGACGTTCGACTGCAGCAGTACTGTTATTTACTTTCAATATAAGCCCTTTCTGTGATGTCGCCCCGACGTCCGACTGTGGCACGCATGTCTTTTATTTTCAGTTTAAGCCGTTTACGTGGTGTCGCTTAGACGCCCGACTGTGGCATGATCTCTATTTATTTGTTCACCCTTCGAGGCGTCGCTTCAGACACCCGATCGGTTTCCTATTATTTTTGTTGGGTTTTCAGGCGGACTACCACCGATTCCCTTTTTACTTACCTTGCTTGCTAAATTTTGAATTTTGCATCGGTAAATTAATCATGACACATTCATGCATGCATTTGTTATATCTTACGTCCGAACTGTCTTGCGAGTACTTTCAAAGTACTCACCTGGCTTCTTGATTTGGCCAGATGCTGACGAAGGCGATCTCATGGATGAAGAGTTTGATAGCGAGTCCGACGCCTAGAGGAATCCCAGTCAGTCTCGTGCGACCCTGGATTTGGTCACTGTATTATATCCGCTTCCGCTACCCGAATAAGTTCATCGAGCCTCACTTCGACGCTCGATGAGATGCCAGTTTTAGAGTCATGTATCTCACTCCCCACTATGATTTACCATCACCACCCTATTCTCGAGTCAGTAGTATGCCACCACACCACTGTATCATATCCGCCATTATGTATAATTATTGGCGCGCTTGTAATAAATTGTTGAGCAGCCTTAGCTCGACCTTGTAATATATTCTATGCTACTGGCTTATTGTATCAAGATTTTGTTTACCAGTAAGGAGGATTTTTCCTCATACTGGACTCAAAAGATTGGTTTCTCAATAAACATTTTTATTGGAAAACCGGTCGTGACAAGCTTGGTACCAGAGCCAGGCTGACTGTAGGAAGCCACCAGGTGCGATCGCTAATCAGTTATTAGCATGATAGAGCTAATTTATATTTTTGCAATTGTAGTCATTTTCTGACAGTCAGCATAAATTTATGATCTGACCATTCAGGATTTTTGCCTACTTTTGTAGATGGACGACAACAGCTGCGAGTCTCATACCTTCGCCAACGTGCCCGATGGGTTCGTCAAGCTTCTCTCCTTCATCGTTCAGGTCGCGATGGGGCCATCTATGCGCCCAATCTTCACACTCTTCCAGCACAGAGTCAACGACAGTCTGACCATGCACCAGGCCGCGGTGCAGTTCAAGGGAGGGCGTGGTGAGTTACGCCGCTTCCGGTTCGTGGGAAGAGCCATGCCTACGGAGAGGCATGCTATGTAGATGGCATCCCACGAGGCGATAGCTCGTCTCAGGGATGTCCTACCTGTGATGAAGGCTCGTCGTTACCGCTATCTTCCATGCCATGTGCCTTACACCTATCACTACGCATTCTCCTGCCCCAGAGGAGAACGAGACGAGGCTTTTGAGATGCTTATTGAGTATCTCCGGGCCCTGGAGGCAGCCTTCGACAACCTGGTGGACGACTTCGTGGCTGCCCGCATGGACTCGGTCCATGGCTGTGCTGCCAACAGGAGGGAGCTCCTGCCCACCGCACCACCACTGACTTTTGTCTCGTCCTCAGCATCATATGCACCTACTCGCCGCATGCCTACTACCGAAGAGTTCAACCAAGCCGTCGCGCCCACTCCAGCTCGCACTGCACCACCCTTCGCGCCCACTCCTGTTCGTGTTATTCCGCCCCTGGCACCCGCTCCATCTACTCGGTGCAGCACTACACGTATGGAGCCTATTAGCGAGGAGGAAGTCGAGTCCCCAGCCTCCCTGCGCCTCACCCTTGGCAGGGCCAAGGAGATCATCAACATCTCCGACTGAGTACGCTTAGCCGTCATGCGATGTACCGCCTTGTAAGATATGTACATAGGTTGTGAGAAGTAGCTTGTTTGCGCATCATGTAGGAACTGGAGAAGTGCACTAGCCTAAATAACATGTCAGGATTATGTACGCATATCCTGAGTGATGTATTGTATAATTATCGCCCGCGTGTAAGATACGTAATGAGCAGTCCTTCTCCGTGCGCAAATTGATTTGTTTTCCTTAAGTAATCTTGGCTATTTGATTTATTTGCCAGCCTTGTGCATTTATGGATTTGTTTTTGAGACCATTTTCGCTTTTCTTATGACTTTTACAAAATATATCCCCAGAGTGAAAAATGTCTCGTCCTTGGACTCGCTCCGTGCCTACTCCGCCAGAGGAAAATTACGGCACTCAACCAGGCAACAATTTCACACAAGGGCAGTCAAGTCAAAATTGTGACACTTAACCAGGTAACAATTTCACACAAGGGCAGTCGAGTCAACAGGACAGTGAAACGGCACTTTCCCAAATGTGCCGCCTTTATGAACAGAGTCAGCAACAACATCGGGAAATGATGAACCAAGTCATCAACATGGGAAATCACCATGGGTAGTATCAGCAGCATTCCAAGTTATCTGAGCTACAGAAGACACGTCCCCAAACATTTTCTCATACTGACAAGCCTCTTGAAGCCAAGGACTGGCTTTGAGATATGGAGAGAAAGTTAATTATTGCAAAATGTTCGGACCCCGAAAAGGTACTATATGCTCCGCACTATCTCACAGGAGCAGCCGCATCGTGGTGGGAGAATTTCCTGCACATGCATCCCAACGAAAATGATATAACCTGGGATGATTTCAAGGAAGGTTTCCGTGGTGCACACATTCCTAAGAGTATTATGAAAATCAAGAAGAGAGAGTTTGATGACCTCAAACAAAGGAACATGACAGTGTCAGATTATAACGGTCAATTTACTCTATTGTCTCGCTACGCCAATGAAGAGCGTATGACTGAAAGCAAGAGGATGGAGAAATTCCTTGACGGTCTGGCACCCGCGCTTAAATGCCAACTGGTCGTGCACACTTTTCTAGATTTTAAAACACTGGTGGACAAGGCCATTACTCTGGAAAATGAGAGGCGCAACTTGGAAGATTTCCGCAAGCGAAAAAGGGACTAGACTAACCATGCTCGCAATCACCGAAGCAAGACAGATTTTCAAAAGGGTGGGACACACAAATCCACGTCCAACGTCTCGCGCCCAATCAAGAATTTTCATGCAAGGGACAAGGAGTTCACATATCGCCCAGGCCTTACTTGTTACGCCTGTGGAGAGGAAGGGCACTATGCCAAACAGTGCCCCAAGCCTAGGAACTCAACCCCAAAGCCGAACAACGGCGGTAATAATTCAGCGCCCAAGCGAAACAATTTCAATCCCAACAACAACCACAGGAAGGGTCATCTGAACCACGTAACCAAAGAGGAGGCACAAAATGCTCCGGATATCGTACTCGGTATGTTTCCTGTCAACACAATACCTGCAATGGTTTTGTTTGATTCTGGAGCTTCTCACTCTTTCATTTCGAAAAGTTTTGCTTTGCAAAATAATTTTTCGATGCTTCCTTTGGAGAAATCCATGATCATCAAGTCCCCTGGGATTCAGCAAGTCACTCAGAATTACTGTCAGGATGTGGTTATTGAGTTCGAAGGATTGGAGTTTCACGCCAACCTTATTGTGTTGGTAAATAAAGGACTGGATGTCATCCTAGGGATGGACTGGCTAACCACCAACAAGGGTTTTATTGACTGTTTCAACCGGACCGTAATTCTCACACACCACCACAGGAAGACAATAAGAGTATCCGCCAAGGAAAGAAAAATACCCCGGCAACCGAGATTGAATAAGGTGGACGTTTCTGAGCTAAACAAGGTTCCAGTAGTGTGTGAATTTCCAGACGTATTCCCCGAAGAACTACCAGGCATGCCACCAGACCGAGAGATAGAGTTCAGCATTGAGCTAGCACCAGGAACCACCCCCATATACAAGAAACCATACTGAATGGCACCATCCGAGTTGGTTGAGTTTAAGAAACAAATAAAGGAATTTCTGGACAAAGAATACATTCGAGCCAGCTCCTCACCTTGGGGATCACCAATTTTATTTGCCAAAAAGAAGGATGGAACACTGAGATTGTGCATAGACTACCGAGCACTTAACTTGGTCACAGTCAAGAACAAATACCCAATGCCACGGATAAACGATTTGTTTGATCAGCTCGCTCAGGCCAAGGTATTCTCAAAAATTGACTTAAGGTCAAGATACCATCAATTAAAAGTGCGAACAGAAGATATCCCCAAAACAGCCTTCACCTCCAGATATGGACTATATGAGTTCACAGTAATGCCATTTGGATTAACAAACGCCCCCGCATATTTTGTTCACCTCATGAACAAAGTATTTATGAAGTTTATGGACAAGTTCATTGTGGTATTCATCGACGATGTTCTGGTATACTCCAAGACACCAGAAGAGCACGCGGAACATCTCAGGATTGTGCTAGGAGAACTCAGGAAACACCAATTGTATGCCAAGTTCAGCAAGTGCAAATTTTGGCTAAGACAAGTAGGCTTTCTAGACCACGTACTAACCCAAGACGGTATCGCAGTGGACCCGGAGAAAGTCAGGGCCGTACTTGGCTGCAAGTCACCAGCCAGCGTAACAGACATACGGAGTTTCTTGGGAATGGCAGGATATTACCACAGATTTATTGAAGGATTCTCCACCATAGCCAAGCCTATGACGCAGTTACTCAAGAAAGACAAGAAGTTTGAATGGACAGAAGCCTGCGAGAAAAGTTTCCAAGAGCTAAAATGGAAATTAACGACAGCACCGGTATTAATTGTGCTGGTCATACACAAGAATTTTGAAGTGTATTGTGACGCGTCCAGAAAGGGTCTCGGATGCGTGTTGATGCAAGAAGGCAAGGTTGTCGCATACGCTTCAAGGCAACTTCGCAAGCATGAGGAAAATTATCCCACTCATGACTTAGAAATGGCAGCTGTCATTCATGCACTCAAGGAATGGAGGCATTTCTTACTTGGAAATTGTTGTGAAATATATACGGACCATAAAAGTCTCAAGTATATTTTCACACAGCCAGAACTAAACTTATGGCAATGACGCTGGTTGGAGTTGGTAAAGGATTATGATGTTGGTATCCATTACCATCCAGGAAAAGCAAATGTAGTGGCCGATGCTCTTAGTCGGAACCCCAGCTCCGACGAAAACAGTCTGCAAAGCTTGAGGCCTGAATTCCAACAAGAATTTGCCAAACTCAACTTGTTAATGGTCGCAGAAGGCACCATAACAAACTTGGAAATACAACCCAACCTTGTGGAGAGAATCAAAGAAGCTCAGCCTGGTCACCCCAGCATCGAAGGCATCAAAAGAAAGGTGAGTATGGGCAAGGCCTCGGAGTTTGTCATAGACGATGGAGGAATATTATGGTACGGAGACAGACTCTGCGTGCCAAATATAGAGGACCTCAAACAGCAAATTCTAGCTGAAGCCCACACCGCCCCATATTTGATCCACCCTGGAGGAACCAAAATGTATAAGGATATTCAGGAAAGATTTTGGTGGCATGGTATGAAGAGGGACATAGCCACGTTTGTTGCATGTTGCGACTCTTGTCAACGCATAAAAGCTGAGCATCAGAGACCAGCCAGACTACTGCAACCGAACAAACTACCTGAGTGGAAATGGGATGAAATAGGCATGGATTTCATTGTCGGACTACCTCGGTCACGACACGGGAATGATGCCATATGGGTCATCACCGACAGGTTAACCAAGGTGGCACACTTTATTCCAGTAAAGACGACCCACACCACTCAGAGGCTTGCCAGGATTTATCTCTCCCGCATAGTTTGTCTGCACGGTATCCCGAAGACTATAATATCCGACAGAGGCACTCAGTTCGTCTCGAGATTTTGGGATCATTTACAACAGGCTCTGGGAACTCAACTAGCCTTCAGTACAGCATACCACCCCTAGACTGATGGACAAACGGAATGCGTAAACCAAGTTTTAGAGGACATGCTGAGAGCATGTGTCCTCACCTATGGAACCAGTTGGGAAGAAAGCCTGCCATACGCCGAGTTCGCGTACAACAACAGTTACCAGGACAGCCTGCAAATGGCACCATCTGAGGCTTTATACGGACGGAGATGTCGTACCCCGTTAAATTGGTCAGAGACCGGAGAAAGCCGCATCTTCGTCCCAGACATGCTTAGAGAAGCCGAGGAAAAGGTCAAGCTAATCAAAGATCGACTCAAGACCGCTCAAAGCTGACAAAAGAGTTATTACGATCAGAAACATCATGGGGTCAGCTTCGAACCCGGTGAGTTCGTGTACCTACGAGTATCCCCTATGAGGGGATTGCAACGATTCAAGATTAAAGGAAAGCTAGCGCCAAGATTCACCGGACCATTCCGTATAGTGGCACGAAGAGGCACGGTAGCCAACCAGCTAGACTTACCGGAGGAATTATCCGATGTCCACAACGTGTTCCATGTTTCGCAGTTAAGGAAGTGCGTAAGCAACCCAAAGAAACAAGTATCCCATGGGAACATTGACGTGCAGCCAGACCTCACCTATCGGGAACGTCCAGTAAAAATATTAGAGGAGTCTGAAAGGAGGACCCGGCAGAAAACCATCAAGTTTTTCAAGGTTCAGTGGAGCAATCACACCGATAGTGAAGCAACTTGGGAAAGAGAGGATTTTCTTCGGGCAGAGCATCCACACTTATTTAAGGATCAGCTGAAATCTCGGGGACGAGATTTTTCCTAAGGGGGTAGGTGTTATGACACTCCAAAATTTTCGTTTGATTTTCAGCAAAAACTTTGTTGGTTTTTGAAAATAGGCCATTTAAATTTTTTCCAGAAAACCTCTCTCTTAAAAACTTTCACCTTTGGCAAGAATTTTCATTTTACATCCTTTTCAAATTTGGTGTTTGAATTATGGAAACTTTTCTTCTGAATTCTTTTCCTCTCAAATGTATTTTTGGATTTTGATTATTTTCATTTAAAAGGAAAACCCTAGGAGTTTTTGCGGCTTCTCTCATTTTGGAACCACCCATAATTTTTATTTTGCCTCATGTGGAAAGACCTCCCAAAACCCCTCCCTCCACTTTGGAACAATCTAAATTCTCTGTCCCATCAAGTCCAAACCATTTTTTTGAATTTTATTTCATTTATTTTATCTCCAAAAACAATTCTGTCTTTTATTATGAGCCTAAGCAATTTTCAAAGCAAGTACCAAGATGCAATTGAGTTTTGACCTCGAACCAACTCCTCTGGATTGTCCTTAGCATCCACAACCCAGAACCATCTTGACCCACTCCTCCTCTTTTCAAAATTTTCAAATTTCAGCCTCTGCCAGTTTGGACCAGATTTGCCAAATTTGGTGAAATTCATATCTCCTCTTCTCCAAAAATTCTACCAAAATTCAGGCAGCCTCCTGGTGCAATGAGAGGCCACCCCACCAAGTTTCAGCTCAAGGAGAACCCCCTACATACTACAATCATTCTGTTGAACACCTGGCCGGCACTGTTTCCTTGCATTTTCAGAAATGTTCAGAGATTCAGAGTTCCAGTGTCGTTTTTCCTTCGTCAGAGTTCAGTCACGCGTCGACAGTGCGCCTGGCGCATTGCGCACAGCCCCTCCTCCCTGTCCAGAGCGCCGCACGCACGCTTGGCCGGTTCTTGGCGTCGGTGGCACTCTGGCCCGCCCTCGCCGGCATTTTCTGCAGCGTCGGGACCTCCCGTGGCGGCCGACAGAAGACACCCTACGGCACAACACCGTTCGGCACCGCCCAAGCCACCTAGGAGCTCCGTGTGGCCGTCTCCCTTGCCAGCGCACGCATGCAGCACCGTCGCCGTGGCCTGGCACGCACAGGGCACGCTCCCTGCCGCCGATGTGCCACACGGCCGTTCTGTTGGGGACAGGCCATAACCACCTCCTCCTTGCTGAGTTAGGCACCGGGATGGACTCGTTACTCCATCTAGTCGATGCTCAAGCCCCTAATCCAACTGCCCAACCACAGCGCCGCCATAATCACTCGCCGGACTTATCCCGTTCATGGCAAGCGCCTCGGGCCGGCTATATATATAGCGCCCCAAGCTCACTCTCGCCCCCGCACACCTCCACCACCTCACTGGACCCCGCCCAGCAACTGGAAGAGCCTCGAGGGGCCCTTCCTCCTCGACTCTGGCCGCCCCATTCCGCCTCGGCCTCCGTCTCGATCCACTCCGGTGAGACCATCCCCGGCGCCCAAACTTCGTCAGTAACCTCCTCGAGCAAACAGAGAGCTAACCCCCACTTCAATTCCATCCTTGCAGCCCTCCTAGGCGAGCTCCATCAACGCCCGAACCACCGTCCGCCGGAGCTAGGGCCGCCGTCGACGTGGTGCTCACCGGCGACCACCACCACCACCCACCGACGCGGAAGGACACGGTGAACACATTGGTAACCTCCAATCCCCCTGCCTCGCCGTGGATCGCCGCCGGCGACCATCGCGGCTCTCGGGCACCGTCGAGCTCTGCCGCCTCTTTTGAAAATTCAAGCCTGACGGGCGGGACCCGCCTGTCAGCCTCTCTGTCCTTTCTAAACGAACCGTTTTCTGAAAGCGTCTTCTGCCAAAATGTGGTTTCCCTCTGGGCCGGCGTATTCTCTATCGAAGCGTTTTCTGTTTTTATAAGTTAGCCCCTGGAAACTTTCTGTTTCATTACAGATGAGTCTCTGGACAAAAACCTTTATAACTTTAAAAAAAAATATTTTTGATTGATTCTTTTTCTGTCCTCTTTGAAATTTTGTCTAGTTTTTTATCAGATTTATTTGAAAAATATTTGGAGTAATTTTTGTGCACCTCACGGTATTTACGTTAGCGCGTATGTTTTCTTTATACCGTAGATACCGAAGGGGGTGACGGAACCGCGAACTTCACCGAGCTAGGCTCCGACTACTCTGAACCAGGCAAGCATGTTTGAACTTTTGATATGATGAGTGTTTTGGCATGTTTGCATTAATTAGTTTCATGGCATGTTTATGAGCATACCTACGAATGTCATAATACATGCAACGTTGAGGCAAGTGAGTTTCGAAAATCCATAAGTGGATGGATGGGAGTATGCAAGGCCATGTGTTGGCATGAGAATGGGTAAGATGGCAGTGTGGTAGCATGCCAGTCTTACGCCAGACTGCTTGACTTCAGCGTCAACCCGTATCGATCTAGTTCCATCCGTTTTCCTTCCCTGTACTACCACATGTTTTCCGCAAGGAATATGGCATAGTAAGTTGCAAACCGCTTTCCTGGTACACACCAAAAAGGAGAGGCCGTGATGATGGTTCCATGGCCCTGGATTAAAGCCAGTCATCCGGTCAGGGGGCATGGGTGTTTTCGGTTGGGACCGAGAGGGGGGCACCCCTTAGAGAGCGCGTTTATAAGATTTGATCCCATGCTATTCGAGATTGTGATCTCCCCGTCTCAAAAGTTTTTCTTGGACGATGCCTAGGGTGATTCCTGGCATCGAGAGCTAGGATGGGTGTGTACTGGTTAGATGTGTTTTCTTCCGAAATACCGTAAACGGAACTAGTCCTTCATGACTACGGAAATCCGTTGGCTTTGGGAAAATTTTCGTACAAAACTCTGCAGAGTCATATATTCCTTGAATCATCAATTCCATGTCCAAGTTCAGTATTATCTT
The DNA here is from genome assembly GCF_002162155.2 of Triticum dicoccoides. NCBI lineage: Eukaryota > Viridiplantae > Streptophyta > Magnoliopsida > Poales > Poaceae > Triticum > Triticum dicoccoides. The sequence continues at coordinate 645,279,384 of NC_041392.1, forward strand.
ATCCTAATGAGTGTCAGTGACAAAAAACTCCGGTGAATCTCATGAATGCTAAGTCCGGTTAAATTTTTATTCCTGTGGATGGACTAACCCGTTTATTATCATGAGTTGAATATTTATTATGAGTATTATTTCCTTGTGAATAAAAGCCCTTTCTGCGATGTCGCTCAGATGTCCGACTGCGGCAGTGTTGTTATTTACTTTTAACATAAGCCCTTTCTGTGATGTCGCCCCGATGTTCGACTGTGGCATTGTTATTATTTACTTTCAATAAAAGCCCTTTCTGCGATGTCGCTCAGACGTCCAACTGTGGCAGTGCTGTTATTTACTTTCAACATAAGCCCTTTCTGTGATGTCGCCCCGACGTCCAACTGTGGCATTATTATTATTTACTTTCAATAAAATCCCTTTCTGCGATGTCGCTCAGACATCCTACTGCGGTAGTACTGTTATTTACTTTCAATATAAGCCCTTTCTGTGATGTCGCCCCGACGTCCGACTGTGGCACGCATGTCTTTTATTTTCAGTTTAAGCCCTTTACGTGGTGTCACTTAGACGCCCGACTGTGGCATGATCTCTATTTATTTGTGCACCCTTCAAGGCGTCGCTTCAGACACCCGATCGGTTTCCTATTATTTTTGTTGGGTTTTTAGGCGGACTACCGCCGATTCCCTTTTTACTTACCTTGCTTGCTAAATTTTGAATTTTGCATCGGTAAATTAATCATGACGCATTCATGCATGCATTTGTTATATCTTACGTCCGAACTGTCTTGCGAGTACTTTCAAAGTACTCACCTGGCTTCTTGATTTGGCCAGATGCTGACGAAGGCGATCTCATGGATGAAGAGTTTGATAGCGAGTCCGACGCCTAGAGGAATCCCAGTCAGTCTCGTGCGACCCTGGATTTGGTCACTGTATTATATCCGCTTCCGCTACCCGAATAAGTTCATTGAGCCTCACCTCGACGCTCGATGAGATGCCAGTTTTAGAGTCATGTATCTCACTCCCCACTGTGATTTACCATCACCACCCTATTCTCGAGTCAGTAGTATGCCACCACACCACTGTATCCTATCCGCCATTATGTATAATTATTGGCGCGCTTGTAATAAATTGTTGAGCAGCCTTAGCTTGACCTTGTAATATATTCTATGCTACTGGCTTATTGTATCAAGATTTTGTTTACCAGTAAGGAAGATTTGTCCTCATACTGGACTCAAAAGATTGGTTTCTCAATAAACATTTTTATTGGAAAACCGGTCGTGACATGTTTGGGTTTATTACTTTTAATTGGGATTGAGATAGGGTTTACCATTCTCAATGTTTTCAACAAATTTTGTAGTTAAAGAAAATATATTCCTTTGAAGTAGGGAAAATTTGGCTTCACATAAAACATATCAACCATACAGCCTCCACCAGCCATATATGCATATAGTGATAGCTTTATTCTTTTCATTATTCTCTGGTGTTACCTTGCCAGCATATTCTATGTGCTGACCCGTTTTCAGGTTGCAATGTATCATGTTGCAGACTTTTCAGACGACGAGTAAGGAGCCTTAGGTCGTGGTCTTTCACTCAGTGATGCTGTTGGAGTTGATGGACTCACTTTATCTTCCAAGTCTTCTGCTGTTATCGTATTAGATGGCCTTAAGCCATATTTATTGTGATAAGTTCTCTTTTGAGACATTCGATGTAATAAGTGTGTGATTGCCACTCTGTTATAAATCCTTCAAGTATTGTATGTGTCAGCATTACCGATCCAGGGATGACACTTATACACAGAGATCAGACTGTTTGAGGTCTGGTCGCTACAAAGATGGTATCAGAGCCAAGTTGACTGTAGGACACGACCACTAAGCTAAAGCCCTAGATCACTACTCTCTTCTCACTTCTAACTCCTCTCCATTTTCTACTCTTTAGTATGGCGGATACAAGGATCAAGTTCACGCAACCGGATGAAGACACCCCTTTTGGACGTCACTTGAAGGAAGTCACTAAGTACCTAAACATTGGAATACCAAGCTTCACCGGGACTTACAATGCCACTTTACCAGAAGAGGAGCGCTGGATAATTCAAGTTCAAGTACCAGGAAGGACATTTATGCCAGTCATTAAGCCCATAGAGTTTTCTTTCGATGCACCAACCAGGAGTCTAGGAAAGAGTATGGCAGCTCACATCACAATGGGACGCATTGGAGAAGTTTACCAAAAGGATATCAAGGATACTATCTACCAGATTTGTGGGTGCCGAGATGAGCAATGGGAGATGATCAGCACCAGGAAGGATAGATCAATTGCCGCTTTCATTCAGGAGTTAAACCAGCACATATGTCGCCAGGAGAATCAGATGTGCACAGGCATGATGGATTTGAAGAAGGCAATGACAAGGACCACGGATCTTGAAGAAGAACTCAAGGCTACGCGCGAAGATTATGAGGAGGAAATCATCGTGCTAGTGGAAAAGAATGACGACCTGGAAAGGATGCTAGGAGTTTTCATGGGAGACCCCGCGCCAGGAGAAGAAGACGAAGAACCCAAGGAGATTCGCCCTAAGGATTACATCATCATCGACGACACCGATTCGGATCCCGACGATAGCGATGATGACTATGTTAATGAAGCTGGAGCAGATATCATGGAATCTTTGACCGAACAATATTTCTAGTTGACCACCAAAACAGTAGTAGTAGTCTACCATGTAAATAGTATAGTCCAAGCACTTTTATAACGATAAGTTTTAGACCGATTGTATGCCTTTGATTGATTGAGTGAAATGATTGTGTTTGTCTCATGTGCATATGGGTAGTGTTTTCTCACTAGACCTCATTCTATTCTATTCTCTTCCCTCTAAACCCTCAGATGCCTCCGAGACGGGAACAACTTAGCCCGTTTTCTGATGTTGCAGCCGCCGGTGTTTTCCAGTAGCACCGAGCCGATAGTTGCAGATGATTGGCTCCATAGGATTGGAAGGGAGTTAACCACTGCAGGATGCACAGATGCTGAGAAAGTGTGTTTTGCCGCACACCAATTGGATGGACCAGCAGCCTCATTGTGGGAGAATTACACTATCACCTATCCTATAGCCACTGTCACATGGGATCAGTTCCAGCAAGCTTTCCGCACTGCCCATGTTTCAGCAGGGGCTATGGCCATGAAGAAGCGTGAGTTTCGCAACTTACGCCAAGGAGGGCGCACTGTTGGCCAGTATGTGGATGAATTTAGTAAGCTAGCACGTTATGCCCCAGATGACGTTGCTACAGATGCAGCTAAGAAGGAGAAGTTTATGGAAGGACTGAATGATGAGCTGAGCATGCAGTTGATGGTAGCAAATTTCAATAACTACCAGGAGTTGGTGGATAGAGCTCTCATGCTTGAAGGGAAGCAGCAGCAGATTGACATCCGCAAGAGGAAGTATGGACAAGGGAAGTATAATTCTGGAGCTCAGCAGAGACCCCGTTTCACCCCGAACTCAGGAGGAATTGTGCATAACCATGGACGCCACACTCATAATGGAGGAAGTTCGCACAACCATAGTGGCCCCAGGAACGGAAATGGTAATGGAGGAAGCAACGGACAGAACCGTTCCAACCCAGCAACACCTGCCAAGAAGGATCTAAGCCACATTACTTGCTACAAGTGCCATAAGACCGTACATTACTCCAATGAATGTCCTGAAGCTAAGAATGGAAACGAAAATGGAAGCTCTGGGTAGAAGTCCAACCCTTTCACCAGGGGACAGGTGAACCACGTTAACATGGAGGAGATTGAAGCCCAGCCAGATGTAGTAATAGGTAAGTTTTTGGTTAAGTCATTTACTGCAGTTGTTCTTTTTGATACTGGAGCATCTCATTCATACATATTGAGGGGATTTGTGGATAAGTATAAACTGCCCACCAAAGTTCTTAGTACACCAATGTTAGTGAGCTCGCCAGGAGCAGAGTACATGGCAAGCCAAGGATGTTTTCAGGTGCCATTGGCCGTAGGTAGGCACGTTTTCCCCTCAGACCTGATAATTCTGGAGTCACAAGGTTTGGATGTGATTCTGGGTATGGATTGGCTATAGATGTATGGAGGAAACATCGATTGCGCCAGTAAGTCAATTTTTCTCACCACCCCAGAAGGAAGAAGGATCAAGTATGTATCTCGGCATGTGCCGAATAGGACTCAAGTAAATTGCTTATCGGGAGTAGTACAGGAGGAAGTACCAGTGGTGAAGGAATTCCCGGATGCATTTCCAGAAGAGTTGCCAGGCATGCCACCGGATAGAGACATCGAGTTTCTTATTGAGCTTTTGCCAGGCACAGGACCAATATCTAAGAGACCGTACAGGATGCCCGCTCAGGATTTGGAGGAAATTAAGAAGCAGATTAAGGAGTTATTGTATAAAGGATATATTCGCCCAAGTTCGTCACCTTGGGGATCACCAGTACTTCTAGTGGAAAAGAAGGATAGATCAATAAGAATGATCGCTGATTATCATGGATTGAATGAAGTAACAATCAAGAATAAGTACCCACTGCCGATGATCAATGATTTGTTTGATCAGCTGCAAGGAGCTAAGGTGTTTTCCAAGATCTATCTGCGATCAGGGTACCACCAGTTGAAGATTCGAGAGCAGGATATACCTAAGACAGCTTTTACCACAAGATACGGGCTATATGAGTATACCGTTATGTCATTTGGCCTGACTAACGCACCTGCCTATTTTATGAACATGATGAACAAAGTGTTTATGGAGTTTTTGGATAAGTTCGTCATAGTGTTCATAGATTACATTCTCGTCTACTCGAAGAACGAAGAGGATCATAAGGAGCACTTGCTTTTGGTACTTGGGAAGCTCAGAGAACATCAACTATACGCCAAGTTCAGCAAGTGTGAGTTTTGCTTAAAGGAAGTGGGATTTCTTGGACATGTTATATTCGAAGAAGGAATAGCAGTAGACCCCAACAAAGTCGTCACTATGACAAATTGGGAAGCACCCACGACAGTTGGAGAGATCCAGAGTTTTCTTGGACTCGCAGGATACTACCAGAGGTTCATTGAGAATTTCTCGAAGATTGCAAAGCCAATGACAGAGTTATTAAAGAATGACACCAAATTCAATTGGACTGAGGAATGTGAGGCCAGTTTTCAGGAGTTGAAGAGACCTTGGTTACATCACCAGTGTTGATTGATAACCCACAAGTATAGGGGATCAATTGTAGCCTCTTTCGATAAGTAAGAGTGTCGAACCCAACGAGGAGCTAAAGGTAGAACAAATATTCCCTCAAGTTCTATCGACCACTGATACAACTCTACGCATGCTTGACGTTCGCTTTACCTAGAACAAGTATGAAACTAGAAGTACTTTGTAGGTGTTTTTGGGTAAGCTTGCAAGAAAGTAAAAAACATGAAAATAAAAGCTAGGGGTTGTTTAGATAAAGACACAACTAAATTAGCTTTTGTCAACAAGAAAGTTATTTGTCCCTAGGAAATCGATAACTAGACCGGTAATCATTATTGCAATTTTATTTGAGGGAGAGGCATAAGCTAACATACTCTCTCTACTTGGATCATATGCACTTATGATTGGAAATCTAGCAAGCATCCGCAACTACTAAAGATTCATTAAGGTAAAACCCAACCATAGCATTAAAGCATCAAGTCCCCTTTATCCCATATGCAAACAACCTACTTACTCGGGTCTGTGCTTCTGTCCCTCACGCCACCCACCATAAGCAAATCATAAGCATATTGCAAACCCTACAGCAGGAATCCCTCACGCTTGCGCGACATGGAGAGAACCATAGGACAGCACCAATAATAAAACATACAACTCAAACCAATCATGGTCATCAAATAGCCATTAGGACAAAACAGATCTACTCAAACATCATAGGATAGCCATACATCATTGGGAAATAATATATAACGTTGAGCACCATGTTTAAGTAGAGATTACAGCGGGTAAGAGAGAGGTTACACCGCTGCATAGAGGGGGGAAGAGTTGGTGATGATGGCGGTGAAGTTGTTGGTGAAGATTGCGGTGATAATGATGGCCCCCGGTGGAACTCCGGTGCCACCGGAAGCAAGGGGGAGAGGGCCCCCTTCTTCTTCTTCTTCTTCCTTGACCTCCTCCCTAGATGGGAGAAGGGTTTCCCCTCTGGTCCTTGGCTCCCATGGCGTGGGAGGGGCGAGAGCCCCTACGAGATTGGATCTATCTCTCTGTTTCTCTCTGTTTCTCTCTGTTTCTGCATTCTCCCATGGCTCTATTTCACCGTTTCGTATATATATGGAGATCAGTAACTCCGATTGGCCTGAAACCTTCGCTGTGATTTTTTTCCGAATATTAGCTTTCTTGCGGCAAAAGAAGAGCGTCAACCGCCTTACGGTGGGCTCACGAGGGTAGGGGGCGCGCCCTAAGGGGGCGCCCCCCTGCCTCGTGACCACCTTGGGCACTGGTTCGCGTTGATTTTCCTTTCGAATTTTCCATGTTTTCCAAAAATAAGCTCCGTCCGTTTTTATCCCGTTTGGACTCCGTTTGATATGGGTATTCTGCGAAACCAAAAACATGCAACAGACAGGAACTAGCACTGGGCACTGGATCAATATGTTAGTCCCAAAAATAATATAAAAAGTTGCCAAAAAGTATATGAAAGTTGAATAATATTGGCATGGAACAATCAAAAATTATAGATACGATGGAGACGTATCATTGATCTTGCCAAATCAACACAAGGATTATGAAGTGTATTGCGATGCTTCTCGTCGAGGACTTGGAGTAGTGCTTATGCAGGAAGGAAGAGTTGTTTCATATGCCTCATGACAGCTTAAACCCCATGAGCTAAATTATGCTACGCATGATTTGGAGTTAGCAGCCGTAGTGCATGCGTTGAAGACATGGAGACATTTTCTCATCGGAAACCATTGTGAAGTATACACGGATCACAAGAGTTTGAAGTATATCTTCACGCAGAAGGAATTGAATCTCAGGCAGAGAAGATGGTTAGAGCTAATAAAGGATTATGATATGAAATTTCATTATCATCCCGAAAGGCTAACGTAGTTGTAACACCCACGATGCGGCTATATCTCCCACGTGTCGGAGCTAGACTTAGAGGCATAACCGCATTGTAGGCATGTCGCAGGAGGGGTAATCTTTACACATCCCATGTACTGAATAAGAAAGGGATAAAGAGTTGGCTTACAATCGCCACTTCACACAATACATGAATATAGTATTACATCATCCAGATACAATCAAGGTCCGACCACAGAACCAAAATAAAAGAAGACCACCCCTAATGAGAAAGATCCCCGATCGCCCCGATTGGGCTCCATTACTGATCGACTGGAAATGAAACAACACAACGAACACGATCTTCATCGAGCTCCTCCTTGAGCTCGGCTGCGTCACCTGCACGGTCATCATCGGCACCTTTAACTGGTTTTGGAAGTAATCTTTGAGTCACGGGGACTCAGCAATCTCGCACCCTTGCGATCAAGACTATTAAGCTTATGGGTAGGAAAAAGGTAATGAGGTGGAGCTGCAGCAAGCACTAGCATATACGGTGGCTAACATACGCAAATGAGAGCGAGGAGAGAAGGCAAAGCACGGTCGTGAACTAGAAGTGATCAAGAAGTGATCCTGAAACTACTTACATTCAAGCATAACTCCAAAACCGTGTTCACTTCCCAGACAGCGCCAGAAAGAGACCATCACGGCTACACACCCGGTTGATGTATTTTAATTAAGTTAAGTGTCAAGTTTTCTACAACCGGACATTAACAAATTCCCATCTGCCCATAACCGCGGGCACGGCTTTCGAAAGTTCAAAACCCTGCAGGGGTGTCCCAACTTAGCCCATCACAAGCTCTCACGGTCAACGAAGGATATTCCTTCTCCCAAGATGACCCGATCAGACTCGGGATCCCGGTTTCAAGACATTTCGACAATGGTAAAAGAAGACCAGCAAAGCCAGCCAGATGTGCCGACAAATCCCGATAGGAGCTGCACATATCTCATTCTCAGGGCACACCGGATGAGCAAGACGTCGAGTTGGCATAAACCCTGGTTGCCCAGGGAGCGCCGGACATCGCTCAGGTTGGACCAACACTCAGAGGAGCACTGGCCCGGGGGGGTTTAAATAAAGATGACCCTTGAGTCTGCAGAACCCAAGGGAAAAAATGGCTAGGTGGCAAATGGTAAAACCAAGGTTGGGCCTTGCTGGAGGAGTTTTATTCAAGGCGAACTGTCAAGGGGTTCCCATTATAACCCAACCGCGTAAGGAATGCAAAATCAAGGAACATAACACCGGTATGACGGAAACTAGGGCGGCAAGAGTGGAACAAAACACCAGGCATAAGGCTGAGCCTTCCACCCTTTACCAAGTATATAGATGCATTAATTAAATAAGATATATTGTGATATCCTAACAATGAACATGTTCCAACAAGGAACAAACTCCAATCTTCACCTGCAACTAGCAACGCTATAAGAGGGGCTGAGCAAAGCGGTAACATAGCCAAACAACGGTTTGCTAGGACAAGGTGGGTTAGAGGTTTGACATGGCAATATGGGAGGCATGATATAGCAAGTGGTAGGTATCACGGCATATGCATAGCAACAGAGCAAGCAACTAGCAAGCAAAGATAGAAGTGATTTCGAGGGTATGGTCATCTTGCCTGAGATCCCGCAAGGAAGAAGAACGAGTCCAGCAAGAAGACAAACGGACGTAGTCGAACGGATCCTCAGAAACGTGACGTTATCGGAACTAACCCAAAGAAGCAACACCGAAAAGAAGCAAACAACATAGTAAACAACCACCACATAAGCATGGCATGATGCACAACCAATTATGATGCATGTCCGGTCTAATGAGGCATGGCATGGCAATATGCAACAAACAACACTACAAATTAAGTGGAGCTCAATATGCAACGAGTTGCATATTGACAGAACACCACAAGACCTATTTAGTTCTCTCCCGTTTATGTACTCAACAATATTAAATGTTGATTATCATGGCAAGAGGTGAAGCATAACAAAACTATACCATCTAAACAATTTAAATGGGGCCGGATATAACAAACAACAAATCCGGTAAATCCCCATGTGCATTAGCAATTTAATGCAACAACAATTTTAAACATTTTAATTGTTGTTATCATGATGCGGATGACATGAACAAGTTTATGCAATTTTTTATTAAAAGTTGACAAGAGCATTATGAAGCATTTGTCACCGTGGTGGAAAGAAAAAGGGTGCCATGACGACGATAAAGAAAATGGTTCCACGGCAACGTTCCGGTTCCGGTAACTCGATTGAGATACCGATGCAAAGGAGAAGTGTGCGGATGTGTGCAAAAGATGGTGGGCGCTCTCGGATACCGGGTGTCCCATTACTCAATGGCAAGGAAGCGAGAGACACTACGGGCACGGCGCAGACAAAGGGGACATGTCATACAACACAAGCAAATCGTTCTCGGACGATCATCTCGGGGTTATACCTTCGAAGCGTGTGTTTTCGAAGCGGATTGGTTCGTAGCGGAAGTAGGGGTACATGACGACGGTAGAGGTACTCGTGATCTTGGCGGCGGTAGTCGTTCATGTTCTTAGTTGCACCATTTTCCATAGATGTTCGGGATCATGATGAGGTACTTGACGTCCATGGAGGCTTCGAGGGTCGACGGTAGTTGTTCCCGTATCATCGTGGAAGTAGTCGTACTCGGCGATAGTGGTACTTGGCATTTCGTTCGGTACTCGTTCGAGCATCAAAGGTCTTCGGTGCTACGGTAGTCGAACATGACGTTTCCAAGGGGCTCCGGATGTCGTGGTACTTGGCGAATCCGCGTGGTCGTACACGTTGAAGAAGAAATTAGTGCGACGCCGTGGCACTTGACGCATCCAAAGGGTACTTGACTGGTTCGGTCTTGGCATGCGAACAAGGATCACAGATGCATGGGGTGTAAGTTGTGCCATGGTGGTATTTGGCAGCGAGTGGGGAGGCCTCGGGGCTGCGTCTTAGCATTTCAATGACAGTAGGCCTCAAGGTTGCACAACCAAGTCAAGAAGCAGCATGAATCAGCACCAGGTAGAGCCCTGGTAGCATGGAGCATTCCAGAAGACGAGCTCAGGGCGGCTGCGCGCGATGGCAGCAACGCGGATGCAGGGTGCGGCCGTGACCGTGAACTTGGAGACGGGGACGCGAGGTGGAGGAGGAGCTGCAGGGGAGCGACCGGAGATGCGGGGACTTGGCGCAGCGGCGGCTTGCTGAGGCGGATGCATGAGGAGGTAGACGGACGGCCACGGTGGTGCTAGTTGCCGGCCTCAGGCCGCGTGACCCGTGGGCAGGCAGCGAGGGCGAGGAAGCAACCCCATGCACGGGGAAGGGAAGCAAGGCGCCGGGTCGCGCGCGAAGTGGTCTTCCTGGTGGAACTCGGTGGCGGTGGAGGCATGGGAGGAGCGGGCGGCGGCCGGGAGAACATCTCCGGCGCGAGGAACTAGGGGATCGGGCGCGAGGATCCTCCTCTGGTGCGTTGCGAGGAGAGCGAGAGGAGGGAGAGATGGGAGATGGGGATCGGGGGTTGCTGCGCGAGGGAGATGGGTCTCGGCTCCTGGCGGCCCTGGTGGGAGCGAGAGGGAGAGGTCAAAAGATAGGGTTGGGCCTAGGTTAGGATTAGGTCGGCCAAAAGGCCGGTCCAGTGGTAAGGGCGCCGGCTGGGCTTGCTGGATTGGGCTCTCCCTCTCCTCTCTTTCTTCTTTAACCGAAAAGAAATAGAGAGAAAGGAAAAGAAGGGGGATTAGGGAAAAGAGTTTGAGCAGGAGGACAATTTTCCTGGACTCATAAAAATAAGCATGACCACAGAAAAAATAGAAGTGGCAAGATTGCAGGAATTAAATTCAAATTCATTTGAATATAATTCAAATGGTTTTGAATTGGGACTAGGTTTGGTGTGGCCAAAAATGTTTGGGTTTTTGGTGGAGCTTGGAAAAAGAACAAAAGAATTATCGACAAAGTTTGAGAGTCGGAAATCGGAAGAAGGAAAGGTCAAAGATTTAACATGCAAGTGGGTTGCGGATAATTCCAAATTAATGGAATACTTTATAATAGCTCCCTAAATATTGGGAGGGTATGTTTTAAAGAGAAACCACCATGTGAGTTCCCTCGATTTAAATAGATCAACGATCTATGCAATTTATTTAGTTGAGTTTTAAAACGGGTTGCATGATGACATGATGCAATGCACATGATGCAAAGATGAATGCAACAGACGAAACAAATCACACAATGAAACCCGGAAACCCTGGAAGGCATCTGAAGCTCCGGTCTTGGGGCGTTACAACACTCCACACTACGAGAGGATCTCGTCCCGAGATCTAGAATGGCACCGGAGGGAAAATGGAAGAGGAAGAAAACAGGTAAAACTAAGTTGCTTCTTTGACAAACGAGTGAAACCAAAGAACCTTGAAAAGTTGAACAACTTGAAAGGAATAATACCACGGAGGTGATCGAAGTTGAAAAAACACTCTGTTAGGAACGAGGAACAAGGAAGAACAAATTCGGATAGCACTCCGTTTGAAAAGAGATGAAAAACTTGATAGGATGAAAAGGACTAGAGCAGAGGTCACAACACTCTGGTTAAATAGATAAGCACGAAAAGAAACACGATCCTCACCATTCGAGATAATGAGAGGAGAGAGCAACAACACAATGCCTCCGGAAGAAATGAAAGGATGGTATTAAAGGAACGGGGAAGAAAACAACATCTTCTACCTCCGATGAGCTTGCAAAGGCATCTTCAGGAGAAGGGTCGAACGGAGTTGTTGGAAAAACAAACAATGAAAGGATAAGCTTGATGTGGACTTATGGAAGACATCCCAAAATTATGAGGTGAAATTCCGCCACTAACGGAAACGATAGATTGGATTGATTTGCACAAGGAGATGAGAAGCTTATCTCACCGGAAGGATAAAAGAAGAACTTGGGACATTTATAAGCACCATAAACGCAACAATCCTAAAGGAAAGCTTGAGGAGAAATATAGCCCAAGATAACTCCAATGACGAGACTGATGGATTTAAAATATCTCATTCTTAACAACATGTGAACCATGAAACATGAACTCACATTATCAAGAATGACATAATACCACCTCTAATGATACAGAAGAAAGAATTGTACTCCGGATTGCAAGATGAAGAATACTTGAGCTCATCCAAAAAGAATCTCGATGAACACTTCGAAAAAGAATTAAATCCTTGCTGAACCGTCATGTAGAACCTCCATGAAGAACTCCGGTAAGAAAAGGATGATCAAACGAAAAGAAGTATGAAAAGAATAAGATTGAAGCCTTGCAATGATTTAGTTGGAACTCCGCGATGACATAATTGAGAGAGCTTGGAACTCCGGGAAGAAAAAATAGAGCATCTTGAACTAAGGATTTAACCATCGTGAACAAACTCCGGAAGAAGGGATTAACATGTGAATGAAAAAAGAATAAGAATTACATTATGCTTATCCTTCAACAATTAAATTGATGACAAGCAACGGATTTGGGAAACTACTTATTCTCATAGAAAGAATTAAGATAGATACAGCGCAAACTTGAGAAGATCTTCAACGATCCACCGGAAGGATTGAAACAACGAATGAATTGATACAATAACAGCGGAAGATAATTTTTTTAACAAACCGCCGTAAAAATTGAAAATGAACGAAGATACCTGAGAGAATTTATATACTAGAGAATGAAGAGATCCCAAACTGATTAGAGGAAACTTGATTGATGCACCGGTAAGATTTGGAGAATGAGAGCTGAAGTCTGAGGATGAGTAAGTCTTCTGAAAAGATGGGCTCCGGAGAATCAAATTGAAAAGAATCTTGAATTGCTCCGGATAGGTGAAAAGAATTCTCACAATCAAAACAATTATGAGAGGATGGCAACAAGCTAGAATGACGAATCTTGAAAAGAAATGGAGCAAGATTTAAGAGAAACTCTTCTTCGGTCTTCAAAATCCTAGAATGACGACGAGAAACACTACCATGAATTGTTGAGATACTCCGGGAGAATCAAAAGCAAAGAGGTTGAGCCAACGATGAAAAGAATTTGACCGATCTTAGAGAAATACATATGACTGATGATAATTCATTCTTACGTCAACTTTGAAAGAATTTCAGGATAGCTCCGGTAAAATTAGAAGAGTCAGGTAAGATCCGGGGAAAAGACCTGTGGGTTAGGTCCCACTCAAAAGAAACACCGTTGGAATGATTAGAAAGAGAGATTGCGCCGGTTGAATTAAATGGCTTGAATGAGACAACATCCTCAAAATAACTTGAACAGATTGAGAATGGAAACGAATCTTCTGAGATATCTTCAGCACTCCGGAACAATTTAATAGAGAGAGGTGACAAAATAAGAGAGTCTTCGATAAGCACTTTCAACATGGAAAAGCATGTGAAACAATGAAAAGAAATGATCAACATCGAAAGCTTGCATTGAATCCACCGGAGAAGAAAAAGAATGATGAATGATGAACTTGAGGCTCCGTTAGTATCTTCATGAGTATCACCGGGTAAGAACATTGAAAGAAATGAATGAAGAAAATTTACATGAATAAAATGGATACTTGATTCAGAAATCTGAGCCCTTGAAGAAAAACAAGGGAGGGAGGGTGGGAAAAACAAAGACAGCTTGGGACGAATGAAACAAACACCGTTGAGAATACTTAGCGTTGATCTTGCGAATGTTGAAAAAGATCGGATCCACTTGAAGAGAAACACGCCGGTTGAAAAGGATTGGCATGACAATCTCGATTATCAGGAAGGATTAGTATTCACATAGGAGTATGAGAACACCGCTTAGGAAAGGTATGGAATCAACATTTGGCTTCGAAGCAACTCAAATACCACAAACCAAAACTAAACTAGGGATTGGCTTGCAGAATAAGCCGGAACAAACATATGATAGAGATTTCGTCCGAAGTTTTCATGGTGGGGCCCACACGGGCTCGATCTTACAGCACCATCATGTACAAGGCAGTGCACATGACATACGAAGTGTCCCTGAGTCAGCATAGCCAAGGACTCATTAAGACACAATGAGACCACTGTAAAACCAACCGTGGATAGGCAGACCACTAAACGTTGAACCCCAATTTCATATCATACATCTGTCGAAAAGATATCCTAAGAGCTACTTGAATTCCCACTTATAAACTCCCAAAACTTTCCGGTTATGCAATCAGGTGTTGGGGATACAGGGGAAGCATAATATCTCACCCAAAACTAGCAAATCCTACATCCAGTTGTAGCCATCCTTCAACACATAACCAAGAAACCTTCGGAAATCATTTACCTCAACCTTCGAAAAGCATCCGTTATACGAGTTATGGCAATACTCCCAAACTCCCGCCCCAGTACAGGGTGGCGTCGAGGTTATCTCACCAACAACTACATAAAAGAGATTTTCGATGTCAACAAAACTCAGGTATTCCAGAACTGCAACGATAAAATTGTGATAACAACACCTCAGAGCTCAACTCCCGGGACATTGCCACAACCCCTAAATGTCAGGAGGCACCAAGAACAATGTTCTCGTCACAAAACCATCGGAACGATTCCAAGATACCCGCGTGATCCAAAAAAATTTGTGAAATTTGAGAAGAGAAGAGTCAAAACTCTACGTCATGAGGCCTCACTAGAGCGACAAAGGGACCGAGAAGTAAAAGAATCCTACTCTCCGATATAAATTATCCTAAAAGACTCAAAAAAATTCTAGACTCAACAACGCCAATGAATAGATCAAGCAGGGGGCTCCTAAGTCGGGGAAGGCTCTGATTACCAACTTGTAACACCCACGGTGCGGCTATATTTCCCACGTGTCGGAGCACGACTTAGAGGCATAACCGCATTGTAGGCATGTCGCAAGAGGGGTAATCTTTACACATCCCATGTACTGAATAAGAAAGGGATAAAGAGTTGGCTTACAATCGCCACTTCACACAATACATGAATATAGTATTACATCATCTAGATACAATCAAGGTCCGACTACGGAACCAAAATAAAAGAAGACCACCCCTAATGCGAAAGATCCCCGATCGCCCCGACTGGGCTCCACTACTGATCGACTGGAAACGAAACAACACAACGAACACGATCTTCATCGAGCTCCTCCTTGAGCTCGGCTGCGTCACCTGCACGGTCATCATCGGCACCTGCAACTGGTTTTGGAAGTAATCTGTGAGTCACGGGGACTCAGCAATCTCGCACCCTCGCAATCAAGACTATTTAAGCTTATGGGTAGGAAAAAGGTAATGAGGTGGAGCTGCGGCAAGCACTAGCATATACGGTGGCTAACATACGCAAATGAGAGCGAGGAGAGAAGGCAAAGCACAGTCATGAACTAGAAGTGATCAAGAAGTGATCCTGAAACTACTTACGTTCAAGCATAACTCCAACACCGTGTTCACTTCCCGGACACCGCTGGAAAGAGACCATCATGGCTACACACGCGGTTGATGTATTTTAATTAAGTTAAGTGTCAAGTTTTCTACAACCGGACATTAACAAATTCCCATCTGCCCATAACCGCGGGCACGGCATTTGAAAGTTCAAAACCCTGTAGGGGTGTCCCAACTTAGCCCATCACAAGCTCTCATGGTCAACGAAGGATATTCCTTCTCCCAGGACGACCCGATCAGACTCGGAATCCCGGTTTCAAGACATTTTGACAATGGTAAAACAAGACCAGCAAAGCCACCCAGATGTGCCGACAAATCCCAAAAGGAGCTACACATATATCGTTCTCAGGGCACACCGGATGAGCAAGACATCGGGTTGGCATAAACCCTGGTTGCCCAGGGGGCGCCGAACATCACTCAGGTTGGACCAACACTCAGAGGAGCACTAGCCCGGGGGGTTTAAATAAAGATGACCCTTGAGTCTGCAGAACCCAAGGGAAAAAAGGGCTTGGTGGCAAATGGTAAAACCAAGGTTGGGCCTTGCTGGAGGAGTTTTATTCAAGGCGAACTATCAAGGGGTTCCCATTATAAACCAACCGCGTAAGGATCGCAAAATCAAGGAACATAACACCGGTATGACGGAAACTAGGGCGGCAAGAGTGGAAAAAAACACCAGGCATAAGGCCGATCCTTCCACCCTTTACCAAGTATATAGATGCATTAATTAAATAAGAGATATTGTGATATCCCAACAATGAACATGTTCCAACAAGGAACAAACTCCAATCTTCACCTGCAACTAGCAACGCTATAAGAGGGGCTGAGCAAAGCGTTAACATAGCCAAACAGCGGTTTGCTAGGACAAGGTGGGTTAGAGGTTTGACATGGCAATATGGGAGGCATGATATAGCAAGTGGTAGGTATCGCGGCATAGGCATGGCAATTTAAATGGGGCGGGATATAACAAACAACAAATCCGGTAAATCCCCATATGCATTAGCAATTTAATGCAACAACAATTTTATACATTTTAATTGTTGTTATCATGATGCGGATGACATGAACAAGTTTATGCAATTTTTTATTAAAAGTTGACAAGAGCATTATGAAGCATTTGTCGCCGTGGTGGAAAGAAAAAGGGTGCCACGGCAACGATAACGAAAACGGTGCCACGGCAACTTTCCGGTTCCGGTAACTCGATTGAGATAACGATGCAAAGGAGAAGTGTGTGGATGCATGCAAAAGATGGTGGGCCCTCCCGGATACCGGGTGTCCCATGAGTCGATGGCAAGGAAGCGAGAGACACTACGGGCACAACGCAGACAAAGGGGACATGTCATACAACACAAGCAAATCATTCTCGGACGATCATCTCGGGGTTATACCTTCGAAGCATGCGTTTTCGAAGCGGATCGGTTCGTAGCGGAAGTAGGGGTACATGACGACGGTAGAGGTGCTCGTGATCTTGGCGGCGGTAGTCGTTCACGTTCTTAGTTGCACAATTTTCCGTAGATGTTCGGGATCACGATAAGGTACTTGACGTCCATGGAGGCTTCCAGGGTCGACGGTAGTTGTTCCTGTATCATCGTGGAAGTAGTCGTACTCGGTGATAGTGGTACTTGGTGTTTCGTTCGGTACTCGTTCGAGCATCCCAGGTCTTTGGCGCTACGGTAGTCGAACCTGACGTTTCCAAGGGTCTCCGGATGTCGTGGTACTTGGCGAATCCGCGTGGTCGTACATGTTCAAGAAGAAATTAGTGCGACGTCGTGGCACTTGACGCATCCAAAGGGTACTTGATGGGTTCGGTCTTGGCGTGCGAACGAGGATCACAGATGCATGGGGTGTAAGTTGTGCCACGGTGGTATTTGGCAGCGAGTGGGGAGGCCTCAGGGCTGCGTCTTAGCATTTCAATGACAGTAGGCCTCAAGGTTGCACAACCAAGTCAAGCAGTAGCACGAATCAGCACTAGGTAGAGCCTTGGCAGCACGGAGCATGCCAGAAGACGAGCTCAGGGCGGCTGCGCGCGATGGCAGCAACGCGGATGCAGGGTGCGGTGGTGACCGTGAACTTGGCGACAGGGACGCGAGGTGGAGGAGGAGCTGCAGGGGAGCGGCCGGAGATGTGGGGACTTGGCGCAGCAGCGGCTTGCCGAGGCGGATGCAGGAGGAGGTAGACGGACGGCCATGGCGGCGCTAGTTGCCGACCTCAGGCCGCGTGACCCGTTGGCAGGCAGCGAAGGCGAGGAAGCAGCCCCATGCACGGGGAAGGGAAGCAAGGCACCGGGTCGCGCGCGAAGTGGTCTTCCTGGTGGAACTAGGCGGCGGTGGAGGCATGGGAGGAGCGGGCGGCGGCTGGGAGAACATCTCCGACACGAGGAACTGGGGGATCGTGCGCGAGGATCCTCCTCTGGTGCGTTGCGAGGAGAGCGAGAGGAGGGAGAGATGGGATATGGGGACCGGGGGTTGCTGCGTGAGGGAGATGGGTCTCGGCTCCTGGCGGCGCTAGTGGGAGCGAGAGGGAGAGGTCAAAAGAGAGGGTCGGGCCTAGGTTAGGATTAGGTGAGCCAAAAGGCCGGTCCAGTGGTAAGGGCGCCGGCTGGGCTTGCTGGATTGGGCTCTCCCTCTCCTCTCTTTCTTCTTTAATCGAAAAGAAATAGAGAGAAAGGAAAAGAAGGGGGATTAGGGAAAAGAGTTTGAGCAGGTGGACAATTTTCCTGGACTCATAAAAATAAGCATGACCACAGAAAAAATAGATGTGGCAAGATTGCAGGAATTAAATTCAAATTCATTTGAATATAATTTAAATGGTTTTGAATTGGGACTAGGTTTGGTGTGGCCAAAAATGTTTGGGTTTTTGGTGGAGCTTGGAAAAAGAACAAAAGAATTATCGACAAAGTTTGAGAGTCGGAAATCGGAAGAAGGAAAGGTCAAAGATTTAACATGCAAGTGGGTTGCGGATAATTCCAAATTAATGGAATACTTTATAATAGCTCCCTAAATATTGGGAGGGTTATTTTAAAGAGAAACCACCATGTGAGTTCCCTCGATTTAAATAGATCAACGATCTATGCAATTTATTTAGTTGGGTTTTAAAACGGGTTGCATGATGACATGATGCAATTCACATGATGCAAAGATGAATGCAACAGACGAAAAAAATCACACAACGAAACCCGGAAACCCTGGAAGGTATCTGAAGCTCCGGGCTTGGGGCGTTACAGTAGTAGCCGATGCATTGAGCCGCAAAAGTCATGTAAATACCCTCATGACCGAAGAGTTACCCAAGGAGTTAGCAGAAGACCTTCGCGAGCTATGTTTGATGATAGTTCCGAGAGGTTATGTAGCAACGTTGGAAATTCAGTCTAACTTGATGGATAAGATCAGAGAAGCTTAGAAGGTGGACAAGGAGATAGACGAGATAAAGGAAAGGATGAGTAAAGGAAAGGCTAAAGGATTTCATGAGGATGAGCACGATACCTTATGGTTTGAGGATCGTGTATATGTGCCAAATGATCAGGAGATCAGGAAGTTGATTCTGCAAGAGGCCCATGATTCGCCATATTTGATTCACCCAGGTAATACCAAAATGTATCTGGATTTGAAGGACAGTTTCTGGTGGACCGGAGTGAAGAGGGATATTGCGGAGTATGTAGCAGTTTGTGATGTATGTCAGAGAGTGAAGGCAGAGCATCAGAAGCCAGCCGGATTGTTATAGCCATTGCCGATACTCGAATGGAAGTGGGATAAGCTAGGCATGGATTTTATCATGGGATTACCCAGGACTCATTCTGGCTATGACTCGATATGGGTTGTAGTCGATCATTTGACGAAAGTAGCTCATTTCATCCCACTGAAGACCACTTACACCAGTGCTAAGTTGGCAAAGATATACATGACCAGGATCATATGTCTGCATGGCGTTCCAAGGACCATTGTATCAGATAGAGGAACCTAGTTTACTTCAAAGTTTTGGAATCGGTTGCATGAAACTTTGGGAACCAGGCTAGAGTTCAGTACAGCTTTTCACCCGCAGACAGATGGACAGACTGAGAGGGTAAATCAGATTCTGGAGGACATGTTGAGAGCTTGTGCGCTAGATTATGGATCTAGTTGGGACGATAATTTGCCATACGCAGAGTTCTCTTATAACAACATCTATCAAGCCATTTTGAAGATGGCCCCTTCCGAAGCCCTGTACGGAAGGAGGTGCAGAACACCGTTGTTTTGGGATGAAGTTGGAGACTGACAGTTGTTTGGACCATATTTGATTAAGGAATCGGAAGAAAAGGTTAAGCTGATTCGCGATAGACTCAAAGTAGCCCAATCCAGGCAGAAGAGCTATGCGGATTTTAAATCCAAGGAGATAGTTTACGAAGTTGGAGACAGAGTGTATCTTCGTGTATCCCCACTTCGAGGAGTTAAGCGCTTTGGAGTTAAGGGAAAGTTAGCGCCACATTTTGTAGGACCATACAAAGTTTTGGAACGTATGGGAGAAGTTGCCTACAAGTTGGAGTTAGTTGAAGGACTGTCAGGAGTTCATGATGTGTTTCATGTTTCACAGCTGAAAAAGTGTCATGCTGAGATGGCCGATATACCATTAAGAGATATAGTGCCCTTGGAGGCGATTCAGTTGGATAGCGATTTGACGTATGAGGACAAACCAATTAAGATACTCGAGTTTGCCAGCCGTGTTACACGCAACAAAGTAATCAAGTTCTGCAAAGTTCAGTGGAGCCACCATACCGAAGATGAAGCCACCTGGGAACGGGAGGAAGACCTACGGAAGGATCACTCCCACCTATTTTCTAGCCAACCCGAATCTCGAGGGCGAGATTCATCTTAAGGGGGGTAGGTTTGTAACATCCCAAATTTTCAATTTGGAATGTTATACATTAGATCATCATTGCATATCATATTTTATTGCATTTTGGTTGATCCTAGAAATTCTACGCAACTCAAGGACCCACAGAGAGAGTTGGGATTTCGTTATTTTCATATTCGAGTTTTTCTCGAATTTTGAAAAGAGGATCGTTTGATTTTAATTATTTACTCTTCGATTATTTATTTTATAAAAATAAAAGAGAGAGGATAAAATGACTTCCTCAAAATAGAGAAATATTGAAGATTTAATATTAAAATCAAATAAGATTTTTATTCAGAGTTTTATTGCTATTTTATTTGAATTAGGAAAAAAGTGCGTTTTTCAAAATTGCATTTTAGGCACAAATAAATGTTCACCTTGTCCGGCTTATTTTTAGAGGACGGGGAAATTTTATTTCGGGATTTTTGGAGTCTGTTTAGTATTTCTGTTATTTTATTTTCTGAGCGTCGGAATTATTTAAAAAAAAGATGCGAACCGACTCCGGGCCGTAAGCGGCCAGGACTCCTCGGGCCGGCCCTTATAAGTCGCGGCCCCGAGCCCCTGACCAGCCCAAGCCGCCACCGCGCCCTAACCCTAACCCTAGCCCTTATCCGCCGCCGCCACCCGCGCCGCGCCGCGCCCCACGCCGCCGCGCCGGAGCGTCAGACCCTCACCGGACCTCGAGGTTGTTGCCTCGGTTTTTGAGAGAAAACCATTTTGGTTTTTTTTTCGATCCGGTTCGGTTTATTTTTTTCGGTTTAGTTATTTAGCAAACGCCCATTTTTGCGTTCATTTTAGCGAACGGTTTTCACCGTTTAGCCGCAGACAGCGAACGTTCGTTCATTAGCCTGTTCGTCAGTTTTTCTTTTTCTCGAATTTTCCACGATTATTTTCGATCGCGATTTCTGATCTGATTTTCGCTTTAGTATAACTTTTCACTCGTTTAACGGAATCAAGCGATTTAAACGCCTAGAGTTTCGTCTCGAAACCCTCTTTCCATTTAGTCAACTTAAATAATTTTTTGCTACTGTAAAATTTGACTTTAGTCTATCTTAGTAAACGAAGCCTGTTTCTTTCGCCGTTTGAGTTTTGTTTCTTCGTTTGATGTGATTCTTTTTGCAAACCGGAGTTCTTAAGTTGAACTTTCTGGTTAGATCTCTTATTCGAGTTTTACCCGTGCCCTTACTTGATTGCTTATTGGATGCTTGTTTGTTTGTGATAGAACACCTGTAGTGCGAAGCGTGGTACTACGAGTCTCTAGGTTTCGCGGATCATTGAGTCTTGTGGGGAAAAGTGCACAGACCTCTGCAGAGTGTACAAACTAATCATGGTTAGCCGTGTCACCAGTTGTGGACATCTTGAGTATATAGTTCTTGGATTATCATGTGGATCTCATCACTCTTAATTATATAATTTTGTTTGGGTTAATGATTACTTTCAATTGGGATTTAGATGGGGTTTACCATTCTCAATGTTTTCAACAAATTTTGAAGTTAAACAAAATATATTCCTTTGAAGTAGGGAAAAATTGGCTTTATGCAAAACATATCAACCATACAGCCTCCATCGGCCTTATATGCATATAGTGATAGCTTTATTCTATTCATTATTCTCTGGTGTTACCTTGCCAGCATATTCTATGTGATGACCCATTTTCGGGCTGCAACGTATCATGTTGCAGACTTTTAAGATGACGATTAAGGAGCCTTAGGTCGTGGTCTTTCACTCAGTGATGTCGTTGGAGTTGCTGGACTCACTTTATCTTCCAAGTCTTCCGCTGTTATCGTATTAGATGGCCTTAAGCCATATTTATTGTGATAAGTTCTCTTTTGAGACATTCGATGTAATAAGTGTGTGATTGCCACTATGTTATAAATCCTTCAAGTACTGTGTGTGTCAGCATTACCGATCCAGGGATGACACTTATACACAGAGATCAGACTGTTTGAGGTCTGGTCGCTACAACTAGGTTGAGCGCGAGGAAATCCAACTAGTCCAGTTGAGCATTTGGGTCATGTGTGAACATGCAACTGGGTAGGGAAGAGTTGCTTGTCGAGTATATACTTGCAAGTGAGACAAAAAAGGGTTTGGCCCAGTTGCGTGTCGTGAGTGGACTTGCAACTAGGACAAAAATAAGTCAGGCCCCTCGTTGCGTATCAAGGGTAGTAACAAGTGGGAAAATTGATCATGTCCCCTGTTGAATATCGAGTGAGGACTTGCAAGTGGGCAAAAAAAGCCCTCCCCCAGTTGCATGCCAGGGGTGTGGTTGTACTTGTGACTAGGAAACAATGGGTTGAGCCCAGTTGCATGTTGACTATGGACTCGCCAGTGGGAAAAGAAAAATGCAGACCCCCAATTACATGTCAAGGACCGAGTTTCATCTGGGACAAAAAAGGTCAGCCCCTAATTGCGCGTCAGGGTGGACTTGTAACAGGGAGAAAATGGGTCACCCCTAGTTGCGTATCGTATCGAGGATAGAGTTATATCTCAGAAATTGGTTAGGCCCCTAGTTTCATATTGAGGGTGGACTTCCAACTCAGACAAAAAAAGGTTGACCCCAATTGCATGTCACGGGTTTAGTTTGACTTGCAGCTAGGACCAAAAATGGGTTGGGTGCTAGTTGCGTGTCGATAGTGGACTTGCAATTGAGACAAGAAAAAAAGGTAGGCCCACAATGGATGGTCCCCCAGTTGCATGTTGAAGGTGGACTTGCAGGTGGGATAAAAATTGGGTGGGGCCCCCAGTTGCGTATTGAAGCTCGAGTTGCAACTAGGAAATTTTTTGGTCGGTTGATACATCCCCAACGAATCTATAAGTTATGAAGTATTCATGTTGTTATATTGTCATTCTTGGATGTTTTACAATCATTTTATAGCAACTTTATATCATTTTTTGGGACTAACCTATTGACCCAGTGCCCATGCCAGTTGATGTTTCTGCTTGTTTTTTTTACATCAAAGGAAATCAATATCAAACGGAGTTCAAACACCACAAAACTTTTTGTGGATTTTTATGGACCAGAAGACATCCAATGGGCCAGAGCAGGACCTGGGGGGTGCCCCAAGGGGGTCACAACCCACCAAGGAGCGCCTGGGGGGCAAGGTGCGCCTAGTTGGGTTGTACCCACCTCGGTGGCCTCCTGTACCCCCAGTTCGCCCAATAAAATGTCAAATATTCCAAAAACCCTCTGGGTTACCCCTAGATCATAAGTTCCGCCGCAAGCCTCTGTAGCCACGAGAAACCAATCTAGACCTTGTTCTGGCACCCTGCCGGAGGGGGGAATCATCACCAGTGGCCATCCTCATCATCTCTGCGGCCACCATGATGAGGAGGGACTAGTCCACCCTCTCTCTCTCTCTCTCGTGTTCTTGATGGCACGATCTTGATGTATCAAGGGCTTTGTTAATATAGTTGGATCATATGGTGTTTTCCCTTCTATGTCTTGTTGTGATGAATTGAGTTTTCCCTTTTAGACTTCATTTTATCGGATTTAATACTTTTATGGATTTGAGAGCACTTGATATATGTCTTGCACATGAATAACGGTGGTGACAATGGGGTATTATTTTGATTCACTTGATATATTGATACGTCTCCATCGTATCTACTTTTCCAAACACTTTTGCCCTTCTTTTCGACTCTAACTTGCATGATTTGAATGGAACTAACCCGGACTGACGTTGTTTTCAGCAGAATTATCATGGTGTTATTTATGTGCAGGAAAAAACATTCTCGGAATGACCTGAAACTTCACGGAGCAGAAAATATGAAAAATACCTACAAAAGATGAAGGCCAGGGGTCCCACCACCTCTCCACGAGGGTGGGGGTGTGCCTGCCCCCCTAGGGCGCCCCCTACCTCGTGGGCCCCCTGTTGCCTCTCCGACTCCAACTCCATATACTGTGTTTCGGGGAGAAAAAATCAGAGAGAAGAAATCATCGTGTTTTACGATACGAAGCCGCCGCCAAGCCCTAAAACCTCTCGGGAGGGCTGATGTGGAGTTCGTTCGGGGCTCCGGAGAGGGCAATCCGTCGCCATCATCATCATCAACCATCCTCCATCACCAATTTCATGATGCTCACCGTTGTGCGTGAGTAATTCCATCATAGGCTTGCTGGACGGTGATGGGTTGGATGGGATCTATCATGTAATCGAGTTAGTTTTATTAGGGTTTGATCCCTAGTGTCCACTATGTTCTGATATTGATGTTGCTATGACTTTGCTATGCTTAATGCTTGTCACTAAGGCCCGAGTGCCATGATTTCAGATCTGAACCTATTATGTTTTCATCAATATATGAGTGTTCTTAATCCTATCTTGCAAGTCTATAGTCACCTATTATGTGTTATGATCCGTTAACCCCAAAGTGACAATAATCGGGATACTTACCGGTGATGACCGTAGTTTGAGGAGTTCATGTATTCACTATGTGTTAATGCTTTGTTCCGGTTCTCTATTAAAAGGAGGCCTTAATATCCCTTAGTTTCCGTAAGGACCCCACTGCCACAGGAGGGTCAGACAAAAGATGGCATGCAAGTTCTTTTCCATAAGCACGTATGACTATATTCGGAATACATGCCTACATTACATTGACGAACTGGAGATAGTTCTGTGTCACCCTAGGTTATGACTGTTACATGATGAACCGCATCCGACATAATTCTCCATCACCGATCCATTGCCTACGAGCTTTCCATATATTGTTCTTCGCTTATTTACTTTCCCGTTGCTATTGCTATCATCACTACAAAATACCAAAAACATTACTTTTACTATTGTTACCTTTTTCTACCGTTACCATTACTATCATATTACTTTGGTACTAAATACTTTGCTGCAGATATTAAGTTTCCAGGTGTGGTTGAATTGACAACTCATCTGCTAATACTTGAGAGTATTCTTTGGCTCCCCTTGTGTCGAATCAATAAATTTGGGTTGAATACTCTACCCTCGAAAACTGTTGCGATCCCCTATACTTGTGGGTTATCAAGACTATTTTCTGGCGCCGTTGCCGGGGAGCATAGCTCTATTCTTTGAGTCACTTGGGATATATATATCTGCTTATCATCATGAAGAACTTGAGAGATCTAAAAACCAAGATCTATCCCTCAACTACGAGGTGAGGTAAGGAACTGCCATCTAGCTCTGCACTTGATTCACCTTCTGTTTTGAGTAAGCTTGCGACACCTACACCTGCTTATGCTATTCGTTCTGATATGTCGCATGTTATTGATGATGCCACTTCTGCTATTCATGATACTTATGATGAAACTACTTCTATGCTTGATACTATTGTCCCACTTGGTAAATTTCTTGATTAACAACTTGCTAGAGCTAGAGAAATTGAAAATATTGAATCTGATGATACTGATGAAAGTGATGATGAAGAATCACTTGTTATTCCTAAGGGTTATGTTTTTGATCAAGAAGCTTCTTTAGCCATTTTTGCTTGCAAAAATAGAAATGAACTCAAAAGGTTATTAGCTAAATGGAGTAAGCAATCTCTAAATGCTAGAATGAAACCTGACCCTGCTTTTGCTACTTCACCTATCTTTGTTACTGATAAGGATTATGAATTCTCTGTTGATCCTGATATAGTTACTTTGGTTGAATCTGATCCTTTTCATGGTTATGAATCTGAAAGTGTTGTGGCACATCTTACTAAATTGAATGATATAGCTACCCTGTTTACTAAAGATGAGAGAACTCGCTCCTTTTATATCCTTAAAATATTTCCGTTCTCATTAAAGGGTGATGCTAAGACATGGTTTAATTCTCTTGATCCTGGTTGTGTGCGTAGGCCCCAGGATATGATTTATTACTTCTCTGCTAAATATTTCCCTGCTCATAAGAAACAAGCTACTTTAAGGGATATATATAATTTTGTGCAAATTGAAGAAGAGAGTCTCCCACAAGCTTGGGGGAGGCTTCTCCAATTACTTAATGCTTTTCCTGATCATCCTCTTAAGAAAAATGAAATACTTGATATCTTTTATAATGGACTAACCGATGCCTCCAGAGATTACCTGGATAGTTGTGCTGGTTCTATTTTCAGGGAAAGAACACCGGATGAAGCTAAAATTCTATTGAATAATATGTTGACAAATGAAAATAATTGGACACCTCCGGAGCCAATTCCTGAGCCTATTCCTAAACCACCTCTGAAGAAGAGGGGTATTCTATTTATCAGTCCTGAAGATATGCAAGAGGCAAAGAAATCTATGAAAGAAAAAGGTATTAAAGCTGAATATGTTAAGAATTTACCTCCTATTGAAGAAATACACGGTCTAAATTTACCGCTTGTTGAAGAAACATATAATCTTAATCCATTACCTATTGAAGAAACTCATGGTCTTGATAACCCGACACAGGTAGTAAAGGTAAATTCTCTCTATAGATATGATAAAGGTGAAATCCCATTTACTAAATTTGCTAGCCCATGCTTAGATGAGTTTGATAAATTTATGGCTAAGCAAGAAGACTTTAATGCTTATTTTGGTAGAAAATTGAAATACAATTCAAATATGCTTAAACACTTGGGTGATTATATGGCTAATGTTAAAGGTGAACTTAAACTTATTAGTAAACATGCTTCTATGGTTACCACTCAAGTAGAACAAGTACTTAAAGCTCAAAATGATTTGCTCAATGAATTGAATAGTAAAGATAATGATAATGATGTTAGAGTTATGACTAGAGGTGGCAAGATGACTAAAGAACCTTTGTATCCTGAAGGCCACCCTAAGAGAATTGAGCAAGATTCTTAGAGAAATAATATAGATGTACCTAGTTCTTCTAAAAAGAAGAAAAAGAAAAATGATAGGACTTTGCATGCTTCTAGTGATTATGTTAATGATAATGTTCATAATGATGCTCAACCTAGTAATGATAATGACATAGAAATTGAACCTGTTGTTGATCTTGATAACCCACAATCAAAGAATCAACGTTATGATAAGAAAGACTTTGTTGCTAGGAAACATGGTAAAGAAAGAGAACCATGGGTTCAGAAACCCATGCCTTTTCCTCCCAAACCATCCAAGAAAAAGGATGATCAGGATTTTGAGCGCTTTGCTGAAATGATTAGACCTATCTTTTTGCGTATGCAATTAACTGATATGCTCAAAACCAATCCTTATGCTAAGTACATGAAAGATATTATTACAAATAAAAGAAAGATACCGGAAGATGAAATTTCCACCATGCTTGCTAATTATACTTTTAAGGGTGGAATACCAAAGAAACTTGGTGATCTCGGTGTACCAACTATACCATGCTCCATTAAAAGAAATTATGTTAAAACTGCTTTATGTGATCTTGGAGCCGGTGTTAGTGTTATGCCTCTCTCTTTATATCGTAGCTTGATTTGAATAAGTTGACACCTACTGAAATATCTTTGCAAATGGCTAATAAATCAAATGCTATACCTGTCGGTATTTGTGAGGATGTGCCTGTTGTACTTGCAAACATTACTATTTTAACGGACTTTGTTATTCTTGATATTCCCGAGGACGATAGTATGTCTATTATTCCGGGAAGACCCTTTTGAATACTGCAGGGGCTGTTATTGATTGCACTAAAGGCAACGTCACTTTTCATGTTAATGGTAATAAGCATACGGTACACTTTCCGAGGAAACAACCTCAAGTTCATAGTATCAACTCAATTGGAAAAACTCCATCGATTATATTTGTAGGTTTTGAATTTCCTCTTCCTACTGTCAAGAAGAAATATGATATTCTTATTATTGGGGATGTGCATATCCCCGTTGAGGTAACATAGTGTTATTCAAAATTTCTCCTGTTCCATGTTATTCGGAATGAGTTCGTTAACAAGACTTGATCAACCTTGTTAGTGGATTCCTTTTGATGATCATGAGATGGATGAAACTAGAAGGCACAACCTTCTGTACCCCATTTTTACTTTCTATTATTTATATTAAATAAAATAAAAATAAATATTTCTATGTCTGTTATCTGATTATCCGTGCAATATAAAAATACCTCGAAAATAAAAGTTCTCCAAATGCCCTGAAATTTAAATACGATTTTTTCTAGAATATTTGAGAATATTTGGCACTAAGAACATAGCAGGGGGCAACCACCTGCCCACGAGGGTGGAGAGCGCGCCCCCTGCCTCGTGGGCCCACGGTGGCCCTCCTCCACTTATTCCTGCACCCACACACTCATTCTTCCTCCCCCAAACACGAATATCCAGCTCAAGCATGAGTTCTAGCTCACTTTGCTGCCATTTTCGATCTCCTTGCTCAAAGCACCTCTCACAAAACTGCTTGGGGAGATTGTTCCTTGGTATGTGACTCCTCCATTGGTCCAATTAGTTTTTTTTCTAGTGATTTATTCATTGCAAATTTTTGCTGCTTAGGTGACCCTGTTCTTGAGCTTGCATGTCAAATTTATATGGTCAAAAGTAATTTTGATGCATGATATAGGCCCTAGGCACTTGTAGAAGTAGTTACTATCAATATTATTGAGTTTGGTTTACTTTTATTTTGAAGTTACTAAAAATTTCAGAATTTTTCAAAAAATGATGAGGAGACTTTTGAGGGGCTCATCGAGCCAAAGATCGAAGGAAAAGGCACCAAAGCCTAAGTATAATCTTCCTCGCGCCATGGAGGTTCGGGCGTGTGAATGGCCTTCCGATGATTTGTTGAGAGCAGCCGGGATTTATGAAGATTTTCATGAATTGGCTAAGAATGCAGGCCTCACCGCTTTCCTCCACGACCAATGCGATCACTATCTCTTACTCACAAATATCTTTGTGCAAAACTTTCATTTCCATTCTAGGAGCTCACCACCTACGGTGGAGTTTTATTTATATGATGGGCATAAGGAGATGTCACTTTATGATTTTTGTCGGGTTTGTTTAGTCCCTTTTGAGGGCAAGATAGAAGAACCACATCGCGATGATGTGGAGGGGTTTATTGACACTATCACTGTAGGGGAAACAAGGAAGGTCTCCGATGCACGAATCACTAGCATACATTTTCCTGTTTTACGTTATTTTGCATTATTTGCTAGTCATTGCTTAATTGGTCGCGGAAACTGTGGAAACCTTAGTATCCCTGATATTATTATTTTGCTCCACGGTTTATATGGTGATAACTTGTTAGTATGGGCGGCATTACTGCCAAACGCTTAAGTCTAAACCGTACAAAGGGCCCCATCTTTGGAGGCATCTATGCTTCACGCCTAGCTGCACATTTTAACATACCTATTAGGCATTATGAGAAGGAAGAAAAAGTGTTGCCTCGTGTTTATCTAGATTATAAAAGTATGGTGGCACATGATTTTATTGTTAAGAATAGGGAAGGAGAGCTTAATTATCAATTGTTCTTTAATAAACATCATCCTGAGACTATTACCCTGCCTGCTCCTTCTTTGTTTGACTTACCTGTAGGCCAGTACCTTGTTCCATTGAAGGCTATTCACGCCTACCGAAACCCTGCACCAGCTATTGAGCCAGAGCCGAAACCACAAGTTGATCCTTCACACGACAGTCTAATTACCAGTGGGATCCGGAGATGATTGTCAGCCAGTGGCAATCGGAGTCTTTCTCTTCTTCTTCTTAGTACGACCACAACTACTATTATGGATATCCGCCAGGCCAGCCGTGGCCATAGACCAACTTAGTCCAAAAGCCTAAGCTTGGGGGAGTACGTATTTCCCACCGACATTACATTTATGTTCACACACTCATTGCTAGATGTCGTTGCTCATACTTTTTCATTGTATCATCCATGCTAGTTTATTTTCCTTTTTATGATTTCTTCTTGTGTGTTTAATAAACCTTAAGAAAAAACCAAAAAAAATAGTTGTAGCTTTTAATCAGTTTAATTTCCATGCTTGTAGTAGTAATTAAAAATAAAACCCAAAAAGATTTCATGTTCTTCTTTTGCTTGTTGGGAGCTTTCCCGTGTAAATAGTTTTATTTCTTTTCTTTCTTTGGGGGTCGATAGGAGAAGACCATAATTAAATTGTTGAAGTGGCTCTTATATGTATTATTGTTTATCTGACAAAAGAGCCCATATTGCCTTGTCTTCTCCTATTTATTGAATGCCTGCAGATTCCAGCTTAGTCCAATGCACGTGCACTATTATTATTATTCACATCGTTCGGTCATGCAAGTGAAAGGCAATTATGATGATATATGATGGACTGGCTGAGATGAGAAAAGCTGGTATGAACTCGACCTCTTTTGGTTTTGTAAATATGATTAGTTCATCATTCCTGATTCAGCCTATTATGAATAAACATGTTTGCAACGACAATTAGAGATCATAGTTTCTTGTGACATGCTTGATTAGCTATGAGTTATAATGGTTTACCTTGTGTGCCAACATGCTATTGAGATAGTTATAATGTGGTATGATAGGGTGGTATCCTCCTATGAATGATTTAAGTGACTTGACTTGGCGCATGTTCACGCATGTAGTTGAAACAAAATCAACATAGCCTTCACGATATTTATGTTCATGGTGGATTATATCCTACTCATGCTTGCATTCGGTGTTGATTAATTTTAATGCATGTTCATGACTGTTGTCGCTCTCTAGCTGGTCGCTTCCCAGTCTTTTGCTAGCCTTCACCTGTACTAAGCGGGAATACTGCTTGTGCATCCAATCCCTTAAACCCCAAAGTTATTCCACATGAGTCCACTATACCTACCTATATACGGTATCTACCTGCCGTTCCAAGTAAATTTGTATGTGCCAAACTCTAAACCTTCAAATAAATATCCTGTTTGCATGCTCTAATAGCTCTTGTATCAACTAGGGTTGTCTGTATCTTCCATGTTACGCGGGTTATTCTCAAGAGGAGTGGACTCTGCTCCTCACTCACGAGATAAATGGCTGGTCACCGGGATGCCCAGTCCCATGCTTTATGCAAACTAAATCAAAATAATTGCAAACAACCCCCCCCCCCTGGGACTCTTGCTAGTTGGAGGCACTCGTTGTTTCGAGCAAGCCATGGATTGATGCTTGTTGGTGGAAGGGGGAGTATAAACTTTACCATTCTGTTTGGGAACCGCCTATAATGTGTGTAGCATGGAAGATATTGCCATCTCTTGGTTGTTATGTTGACAATGAAAGTATACCGCTCAAAATATTATTCACCTCTGTTTCAAAACCGAGCTCTGGCACCTCTACAAATCCCTGCTTCCCTCTGTGCAGGGCCTATCTATTTACTTTTATACTGAGTCATCATCCTCTTATTAAAAAGCACCAGTTGGAGAGCACCGCTGTCATTTGCATTCATTATTGTTAGTTTACATTGAGTATGACTTGACTGGATCTCTTTTACCATGAATTACAATGTCTAGTCAGTCCTTGGTCTTTAAAGGTGCTCTGCATTTATGTTTTGCGGTCTCAGAAAGGGCTAGCGAGGTACCATCTTGTTATATCATATTATGATTGTTTTGAGAAAGTGTTGTCATCCGAGATTTATTATTATTGCTCGCTAGTTGATTATGCTATTGATATGAGTAAACTTGAGACCTATGCGTTATTGCAAATGTGGTTAGTTATAATCTTTGCTGAAAACTTGAATGCTGGCTTTATATATTTACATCAACAAGAGCAAACAGAGTTTGTAAAAGTTTTTTTCCTTATCACTTTCAATTTATCAACTGAATTGCTTGAGGACAAGCAAAGGTTTAAGCTTGGGGGAGTTGATACGTCTCCGGCGTATCTACTTTTTCAAACACTTTTTCCCTTGTTTTGGACTCTAACTTGCATGATTTGAATGGAACTAACCCGGATTGATGTTGTTTTCAGCAGAATTACCCTGGTGTTATTTATGTGCAGGAACAAACATTCTCGGAATGACTTGAAACTTCACAAGGTGACTTTTCAGAAAATATGAAAGTACCTGCAAAAGATGAACGCCAGGGGCCCACCACCTCTCCACGAGGGTGGGGGGCGCGCCCCCTACCTCGTGGGCCCCCTGTTGCCTCTCCAACTCCAACTCCATATATTGTGTTTAGGGGAGAAAAAAATCAGAGAGAAGAAATCATCGCGTTTTACGATACGGAGCCGCCGCCAAGCCCTAAAACCTCTCGGGAGAGCTGATCTGGAGTCCGTTCGGGGCTCCAGAGAGGGGAATCCGTCGCCATCGTCATCATCAACCATCCTCCATCACCAATTTCATGATGCTCACCGCCGTGCGTGAGTAATTCCATTGTAGGTTTGCTGGACGATGATGGGTTGGATGGAATCTATCATGTAATCGAGTTAGTTTTGTTAGGGTTTGATCCCTAGTGTCCACTATGTTATGAGATTGATGTTGCTATGACTTTGCTATGCTTAATGCTTGTCACTAGGGCCCGAGTGCCATGATTTCAGATATGAACCTATTATGTTTTCATCAATATATGAGTGTTCATGATCCTATCTTGCAAGTCTATATTCACCTATTATGTGTTATGATCCGTTAACCCCGAAGTGACAATAATCGGGATACTTACCGGTGATGACCATAGTTTGAGGAGTTCATGTATTCACTATGTCTTAATGCTTTGTTCCGGTTCTCTATTAAAAGGAGGCCTTAATATCCCTTAGTTTCCGTAAGGACCCCACTGCCATGGGAGGGTAGGACAAAAGATGTCATGCAAGTTCTTTTCCATAAGCACGTATGACTATATTCGGAATACATGCCTACATTACATTGACAAACTGGAGCTAGTTCTGTCTCACCCTAGGTTATGACTGTTACATGATGAACCGCATCCGGCATAATTCTCCATCACCAATCCATTGCCTACGAGCTTTCCATATATTGTTCTTCGCTTATTTACTTTCCCTTTGCTATTGCTATCATCACTACAAAATACCAAAAACATTACTTTTACTACTATTACCTTTTGCTACCGTTACCACTACTATCATACTACTTTGCTACTAAATACTTTGCTGCAGATATTACGTTTCCAGGTGTGGTTGAATTGACAACTCAGCTACTAATACTTGAGAGTATTCTTTGGCTCCCCTTGTGTCGAATCAATAAATTTGGGTTGAATACTCTACCCTCGAAAACTGTTGCGATCCCCTATACTTGTGGGTTATCATATATGTTTAGGCACTCAACTCGCAGATTCCCGAGGTGACATTGGGGTAATCTACGCATTGGGGTTCACGCATGTTCTTGTCTTTGTTTCTTCGGTAGAAACCTTTTGGCACTCTTTGAGGTTTTTTGTGTTGGATTGAGTGTTATGAATCTAAAATTATTTGGTGTTATTTTAGTATGAACTCTTGGATAGATCGATCGGGAAGAATAGCTTCGAGGTAGTTTCGTACCGAACAAATGATTTCTTCTTATGTTCTCTGCTAAATAGGAACTTTGGAGTGATTCTGCGGTACACGTTGAGGGATGGTTTTATGATACAATTATATTAGCATTGTTGAGAGATTGCACTAGCGAAAGTACGGACCCTAGGCCTCATTTTCAAGCATTGCTATACCGTTTGTGCTCCATTTTATCAATTGCTACCATGCTATTTTTTATTGTTCTTATTACAAAAATCAATATCTACTATCCATATTACACTTGTATCACCATCTCGTCGCTGAACTAGTGCACCTATACAAATTACCATTGTATTTGGTGTGTTGGGGATACAAGCGACTTTTTATTATTTGGGTGAAGGGTTGTTTGAGAGATACCATCTTCATCCTACGCCTCCCACGGATTGATAAACCTTAGGTCATCCACTTGAGGGAAAATTTCTACTATCCTACAAAACTCTGCGCTTGGAGGCCCAACACGTGTCTACAAGAATAAAGTTGCGTAGTAGACATCAAGCTCTTTTTTGGTGTCGTTGCCGGGGAGGTGAGTTCTTGAAGGTGTATATTTAGATCTTGCAATAAAATCTTTTAGTTCCTTGTTTATCACTAGTTTGGTTTATGAAAGAAATCTACAAAAAAATGGAGATTGGGTTAGCTCAAGTTGTTCTTTATCCTTATAATGTTTATCTTGAGAATAAGGATTCCGATAATTGTGCTCAACTGCTAGAAAAAGAATTCAACAAAATTTATAGTATAAAAACATTGGATGATGGGCATGTTTGCAATATTGCTAGTTTCAATTCTTTGAACATCCATGATGTTAATGATGATTGCATTAGTCATGATAATGATGTCTCCTATAAGAATGCCAATTTTTGCGGAGTGAATTGATAGTGCAAATGCACACCAGAAAGGGAAGATAGATTTTGTAAGAAGCATAAATATTTAGAAACGAAAAGGTTGCAAGAGAGGCTAGATGCTTGTGCTGAAAGATTTAATTTTTCTCGCCATCCTTGTGAACTTTGCAATGAACATGGTCATTTAAATCTCCAATGCAAATTGTTTCATGATCAAATCGTGTCCAAAAATTGTGATAACTTTATTACCCTTGAGCATCATAGAGAGATCTTAGTCTTTCTTTTGTGGTATGAATAAATGAAACATATAACTAAGGGTATTCCAAAATTTAATCTCAAGAGATTTCTTGATTTTGATCTAGAGGAAATTTATATGTTTTGTGCGGTAAATTGCATTGAGAATCCATATATTATCAACTATATAAAGACAAGAAAATAGATAGAATAATAAGAGAGTACTAATTAAAGGGAAAATATTTCCCTACCCTCCTAGTGTTTATTATGATGAATCAGGTAACGAGGAGGATCTTCCTATCCAATCAATATCTTCAACAAGAAGCACGAAAAAATTGATTAAACCCATACCTGGGGTGGTGAAGAAGAAGAAGAAAAGAAGAAAGAATAGAGGTAAAAAGGTATCTCTCCCAAATAATGTTGCTTCTATTATTGTTGTGCCTCATGAAAATGAATCAAAAATAGTTGTTGTGATAATTATGATTGAGAATATAATGATACTTCTTATAATCTTAAAAATATTTTTGGCATCAACTTGGGAAATTATGATGATAGCAATTGCTATACCGTTGGTGCTATTCATACTATTAATGATGAGAGTGATTATGCTTATGATATGCCAGGCCACAAGCTTGGGGATGCTATGTTTGATGAGAATGACATGTTTGAAAATTTATTTGCTGCAATTAATGTTTGTCCCAAGCTTGGGGATTCTATGTTTAATGAAGATGACCTTTTTAGCCCCCCTACTTTGAACGATCAAATTTACTGTGATGATTGCATGCCTCCTATGTATGATGAGCACAAAGTTGCTACTTATGATGATTATTGTGATGACACTTATGTTACAAAAGGTAGTGATGATTATATTTATAAAACTTATCCTAGTTATGATACCCCTTTTTCTGAACATTACTCTTTTAATGTGGAAACAATTTATAGCAGTCGAGTTTCATATGATACACCCACCATTGTGAATAGAAGAAATTTTCTTATGTGGAGAGTAATAAAATTTCTATGCTCGCGGATCATGGAAAGAATGTTTTATGTGATGGTTATATTGATGAATCTATTCATGATGCTACTGAAAATTATTATGAGAGAGGAACTTATGGTTCATGATGCTACTGAAAATTATTATGAGAGAGGAACTCATGGTTCATGATGCTCTTGTTATGTTTCAATCCTTATCTTTTATGCGAGAATCATTGAACTCATCATGCCTAGCTTAAAAGGCATTAAAGAAAAGCGCCTGTTGGGAGACAACCCTACACTTTTACCTATTGTTTTTGTGTGTTCACATGATTAGGCTACTGTAGTAATCATGTTTTATTGCTTTCGTTTCAATAAAGTGCCAAGTAAGACCTCTGGGATGGTCTATGGTGATAGTTGATTTGATCTTGCTAAAAAATAGAAACTTTTACGCTCAGGAAAATAATTCTCGTGTTCAACAGAAGTGGGATAAAATGCTGATTCTTTTTGCAGAAGATTAATAGAAAAATTGCCCAGGTTTTCTTATTTTTCAGAATTTTTGGAGTAGCAGAAGTATGGTTGTAGTACAGATCATTACAGATTGTTCTGTTTTTAACAAATTTTATTTTCAATGCATAGTTTGCTTTTTTCTAGTTTCTATGGCTTAAATTGTTCAATATAAATTGTGGAAATTATGAGTTATAGTATGCATTGTGTGAGAACAATTATGAATCTCGCTTTTGTCAGTACCAAAGTGAATGATTTGTCTTTATCATACTAACCTATCTCACGAAGTTTCGTTAAGTTTTGTGTGATTGAAGTTTTCAAGTTTTGGGTGAGACTTCTATATGAGGAGAATAAGGAGTGACAAGACCCTAATCTTGGGGATGCCTAAGGCACCCCAATTTAATATACGAGGAGGATCCAAGCAACTAAGCTTGGGGATGCCCCGGAAGGCATCCCCTCTTTCGTCTCCAACATTATCGGTAACCTCACATGGAGCTACATTTTTATTCGTCACAAGATATGTGTTTTTCTTGGAGCGTCATTTTATTTTGTTTGGATTTGCTTGCTATTATGTAGAATAATGTTTTGCATATTTTATTTCAATAAAAGTGGAAAGGATAGCCTTTACCATGCTTATCTTGCAAGTATATGAGTTGCTGTTTAAAAACAGAAAGTTTATCGATGTTGCAAACATTCCCGAGAAAAGTCAGAATGTGATAAAATGTTGAAACCTTTTGCACAGTAAGACCTGATAAATTTTCTACAGTGTGGTAAAGTTTCATAATTTTTGGAGTTAAAGAAGTATTGATACTCTTGCATTCTTTACAGACTGTACTGTTTTGGTAGATTGCTGTTATGTTTGCATATGTTTGCTTGCTTAATTATTCTATTTGAGGATAGGAGTATTAAATATGCAGAGGAATTTAGTATGAAATGTTGAATAATAATTTTGGTGATTTTCTAGAGTAGAAAATGATAAGGTTTTGCATTGATTTATACTAACTTATCTCACGAGTTCTTGTTGAGTTTTGCGTGGATGAAGTTTTTGAGATTTAGGAAAACCGTGATATGAGAGGAATTAAGGAGGCAAAAAAGCTCAAGCTTGGGGATGCCCAAGGCACCCCAAGATAATATTTCAAGAAGTCTCAAGCATCTAAGCTTGGGTATGCCCCGGTAGGCATCCCACCTTTCTTCTTCAACAACTATCAGTTAGTATCGGTTGAGCCTAAGTTTTTGCTTCTTCACTTGAGTTGTGCTATCCTTGGAATGTCATTTTGTCTTGTTTTGCTTTCTGTTTTAATAAAATACTTAGATCTGAAAGTTTTTAAATAAGAGAGAGTCCTCAAATACCTACCCATTTACTTAACTACTCGTTTGATCTTCACTTATATCTTTTTGGAGTAGCTTGTCATGTACTCTCGTGCTTCACTTATATCCTATGAGTAAATTCTTGAATAAATTGAATATAATGAAGCTAAAATTATATGTTCATATCATGCCTAGTGGTAGCTTCACATTGGGTTTAGAAAGTGAAATCTTTTGAAGCTTGACAATCACAATATTGGTCATAAAAGCAATTCATGAATGATTAGTAGAAGGAAGAGAACTTTCACATGCAAATAAATTATCTTGGAAATATTTTGTGATTGTGAGCCCCCATCAAAATATTATAACCCAAAATTCTTGATGTTGGACAAGGAAGACAACGTAATGATTTATGTTTGTTCATATTCACATAGAAGTTATATTGTCATAGATCCTTCAACATGTGGTGCTTGCCCCCTGTCTTTGCTAGCCAAAAATTCCGCACCAAGTAGAGATACTACTTGTGCATCCAAAAACCCTTAAACCTAAATCTTATTTTCAAAAGTCCATGATACCTACCTAAGGATTGAGTAAGATCCTTCAATTAAGTTGACATCGTTGCAATAAGGGAATAAAAATTGCTTCTACAAGTGTTAGATCATTTAGTGTAACAGAAAATTGAGTGTTGTACGAACTTGTGGTGGCAAAGAATAAAAGTGACAGACTGCATAATAAAGTTTGCTATCATAAGGGGCAATATAACGTGATGTTCTTTTGCACTAAGGGATTGAGCATACAAACAAAAAGCGCATGGCAACCTCGGCTTCCCTCTGCGAAGGGCCTACCTTTTACTTTTATGTATTTACTTTCATGCAAGAGTCAAGGTTTTTCTCTCTATTCCTTTATATTTTTCTCTTTTGGCAAGCATCATGTGGTGAGGAAAGATCTAGGCACATATATCCAGTTGGATATGGGTAGCATGAGTTATTATTGTTGGCATCACCCTTGAGGTGAATACGTTGGGAGGCGAAATTATAAGCCCCTATCTTTCTATGTGTTCGGTTGAAACGTTTTGCTCATGTGTATGCAGTGAGTGTTAGCAATCATAGAAGACTATATTATGGTTGAGTTTGTGGATCTCTTACTTAAACTCTGTTGAATAAGTTGAATTACAATTTCTTGGTGATTGAGAACTAAGGTTGTTGAGTTTCAAGAGAATTCATTGTTTGAACCTTAACATGTGAATTGGTTGCTACTTTATCATGATGAGTTTTATGAGAAAGATTTGTTGTTATGATGCTAGGGAAAGTGATTGAATTATTATTGATCAAAATTGTGCACTTTGCTAGCATTCACACTTCATAAATTATTTCTTTTATCATTTACCTACTCGAGGACGATTAGGAATTAACCTTGGGGATGCTGATACGTCTCCAACGTATCTATACTTTATGAAGTATTCATGTTGTTATATTATCATTCTTGGATGCTTTACAATCATTTTGTAGCAACTTTATATCATTTTTTGGGACTAACCTATTGACCCAGTGCCTAGTGCCAGTTGCTGTTTTTGCCTGTTTTTTTTACATCACAGGAAATCAATATCAAACGGAGTCCAAACACCGCGAAACTTTTACGGATTTTTATGGACCAGAAGACATCGAATGGGCCAGAGCAGCACCTAGGGGGTGCCCCGAGGGGAGCACAACCTCGGTGGCCTCCTGTACCCCCTCTTCGCCTATGAATCGTCAAATATTCCAAAAACCCTCGGGGTTACCCTAGATCAGAAGTTCCACCGTCGCAAGCCTCTGTAGTCATGAGAAAACAATCTAGACCCTGTTTTGGCAGCCTGTCGGAGGGGGGAATCATCACCGGTGGCCATCTTCATCATCCCGGCGGCCACCACGATGAGGAGGGAGTAGTCTACCCTCGGGCTGAGGGTTTGTACCAGTAGCTATGTGTTTAATCCCTCTCTCTCTCTCTCATGTTCTTGATGGCACGATCTTGATGTATCGGGGGCTTTGTTAATATAGTTGGATCATATGGTGTTTTCCCCTCTCTATCTTGCTGTGATGAATTGAGTTTTCCCTTTGAGATTTTATTTTATCAGATTGAATACATTTATGGATTTGAGAGCACTTGATATGTCTTGCATATGAATACCCATGGTGGCAATGGGGTATTATTTTGATTCACTTGATATATGTTTAGGCACTCGACTCACGGATTCCCGAGGTGACATTGGGGTAATCTGCGCATAGGGGTTGGTGAACGTTCTTGTCTTTGTTTCTCTGGTAGAAATCTTGGGGCACTCTTTGAGGTTCTTTGTGTTGGATTGAGTATTATGAATCTGAAATTATTTGGTGTTATTTTAGTACAAACTCTTGGATAGATCGATCGGAAAGAATAGCTTCGAGGTAGTTTCATACCCTACAAACGATTTCTTCTTATGTTCTCCGCTAGATAGGAACTTTGGAGTGATTCTTCGTTGCACGTTGAGGGATGATTATATGACCCAATTATATTAGCATTATTGAGAGATTACACTAGCGAAAGTACAAACCCTAGGCCTCATTTTCAAGCATTGCTATACCATTTGTGCTCCGTGCTACCTCTTTTAGCACTGCGTTGGTTTTCCCCGAAGAGGAAGGGATGATGCAGCAAAGTAGCGTAAGTATTTCCCTCAGTTTTTGAGAACCAAGGTATCAATCCAGTAGGAGGCTACACGCAAGTCCCACGTACCTGCACAAACAAATAAATCCTCGCAACCAACGCAAATAGGGGTTGTCAATCTCTATAGGGCCACTTACGAGAATGAGATCTGATAGATATGATAAAGATAATATTTTTGGTATATTTATGATAAAGATGCAAAGTAAAATAAAGGCAAAGTAAATAACTAAGTAGTAGGAGATTGATATGATAAAGATAGACCCGGGGGCCATAGGTTTCACTAGTGGCTTCTCTCAAGAGCATAAGTATTCTACGGTGGGTGAACAAATTACTGTTGAGCAATTGATAGAATTGAGCATAGTTATGAGAATATCTAGGTATGATCATGTATATAGGCATCACGTCCGAGACAAGTAGACTGACTCCTGCCTGCATGTACTACTATTACTCCACTCATCGACCGCTATCCAGCATGCATCTAGAGTATTAAGTTAAAATCAGAGTAACGCCTTAAGCAAGATGACATGATGTAGAGGGATAGACTCATGCAATATGAAGAAAACCCCATCTTGTTATCCTCGATGGCAACAATACAATATGTGCCTTGCTGCCCTTACTGTCACCGGGAAAGGACACCGCAAGATTGAACCCAAAGCTAAGCACTTCTCCCATTGCAAGAAAGATCAATCTAGTAGGCCAAACCAAACTGATAATTCGAAGAGACTTGCAAAGATAACCAATCATACATAAAAGAATTTAGAGAAGATTCAAATATTATTCATAGATACACTTGATCATAAACCCACAATTTATCGGTCTCAACAAACACACCGCAAAAAGAAGATTACATCTAATAGATCTCCACAAGAGAGGGGGAGAACATTGTATTGAAATCCAAAAAGAGAGAAGAAGCCATCTAGCTACCAACTATGGACCCGTAGGTCTGAAGTAAACTACTCACACTTCATCAGAGAGGCTATGGTGTTGATGTAGAAGCCCTCCGTGATCGATGCCCCCTCCGGCGGAGCTCCAGAACAGACCCCAAGATGGGATCTCGTGGATACATAAAGTTACGGCAACGGAATTAGGGTTTTGGCTCCGTCTCTGACCGTTTGAGGGTACGTGGGTATATATAGGAGGAAGAAGTACGTCGGTGGAGCAACATGGGGACCACGAGGGTGGAGGGCGCGCCTGGGGGGCAGGCGTGCCCCCTACCTCGTGGCCTCCTGTTGATTGGCTTGACATAGGTGATACGTCTCCAACGTATCTATAATTTTTGATTGCTCCATGCTATATTATCTACTGTTTTGGACTATATTGGGCTTTATTTTCCACTTTTATATTATTTTTGGGACTAACCTATTAACCGGAGGCCCAACCCAGAATTGTTGTTTTTTGCCTATTTCAGTATTTCGATGAAACGGAATATCAAACGGAGTCCAAACGGAATAAAACCTTCGGGAACGTGATTTTCTCACCGAACATGATCCAGGAGACTTGGACCCTACTCCAAGGAGTCAAATAGGCGGTCACGAGGGTGGGGCGCCCCCCCCTAGGGCACGCCCCCTGCCTCGTCGGCCCCTCAGAGCTCCACCGATGTACTCCTTCCTCCTATATATACCTACGTACCCCCAAACGATCAGAACAGGAGCCAAAAACCTAATTCCACCGCCGCAACTTTCTGTATCCACGAGATCCCATCTTGGGGCCTGTTCCGGAGCTCCGCCGGAAGAGGGCCGTCATCACGGAGGGCTTCTACATCATCATAGCCTCTCCGATGAAGTGTGAGTAGTTTACCTCAGACCTTCGGGTCCATAGTTAGTAGCTAGATGGCTTCTATTCTCTTTTTGGATCTCAATACAAAGTTCTCCCCCTCTCTTGTGGAGATCTATTCGATGTAATCTTCTTTTTGCGGTGTGTTTGTTGAGACCGATGAATTGTGGGTTTATGATCAAGTCTATCTATGTATAATATTTGAATCTTCTCTTAGTTCTTTTATGTATGATTGGTTATCTTTGCAAGTCTCTTCGAATTATCCATTTGGTTTGGCCAACTAGATTGGTAGTTATTGCCATGGGAGAAGTGTTTAGCTTTGGGTTCGATCTTGCGGTGTCCTTTCCCAGTGACAGAAGGAGCAGCAAGGCACGTATTGCATCGTTGCCATCGAGGATAACAAGATGGGGTTTATTTCATATTGCATGAATTTATCTCTCTACATCATGTCATCTTTCTTAAGGCGTTACTCTGTTTTTAACTTAATACTCTAGATGCATGCTGGATAGCGGTCGATGAGTGGAGTAATAGTAGTAGATGCAGAATCATTTCGGTCTACTTGTCACGGACGTGGTGCCTATATACATGATCATTCCTAGATATTCTCATAACTATGCTCAATTCTGTCAATTGCTCAACAGTAATGTGTTCACCCACCGTAGAATACTTATGCTCTTGAGAGAAGCCACTAGTGAAACCTATGGCCCCCGGGTCTATTCTCATCATATCAATCTCCATCACTTTAATCTTGTTTTGCTTTTTACTTTGCCTTTACTTTTTTACTTTGCATCTTTATACCAAAAATACCAAAAA
Organism: Triticum dicoccoides; assembly: GCF_002162155.2. Classification (NCBI taxonomy): domain Eukaryota; kingdom Viridiplantae; phylum Streptophyta; class Magnoliopsida; order Poales; family Poaceae; genus Triticum; species Triticum dicoccoides. The sequence goes on from NC_041392.1 coordinate 645,322,120, forward strand.
TATTATATCTATCAGATCTCACTCTCGTAAGTGACAGTGAAGGGATTGACAACCCCTAATCGCGTTGGTTGCGAGTAGCTATCGTTTTGTGTAGGTACGAGGGACTTGAGCGTGGCCTCCTACTGGATTGATACCTTGGTTCTCAAAAATTGAGGGAAATACTTATGCTACTCTACTGCATCATCCCTTCCTCTTCGGGGAAAACCAACGCAAGCTCAAGACGTAGCAAGAAGGATTTCTGGCGCCGTTGCCGGGGAGTCTATGCAAAAAGTCAACATACCAAGTACCCATCACGATCCCTATCTCCCGCATTACATTATTTGCCATTTTCCTGTCGTTTTCGTCTCCCCCACTTCACCCTCGCCGTTTTTATTCGCCCTCTCTCTCTCTATCCTCCCTCTCTATTTGCCTCTTTTCCCTCGCCATGTCAGAACCAAAAAGAGTTGGGGGTTCTCTCCCAAGTTCTAGTGCTTTAGACAATCCTGCTATCTTATCTAAACTCATAAATCGGAATGCTATAGAACAACTTGCCGGAGTTATCAATGAGAACCTTAGTAATTTTGATGAAGATGATTCTGGAATTTTTCATTACTTACTTGATGAATCTTTGAAATATGCTTGGGATAGGCTGTTAAGGATCCGGGCTAGCTATGTACCCCAATATCAAATTGAGGTTTACTTAAAAAGCTTTTATGTTGGGCTACCCGCTTCGTTCAAACAAGTTTTAGATTCTATTTTCGAGGGGGGTTTTCTTGAAGGGGACCCCATAGATACCTATGAGAGGATTAAAACTATATTTGGGCACCCCATTAATGAGAAAGCTGAAATCACATCTCTCTTGCTTTCCTACCAAAACGAATCTATTAAAGAGATAAAAGCTAGCCTAGATGCCAATTTCCGCAACATTCTTAATCTTTCTTCTACCATTAATGGACATGTACTTTTTCAAAGTAGAAAGATTAATTCCGTAGATAACAAGTTTGCTCTCTTTCTCTCTAAAACCAAAGATGGCAATACCTAGATCTATCCTCGCTTTTATGCCTAGCTAGGGGCGTTAAACGATAGCACTTGTTGGGAGGCAACCCAATTTTATTTTTATTCCTTGCTTCTTGCTCCTGTTTAGTAATAAATAAATTATTTAGCCTCTGTTTTGGTTGTGTTTTTTTTGTGTTTAATTAATGTTTGTGCCAAGTAGAACCGTTGGGAAGACTTGGGGAAAGTCTTGTTGAACTTGCTGTAAAAAACAGAAACTTTAGCGCTCACGAGAACTTCTGTCATTTTTATTTGAAGAGTGCTATTTAGTTAATTATTTTTGCAGATGATTAATAGATAAATTCCTCACGTCCATCAATTTATTTTAGAATTTTTGGGGTTCCATATCTTGCGTTAGCTACAGATTACTACAGACTGTTCTGTTTTTGACAGATTCTGTTTTTCGTGTGTTGTTTGCCTATTTTGATGAATCTATGGTTAGTAAAATAGTTTATAATCCATAGAGAAGTTGGAATACAGTAGGTTTAACTCCAATATAAATAAAGAATGAGTTCATTACAGTACCTTTAAGTGGTCTTTTGTTTTCTTTCGCTAACGGAGCTCACGATTTTTCTACTTTAAGTTTTGTGTTGTGAAGTTTTCAAGTTTTGGGTGAATTCTTTTGATGGATTATGGAACAAGGAGTGGAAAGAGCCTAAGCTTGGGGATGCCCATGGCACCCCCAAGATAATCCAAGGACACCAAGAAGTCAAAGCTTGGGGATGCCCCGGAAGGCATCCCCTCTTTCGTCCACTTCCATCGGTAATTTACTTGGAGCTATATTTTTATTCACCAACATGATATGTGTTTTGCTTGGAGCGTCTTGTATTATTTGTGTCTTTGTGTCTTAGTATGCTATAATCATATTTTCTGTACACACCTTTTGAGAGAGCCATACATGAATTAAAATTTGATAGAATACTCTATGTGCTTCACTTATATCTTTTGAGCTAAGTAGTTTTGCTCTATGTGCTTCACTTATATCTTTTGAGCGTTATAATTTTGCTTTATGTGCTTCACTTAGATCTTTTAGAGCACGGTGGTGGATTTGTTTTAAAGAAACCATTGATCTCTCATGCTTCACTTAAATTATTTTGAGAGTCCCTTAATAGCATGGTAATTTGCTTAATAATAATATGCTTGGTATTCAAGATTTGTGAAACTTTCTTTTGAGTGTGTTGAATACTAAGAAAAGATTGAAGCATGATAATTGTTCTGAGATATGGAGGTGATAATATTAAAGTCATGCTAGTTGAGTAGTTGTGAATTTAAAGAATACTTGTGTTAAAGTTTGTGATTCCCGTAGCATGCACGTATGGTGAACCGTTATGTGATGAAGTCGGAGCATGATTTATTTATTGATTGTCTTCCTTATGAGTGGTGGTCGGGGACGAGCGATGGTCTTTTCCTACCAATCTATCCCCCTAGGAGCATGTGCGTAATACTTTGCTTTGATAACTTCTAGATTTTTGCAATAAGTATATGAGTTCTTTATGACTAATGTTGAGTCCATGGATCATACGCACTCTCACCCTTCCACCTTTGCTAGCCTCTCTAATACCACGCACCTTTCGTCGGTATCATACACCTACCATATACCTTCCTCAAAACAGCCACCATACCTACCTATTATGGCATTTCCATAGCCATTCCGAGATATATTGCCGTGCAACTTTCCACCATCTAGTTTATCATGACACATTCATCATTGTCATATTGCCTAGCATGATCATGTAGTTGACATAGTATTTGTGGCAAAGCCACCGTTCATAATTTTTTTCATACTTGTCACTCTTGATTCATTGCATATCCCGGTACACCGCCAGAGGCATCCATATAGAGTCATACTTTGTTTTAGAATTGAGTTGTAATCATTGAGTTGTAAATAAAAGTGTGATGATCATCATTTAATAGAGCATTGTCCCCCAAAAAAGAGAAAGGCCAAAGAAAAAAGAAGGCCCAAAAAAAGAGAGAAAATAAATAAAAAGGGGCAATGCTACTATTCTTTGACCACACTTGTGCTTCAAAGTAGCACCATGATCTTCATAGTAGAGAGTCCCTCATGTTATCACTTTCATATACTAGTGGGAATTTTACATTATAGAACTTGGCTTGTATATTCCAATGATGGGCTTCCTCAAATTGCCCTAGGTCTTCATGAGCAAGCAAGTTGGATGCACACCCACTTAGTTTCTTTTTGAGCTTTCATATACTTATAGCTCTAGTGCATCTGTTGCATGGCAATCCCTACTCACTCACATTGATATCTATTGATGGGCATCTCCATAGCCCGTTGATACGCCTAGTTGATGTGATACTATCTTCTCCTTTTTGTCTTCTCCACAACCACCATTCTATTCCACCTATAGTGCTATATCCATGGCTCACGCTCCTGTATTGCATGAAGATTGAAAAAGTTAGAGTGTGAAACAATTGCTTGGCTTGTCATCGGGGTTGTGCATGATTTAAATACTTTGTGTGGTGAAGATAGAGCATAGCCAGACCATATGATTTTGTAGGGATAACTTTCTTTGGCCATGTTATTTTGAGAAGACATAATTGCTTTATTAGTATGCTTGAAGTATTATTATTTTTATGTCAATATAAACTTTTGTCTTGAATCTTTCGAATCTGAATATTCATATCACAATTAAGAAGATTTGCATCAAAAAATTCTCTTTTTATCATTTACCTACTCGAGGACGAGCAGGAATTAAGCTTGGGGATGCCTGATACATCTCCAATGTATCTATAATTTTTGATTGCTCCATGCTATATTATTTACTGTTTTGGACTATATTGGGCTTTATTTTCCACTTTTATATTATTTTTGGGACTAACCTATTAACCGGAGGCCCAGCCAAGAATTGTTGTTTTTTGCCTATTTCAGTATTTCGAAGAAACGGAATATCAAACAGAGTCCAAACGGAATAAAAACCTTTGGGAACGTGATTTTCTCACCGAACATGGTCCAGGAGACTTGGACCCTACTCCAAGGAGTCAAAGAGGCGGTCACGAGGGTTGGGGCGCGCCCCCTGCCTTGTGGGCCCCTCGGAGCTCCACCGACGTACTCCTTCCTCCTATATATACCTACATACCCCCAAACGATCAGAACAGGAGCCAAAAACCTAATTCCACCGCCGCAACTTTCTGTATCCACGAGATCCCATCTTGGGGCCTGTTCCGGAGCTCCGCCGAAAGAGGGCCGTCATCACGGAGGGCTTCTACATCATCATAGCCTCTCCGATGAAGTGTGAGTAGTTTACCTCAGACCTTCGGGTCCATAGTTAGTAGCTAGATGGCTTCTTCTCTCTTTTTGGATCTCAATACAAAGTTCTCCCCCTCTCTTGTGGAGATCTATTCGATATAATCTTCTTTTTGCGGTGTGTCTGTTGAGACCGATGAATTGTGGGTTTATGATCAAGTCTATCTATGAATAATATTTGAATCTTCTCTGAATTCTTTTATGTATGATTGGTTATCTTTGCAAGTCTCTTCGAATTATCCGTTTGGTTTGGCCAACTAGATTGGTAGTTCTTGCCATGGGAGAAGTGCTTAGCTTTGGGTTCGATCTTGCGGTGTCCTTTCCCAGTGACAGAAGGGGCAGCAAGGCACATATTGCATCGTTGCCATCGAGGATAACAAGATGGGGTTTATTCCATATTGCATGAATTTATCTCTCTACATCATGTCATCTTGCTTAAGGCGTTACTCTGTTTTTAACTTAATACTCTAGATGCATGCTGGATAGCGGTCGATGAGTGGAGTAATAGTAGTAGATGCAGAATCGTTTCGGTCTACTTGTCACAGACGTGATGCCTATATACATGATCATGCCTAGATATTCTCATAACTATGCTCAATTCTGTCAATTTCTCAACAGTAATTTGTTCACCCACCATAGAATACTTATGCTCTTGAGAGAAGCCACTAGTGAAACCTATGCCCCCCGGGTCTATTCTCATCATATCAATCTCCATCACTTTAATCTTCTTTTGCTTTTTACTTTGCCTTTACTTTTTACTTTTCATCTTTATACCAAAAATACCAAAAATATTATATCTATCAGATCTCACTCTCATAAGTGACCATGAAGGGATTGACAACCCCTAATCGCGTTGGTTGCGAGTAGCTATCGTTTTGTGTAGGTACGAGGGACTTGAGCATGGCCTCCTACTGGATTGATACCTTGGTTCTCAAAAACTAAGGGAAATACTTATGCTACCCTGCTGCATCATCCCTTCCTCTTCGGGGAAAACCAACGCAAGCTCAAGACGTAGCAGTAGGGTCCAAGTCTCCTGAGTTGTATTCGGTGAGAAAATCACGTTCCCGAAGGTTTCATTCCGTTTGGACTCCATTTGATATTCCTTTTCTTCGAAACCCTAAAACAGGCAAAAAACAACAATTCTGGGCTGGGCCTCGGGTTAATAGGTTAGTCCCAAAAATAATATAAAAGTGGATAATAAAGCCCAATAATGTACAAAACAGTAGATAATATAGCATGGAGCAATCAAAAATTATAGATACGTTGGAGACGTATCAAGCATCCCCAAGCTTAATTCCTGCTCGTCCTCGAGTAGGTAAATGATAAAAATAGGATTTTTGATGTGGAGTGCTACTTGGCATAATTTTAATGTAATTCTTCTTAATTGTGGTATGAATATTCAGATCCGAAAGATTCAAGACAAAAGTTCATATTGACATAGAAAATAATGATACTTCAAGCATACTAACAAAGCAATTATGTCTTCTCAAAATAACATGGCTAAAGAAAGTTATCCCTACAAAATCATATAGTCTGGCTATGCTCTATCTTCACCACACAAAATATTTAAATCATGCACAACCCCGATGACAAGCCAAGCAATTGTTTCATACTTTTGACATTCTCAAAACTTTTTCAATCTTCACGCAATACATGAGCGTGAGACATGGATATAACACTATAGGTGGAATAGAGTGGTGGTTGTGGAGAAGACAAAAAAAGGGAAGATAGTCTCACATCAACTAGGCGCATCAACGGGCTATGGACATGCCCATCAATAGATATCAATGTGAGTGAGTAGGGATTGCCATGCAACGGATGCACTAGAGCTATAAGTATATGAAAGCTCAAAAAGAACTAAGTGGGTGTGCATCCAACTTGCTTGCTCATGAAGACCTAGGGAAATTTTGAGGAAGCCCATCATTGGAATATACAGGCCAAGTTCTATAATGAAAAATTCCCACTAGTATATGAAAGTGATAACATGAGAGACTCTCTACTATGAAGATCATGGTGCTACTTTGAAGCACAAGTGTGGTAAAAGGATAGTAACATTGTCCCTTCTCTTTTTTTCTCTCATTTTTTTCTCTTTTTCTCTTTTTTTTATTTGGGCCTTTTCTCTTTTTTTATGGGCTCTTTTCTTTCTCTTTTTTTTATTTTTTGTCCGGAGTCTCATCCCGACTTGTGGGGGAATCATAGTCTCCATCATCCTTTCCTTACTTGGGACAATGCTCTAATAATGATGATCATCACACTTCTATTTTTCTTACAACTCAATAATTACAACTCGATACTTAGAACAAGATATGACTCTATATGAATGCCTCCGGCGGTGTACCGGGATATGCAATGATGCATGAGTGACAAGTATGAAAGAATTACGAACGGTGGCTTTGCCACAAATACTATGTCAACTACATGATCATGCTAAGCAATATGACAATGATGGAGTGTGTCATAAACGGAATGGTGGAAAGTTGCATGGCAATATATCTCGGAATGGCTATGGAAATGCCATAATAGGTAGGTATGGTGGCTGTTTTGAGGAAGGTATATGGTGGGTGTATGATACCGGCGAAAGGTGCGCGGTATTAGAGAGGCTAGCAAAGGTGGAAGGGTGAGAGTGCGTATAATCCATGGACTCAACATTAGTCATAAAGAACTCATATACTTATTGCAAAAATCTACAAGTTATCGAAGCAAAGTATTATGCGCATGCTCCTAGGGGGATAGATTGGTAGGAAAAGACCATCGCTCGTCCCGACCGCCACTCATAAGGAAGACAATCAATAAATAAATCATGCTCCGACTTCATCACATAACGGTTCACCATGCGTGCATGCTACAGGAATCACAAGCTTCAACACAAGTATTTCTCAAATTCACAACTACTCAACTAGCATGACTTTAATATCACCATCTCCATGTCTCAAAACAATTATCAAGTATCAAACTTATCATAGTATTCAACACACTCATAAGAGAATTTTTATTATTAATCTTGCATACCAAGCATATTAGGATTTTAAGCAAATTACCATATTTAAGACTCTCAAAATAATCTAAATGAAGCATGAGAGATCAATAGTTTCTATAAAACAAATCCACCACCGTGCTCTAAAATATATAAGTGAAGCACTAGAGCAAAATTATATAACTAAAAGATATAAGCGAAGCACATAGAGTATTCTAACAAATTCCAAATCATGTATGGCTCTCTCAAAAGGTGTGTACAGCAAGGATGATTGTGGTAAACTAATAAGCAAAGACTCAAATCATACAAGACGCTCCAAGCAAAACACATATCATGTGGTAAATAAAAATATAGCTCCAAGTAAAGTTACCGATAGAAGTAGACGAAAGAGAGGATGCCTTCCGGGGCATCCCCAAGATTTGGCTTTTAGGTGTCCTTAGATTATCTTGGGGGTGCCATGGGAATCCCCAAGCTTAGGCTCTTGCCACTCCTTGTTCCATAATCCATCAAATCTTTACCCAAAACTTGAAAACTTCACAACACAAAACTTAAAGTAGAAAATCTCGTGAGCTCCGTTAGCGAAAGAAAACAAAAGACCACTTCAAGGTACTGTAATTAACTCATTCTTTATTTATATGGGTGTTATACCTACTGTATTCCAACTTCTCTATGGTTTATAAACTAATTTACTAGCCATAGATTCATCAAAATAAGCAAACAACACACGAAAAACAGAATCTGTCAAAAACAGAACAGTCTGTAGTAATCTGTAGCTAGCGCAAGATATGGAACCCCAAAAATTCTAAAATAAATTTATGGACATGAGGAATTTATATATTAATCATCTGAAAAAATAATTAACTAAATATCACTTTCAAAATAAAAATGACAGCAGTTCTCGTGAGCGCTAAAGTTTCTGTTTTTTTACAGCAAGTTCAACAAGACTTTCCCCAAGTCTTCCCAACGGTTCTACTTGGAACAAACACTAATTAAACACAAAAAACACAGCCAAAACACAGTATAGATAATTTATTTATTACTAAACAGGAGCAAAAATCAAGGAGTAAAAATAAAATTGGCTTGCCTCCCAACAAGCGCTATCGTTTAACGCCCCTAGCTAGGCATAACAAGCAAGAATAGATCTAGGTATTGCCATCTTTGGTAGGCAATCCATAAGTGGCTCTCATAATAGATTCATAAGGTAATTTAATTTTCTTTCTAGGAAAGTGTTCCATGCCTTTCCTTAACAGAAATTGGAATCTAATATTTCCTTCCTTCATATCAATAATTGCACCAATCGTTCTAAGGAAAGGTCTACCAAGAATAATAGGACATGAAGGATTGCAATCTATGTCAAGAATAATAAAATCTACGGGCACATAATTCCTATTTGAAACAATAAGAACATCATTAATTCTTCCCATAGGTTTCTTAATAGTGGAATCCGCAAGGTGCAAGTTTAGAGAGCAATCATCAAAATCACGGAAACCTAACAAATCACACAAAGTCTTTGGAGTCGTGGAAACACTAGCACCCAAATCACATAAATCATAGCATTCATGATTTTTTATTTTAATTTTAGTAGTTGGTTCCCACTCATCATAAAGTTTTCTAGGGATAGAAACTTCCAATTCAAGTTTTTCTTCATAAGATTGCATCAAGGCATCAATGATATGTTTAGTAAACGCTTTATTTTGACTATAAGCATGAGGAGAATTTAGCATGGATTGCAACAAGGAAATACAATCAATCAAAGAGCAATTTTCATAGTTAAATTCCTTGAAATCCATAATAGTGGGTTTAGCAACATCTAGGGTTTTAATTTCTTCAATCCCACTTCTATCAAATTTAGCATCAAGATCAAAAGATTCAGAATTCTTGGAACGCCTTCTAGGTAAAGGTGGATCATATTCAGTCCCATCATTTTCAAGATTCATATTGCAAAACAAAGATTTAATAGGGGACACATCAATAACTTTTAGATCTTCATCATTATTTTCATAGGAACTAGAAGAACACGCTTTTATAAAGGCATCTTTCTTAGCATGCATCCTAGCGGTTCTTTCTTTGCACTCATCAATGGAAATTCTCATGGCTTTGAGAGACTCATTGATATCATGCTTAGGTGGAATAGATCTAGGTTTCAAAGAATCAACATCAAGAGCAATTCTATCAACGTTCCTAGCCAAATCATCAATCTTAAGCAATTTTTCTTCAATCATAGCATTAAAATTCTTTTGCAAAGTAATAAATTCTTTAATATTAGAATCAAAATCAGAGGGCATCTTATTATAATTTCCATAAGAATTGTTGTAGGAATTACCATAATTATTAGAGGAATTACTAGGATAAGGCCTAGGATTGAAATTTCCTCTATACGCGTTGTTACCAAAATTGTTCCTACCAACAAAATTCACATCCATAGATTCATTATTATTCTCAATCAAAGTAGACAAGGGCATATCATTAGGATCAGAAGAAACACTCTTATTAGCAAATAATTTCATAAGTTCATCCATCTTTCCACTCAAAACATTAATTTCTTCTATCGCATGCACCTTTTTATTAGTAGATCTTTCAGTATGCCATTGAGAATAATTAACCATAATATTATCTGGGAGTTTAGTAGCTTCTCCTAAAGTGATTTCCATAAAAGTGCCTCCCACGGCCGAATCCAAAAGATTTCTAGAAGCAAAATTCAATCCGGCATAAAAATTTTGTATAATCATCCACTAATTTAAACCATGAGTAGGGCAATTACGTATCATTAATTTCATTCTCTCCCAAGCTTGTGCAACATGTTCATGATCAAGTTGCTTAAAGTTCATAATATCATTTCTAAGAGAGATGATCTTAGCAGGAGGAAAATACTTAGAGATAAAAGCATCTTTGCACTTGTTCCATGAATTAATACTATTTTTAGGCAAAGACGAAAACCAAGCTTTAGCATGATCTCTAAGCGAAAAAGGAAATAGCTTCAATTTAACAATATCATTATCCACATCTTTCTTCTTTTGCATGTCACATAAATCAACGAAGCTATTTAGATGGGTAGTGGCATCTTCACTAGGAAGGTCGGAGAACGGATCTTTCATGACAAGATTCAGCAAAGCAGTATTAATTTCACAAGATTCAGCATCGGTAAGAGGAGCAATCGGAGTGCTAATAAAATCATTGTTGTTGGTATTGGTGAAGTCACACAATTTAGTATTATCTTGAGCCATCGCGACAAATAAGCAAACTAACACACAAGCAAACAAAAAGCAAGCGGACAAAAAGGGCAAATAGAGAAAGAGAGGGAGGATAGAGAGAGAGGGCGAATAAACGGCAAGGGTGAATTGGGGGAGAGGAAAACGAGAGGCAAATCGCAAATAACGTAATGCGGGAGATAAGGGTATGTGATGGGTACTTGGTATGTTGACTTTTGCGTAGACCTCCCCGGCAACGGCGCCAAAAATCCTTCTTTCTACCTCTTTTAGCACTGTGTTGGTTTTCCCCAAGAGGAAGGGATGATGCAGCAAAGTAGCGTAAGTATTTCCCTCAGTTTTTGAGAACCAAGGTATCAATCCAGTAGGAGGCTACACACAAGTCCCTCGTACCTGCACAAACAAATAAATCCTCGCAACCAACGCACTTACGAGAGTGAGATCTGATAGATATGATAAAGATAATATTTTTGGTATTTTATGATAAAGATGCAAAGTAAAATAAAGGCAAAGTAAATAGCAAAGTAAATAACTAAGTAGTAGGAGATTGATATGATAAAGATAGACCCGGGGGCCATAGGTTTCACTAGTGGCTTATCTCAAGAGCATAAGTATTATACGGTGGGTGAACAAATTACTGTTGAGCAATTGACAGAATTGAGCATAGTTATGAGAATATCTAGGTATGATCATGTATATAGGCATCACGTCCGAGACAAGTAGACCAACTCCTACCTACATCTACTACTATTACTCCACTCATCGACCACTATCCAGCATGCATCTAGAGTATTAAGTTAAAAATAGAGTAACGCCTTAAGCAAGATGACATGATGTAGAGGGATAGACTCATGCAATATGAAGAAAACCCCATCTTATTATCCTCAATGGCAACAATACAATACGTGCCTTACTGCCCTTACTGTCACCGGGAAAGGACACCGCAAGATTGAACCCAAAGCTAAGCACTTCTCCCATTGCAAGAAAGATCAAGCTAGTAGGCCAAACCAAACTGATAATTCGAAGAGACTTGCAAAGATAACCAATCATACATAAAAGAATTCAGAGAAGATTCAAAATATTATTCATAGATAGACTTGATCATAAACCCACAATTCATCGGTCTCAACAAACACACCGCAAAAAGAAGATTACATCAAATAGATCTCCACAAGAGAGGGGGAGAACATTGTATTGAGATCCAAAAAGAGAGAAGAAGCCATCTATCTATTAACTATGGACCCGTAGGTCTGAAGTAAACTACTCACACTTCATCGGAGAGGCTATGGTGTTGATGTAGAAGCCCTCCGTGATCGATGCCCCCTCCAGCGGAGCTCCGAAACAGGCCCCAAGATGGGATCTCGTGGATACAGAAAGTTACGGCGGTGGAATTAGGGTTTTGGCTCCGTCTCTAATCGTTTGGGGGTACGTGGGTATATATAGGAGGAAGAAGTACGTCGGTGGAGCAACAGGGGGCCCACGAGGGTGGAGGGCGCGCCTAGAGGGGGCAGGCGCGCCCCCTACCTCGTGGCCTCCTGTTGATTGGCTTGACGTAGGGTCCAAGTCTCCTGAGTTGTATTCGGTGAGAAAATCACATTTCCGAAGGTTTCATTCCGTTTGGACTCCATTTGATATTTCTTTTCTTCGAAACCCTAAAACAGGCAAAAAACAGCAATTCTGGGCTGGGCCTCCGGTTAATAGGTTAGTCCCAAAAATAATATAAAAGTGGATAATAAAGCCAAATAATGTCCAAAACAGTAGATAATATAGCATGGAGCAATCAAAAATTATAGATACGTTGGAGACGTATCACTCCGTTTTATCAATTGCTACCTTGTTGTTTTTTATTGTTCTTATTACAAAAATCAATATCTACTATCCATATTACATTTTATCACCATCTCTTCGCCGAACTAGTGCACCTATACAAATTACCATTGTATTTGGTGTGTTGGGGACACAAGAGACTTTTTATTATTTGGTTGCAGGGTTGTTTGAGAGAGACCATCTTCATCCTACGCCTCCCACGGATTGATAAACCTTAGGTCATCCACTTGAAGGAAAATTGCTACTGTCCTACAAAACTCTGCGCTTGGAGGCCCAACACGTGTTTACAAGAATAAAGTTACATAGTAAACATCATCGGTCCCCAGTTGCATGATAGGGGTGGACTTGCAACTTGGAGAGAGAGAAAGGCGGGCCCCAGTTACATGTCGGGGGTGGATTGCAATTGGGAGAATAATGGGTCACGCATCCTAGTTGCAGGTCTGGGTGGACTTGCAACTAGCACAAAAAATGGGTCGGTTACAACAACAACAACAACAACAACAACAACAACAAAGACGACGACCACGACCACGACGACGACGACCACGACGGCGGCGACGACGACGGTGACGGCGGCGGCGGAGGCGGCGGCGGCGACGACGACGACGACGACGACGACGACAAATATCTATCAACACAAAACCGTGCATAATTTTGATCGTGTGGTGTGCGAGTTAGATATGTCATAGCTAGTTTCAATCTAGTTGTATTTCGCAAAAAAAAAAGCTTCAATCTAGAACGTGTACCCCTACAAAAACAACGTTTAAGTGGACAATTGCTAAATTGACACCAACCTTAGCTATTAGACGTGTGGTGGATGATTTAGATGTGACACGATTATTTCTCATATAGATGTGTTTTAGCAAATCTGTTGCTTGAAAGCTGTTTCGTTTCTTCTCTTCTTTTCCTTTTTTTTGCGAGGAAATATGGAGAGCTTCCTGACCAATAGCCTGATGGCGGACTGTTCAGCGTTTCTTCTCTTTCCTTGGCGTGCCTCGTCAGCTGAATTGCTCTTGCCGAAACGTATCCGCGTACGGCGTACCACATATTCCATTTACTACGTACTGCTGTACGTTGTTTCCTTGTGCATAAAGGTCCATCGCTTCCAGTACGCACTACTCTCCAAATATAGCGGTTAGCTAATTTGTTTGGTCGTTTGTTATTGTTTTCCAAAGGTACGCGTATATTTAGCTGTATATTATTACTCGTATTTTTTCCAGTGATGACTGGATACGTGTGTGGATCTGCACTGTTTTTGTACAACTGGACAAGTCATGTGCTTGAGCTGGTTACGTGCCGTTCTATTTTGGCGCCGACGTGACTATATGTATGTATCCCGTAACTAAAAGACGATTGACGCTCTACTTTGGCAGAGATCTTTTTTTTTGGAAATCAAATTAAGTTAAAAGCTGGCGATAGCTTTCGTCCAAATAATTAAAGGTCGGCATCGATCGGCCGGATTTGCACCAAAGTACAGGCAAGAATGAATGAATGAATGGTCGATCTGTACGTTCTCACCAAAATCAATTAGTAGTAGCTCATTCATTCCCTTCCTAATTCTGAGCCCGCATCTCTGCCTCTGCCTGCACGCTATAACTTACTCCCTTATTATTTTCCTATATATATATATATATATATATATATATATATATATATATATATATATATATATATATATATATACAGCTAGCCAGCCAAAAAACGCCTAATATCTCAGGTAGCACATTAAAGTACGCACGTTGACTCTGAGCTTAGTGCATGCAGATGCAGCGCATGAGCGTGGTACGTAACGCGCCAAGCGCATGCAGTTTCCTTCCTCCCCGAATTGCCCTCCCCTAACCACGGCTTTCGATTCCTGATCTTTACCAAGTCCAGAGACCAGAGCGCGTAATTTGTTTTGATTTGACATAAGTTTCCTTACACCCCAAGATTCGTGCAGAGATCAAATTAAGCCTCAACAATGCCTGCTGATTTGGCGCCACAACATATACTATACTAACTTAAACGATATACATACAGTATATGGCCAGCCTTGAGTTCTGCAAATTAGTCAACCGATCGATGGAATACGTCGGGAACGGAAAAGCCAGCAATTTCGGTGCAGAAAGGTAATATGACACGTCGAATTCGTGGTCTCCACTCCAAATTTAGGGAGAGATTGAAACGGAAGCCATAAATAAAAGGAAAATCCCTCCTGAAAAGGAGAAGGATTAACTATCGAGGGCCGGTCAATCTAATCTTCAGTTGCTTTCTCACTCAGGCCAGGGCCAGGGGCGGGGGACGTGGACGCCAACCAAAACCCGGTCACGCACCATAAATACCCGGCTGCCTGCCATCTACGGACCTCGTTTCTTTGCCACCCTCGCCGATCGATGACCGCACCTCCCACCACATCTGACTAACTCCGGCCGGGGACGCATCGCCTTGGCTTGGCTGTATATATAGGAGCGGACGACGCGCGCGCCCCATCAATCGCCATGGCCTCCGTGGACCTGCAACGCCTGCGCCACATGTTACTCACCACCGGCGCCGGCGGCGGTCACCACCAGCTCGCCTCCGCCGCTTCTACGCCGGCCAGTGGGCCTTGTTATGCCGCTGCGGTGCCGAGCCAGCGGGGGCACCAGCCGTACGCGGACCTCTTCGCGCTGCCGCTGCCGCCGCCGCCCACGACGACGGCGGCCGCGGAGCAGTATTCGGAGTTCTTGGCGATGGCTGCGGCTGATCTGGCTAAGAAGGGCGTCAGCCCCGACTGTGCTCAGGAAATGATCACCAAGAAGCGGAGGCGCGACGAGCAGTCGTCGATGCTTGGCGCGGCCGACGTTCTTGCGGCCCACGCGCAGCAGCAGATCACCGACGTCGACAGCGTCCTGCTCAAACATGTAAGTCCCATGATCAAATCGCCGCCACCGATCGATGCTTTGCGTTTCAGGCTTTAACCGTGGTCGATGATGCAGGCGAGAAAGATGTGGACTACTTTGGCGGAGCAGACGCAGAGCCAGACGAGGCTTATCGTCTCGGCCGTGGAGGCCAGGGCGGCGAAGCGGCTCAAGGCCAAGGACGAGGAGATTGAGCGGATCGGGAGCATGAACTGGGCGCTCGAGGAGCGCCTTCGGAACCTCTTCATGGAGGCTCAGATGTGGCGCGACGTCGCGCAATCCCACGAGGCCACGGCCAACGTGCTCCGCGGCGACCTTCAGCGGGCGCTCGACGTCCAGGCGGTCCATGGCGGTGGAAGCGGCCACGGTCAGGAAGACGACGCCGAGTCCTGCTGCTGGGGGGAGAACCAGGTACCCGTCTGCCCGGAGGAGGAGGTGGGCACGCCGGTAGTGGAGGAGCGTCACGCGACAGGAGCAGGAAGGTGCAAGGGGTGCCGCGAGGGCGCGGCCGTTGTGCTGCTGCTGCCGTGCCGGCACCTCTGCGTGTGCGCGCCGTGCGCGGCCGTGGCGCAGGCGTGCCCGGTGTGCGGAAGCGCCAAGAATGGCAGCGTCTGCGTCAACTTTTCGTGATGCGGGAGGAATAGTTTTAGAGTCGACGTTTTGTTTCCTTCTGAAACTTTACTAGCAGAGTCGGCTTTAGTTTTGTTTCCTTCACCTTTTTTGTTGTTGTTGACGGGGCTGATAGGGCAATGGTTGGATGACATAGATATCAGAGGAGGATTTTCCCTTCTTGATGTCAAGAAAAAAGGGGGTTCCCTTCTTTTGTTCAATTTAGCTTTTTGCTCGAGCTGTTGCATCAATTGTTCAACAAGAACAAAAAAAATCGTAGTATTGCAGATATATGCTTCAAATTAAATACATAGGTTAGAAAATTGTGTTAAAAATAAGGTTAAAAAATTGTGTCCAAAGGTTTTGCGGCAACTTAGATGAGCGCGATGGAAGATGGTGGAGATAGTGTAAACATACACATGAAGACATTAGAGACAATCAGTGGCGGAGCCAGGATTCGAGTATAGGGGGGGCTGAGTATGTATATTGATCTAATTTCGTTGGTAATTACTCGTCGT
>NC_041392.1:645338529-645358299 GCF_002162155.2 Triticum dicoccoides
AGGCCCCTGCTCGTCCCCCCTGGCTCCGCCCCTGGAGACAATGAGATGACATCAACGACAATGGTGGGGTGGGAGGGAGGGGGCGAGAAATGAGGTCAGGAAGTGTGCCGCCTAGCGATGCATCTAAGAATTGATGGATGGCTAGGCTTAGGCTTTAGAGATCTACATAACATGAAGCGGGTTGAAGATAGGAACCGATACAGATCCAACGGTCTAAAGATTGACTTGAATTTAAGGAAAACTTTCTTCGCTGACAAAAGGTTGGCCAGCTAAATTCGTAAAAACGATTATATAGAAGGTCATTATTTAATTGATTTAGATCCAACTGTCCAAAGATTGATTTAAATTTATAGAAAATATGCTCAACTGGCAAAAGGTTGGTTGTCAAAATTCATTCGAACGGCTATATAGAAGGTCATTATTTAATTGATTCGGATCCAGCCGTCCAAAATTGATTTGAATTTATAGAAAATTTACTCGGCTGGCAAAAGGTTGGTTTCCTAAATTCATACAACCAAATATATAGAAGAACACTATCTAATTTCATTATGTGGTGGTGAAGAAGGTGTTTGCTCCTAGCGGTGCATGTGGCGAAAGACTCGCTAGGTTTAAAATTTATAGATCTAGCGAAAGAAAGATAGGAACCAAATTCAGATGTAATGCTCCAACATATTGATTGTAATTCACATAAATATAACACACAAATTCTAAATCCTCATTGTAAAGAAACAATATGAAATAATAATAATGATATCGTGTTACAGATAGTGATGAGTACATGTACATACACCCTCCGGGGGGTGAATCGCCCAGATGCAATGGTTCTAAGCGACACACATGAAGAGATGTGTCCGTTGCCATGGAGATGGGGAAGGGATGCATCTCTCCGAAGATAATAACACATGGGTAAATTTTCGTTTAATTAACATGCACTTCCTAACACCCCCGTAATACATACTTGTCCATGTATTTTCATCATTTTTAAAAAATGTTGCTCCAAAAACCCTATTGAAAAATATGAGAAGACATACATCTGGAAATCTCTTTCTAATCCTTCTGGAAAATTAAGGAGAAACCGACATATCATAATTCTTGTATTACTATTGCCTCATTAAAAACTTTCCATGAGAAATGAGACATCATAAAGAAAAATAGTGCAATATTAATGATCCAAAGATCATGAACAAGTTATAATTCTAGGATCACTCCCCCAAGACTTTTGCAAGTTCCAAAGTCGTCTCATATCAATTCCATTAATATATTTCTTAAATAAAGAACTTAGTAAGCACTTTGTAAACAAATCTGTGAGATGGTCACATGATTTTGTTTGCAAAAATATTTATCTCCCCATTTTTCTGCAACTCATGGGGCTAAAATAGTTTTGGAGCAATATGCTTTTATTACTCTTTATATAACATGTTTCTATTTTGTAATACATGTAGCATTACCTTCATGGATAATGGTGGGTGATTCCAGTTAACCAATTTCACTTGAACTTTCAACAAAATTCATCATTCTACAATACCATACATAATCATGCGACTTCATACAAAGCAATGATTTCATAATGATTTGTGGACGTTGCCATCAAAGTTTATTTTGTCGACTTCCAAGATAAGGTTGTACCTCTATTCAAGAAGACTTAACTAGTCTGTGATCTGTCATTATGTGGATCAGATAGATATCTAGCATCACAATATCATACCATGCTATTGCCTTGTTTTTTCTGATATAACAAACCAAGATCTTTGGATCCTTGAAGACATCTGAAAATATTCTCTTGAGGAAAAAAGTTCACAAATTTGCAAAATTATTTAAGTATTTAAATAAGGTTAATGTATTTGAGATAAAAAAGTTCACGGTTTTGGACAAAGTTCAGAAAATTTTAAAAAGTCCAAGAAAAATGAGAATGAAATTGAAAGATGAAAAAGGTAATAAGAAAAATAAAATAAGAAAACCAAAAAATGAAAAAGAAAAAAGAGTAAAAAGTCGTGAAAAAATGAGGAAAAAAACATCTAAAAAGCCTGCACCGGAAAACAGAAAGATTGCCATCATTTTTTTAATACATAGAAAGATTGCCCCCTGAAAAAACCGGCGGAACCTACAAAAACGACAAAAAACTTACATGAGCCGGCCCGTTTTATACCAAGTGCTGTAGATGGGGTGTGCGCCAGTTAACAAAATGTTCTATAAATGGCGCTTAAGGTCCCAAATAGGAATTGGGCATTTGGCAGTTCGCTAGGGTGGTGTGTCATCTAGAGATTCGTTCGCTCTGGCCTATAGGCTCAGCGAACTTTGTCTTTTGGGAAAAAACATGTCATAAAAAAAGACCCGAATTTCCATGATCCGAATTCCATGCTACCTTATAAAACTTTAATTTCTCTAATTTATAAATTTTACAATCAGTATGATATGAAAGAAAAGAAGGGTCATGTGATCTAGAAAATAAAATAAAAGTGCCATGCTAAACATAAAAAATAGCCATCTTCTACATAAAAAAAATTATCTAGATAAGCCCCAATTAGATTCTAGTATATTTTTATTTAAAAAACATAAAAAAATCACACCCAACAATTTTCATGGTCAAAAAGGAAAATGTTGACATGCCATATAAAATAAAAATGGCATCATATTAAAAATAAGAATGTCATGTTATTGACTATCAAAATGTCATGCTCGTAATAATAAAACTATCATCCTCTAATTAAAAAATGTCATGTTATTAATTATTAAAATTACATGCTCTTCATTAATAAAACTACCATCCTATAATTAATTAAAATGTCATGTTATTAATTATTAAAATGTCATGCTCTTAGTTAATAAAAATACCGTCCTCTTATTAATAAAATGTCATGTTATTAATTATTAAAATGTCATGCACTAGATAATTAAAATGCCATGTGATAATGTCGTGTTTGGGAGGACCAAAAAGAGTCATGGTTTTAAAATAAAACGAAATTGCCATGCTACCTATTATTAAATGCACATGGCAAGTTTAGAAAAAAAATCCCTTGAAAATTTAGGGATTTTGTTCTTTCAAAAATGAAAAAAATCAAGATTTTTAGAAAAAAATCAAATGAAAAACAAGTTTAAAAGAACCTTCACTGCATTGTTCACAAGACAACTACGGTTATATAATTCAAAAAAAAGGCAGCTTTGGTTGAAGTGTTGAGGACCCTGTCATTGCTTAAGAGGTTGTGGGTTCGGTCCCCACCCTCCGAGCGACGGATCCTATTCCCAGCATAAAGTGGGGGATAGAGATGAAACATCCACCCCTGGTGGGCGACATGCAAGCGCCCTTGTGGTATATGGGCCGGCACATTCAGGTTTTGCCTACACACCAGTTGTGGCTAGAACCTTCCTAGGATTGGTTTTTTCTTTCTTCTTCTATTTTTCCTTTTCCTTTTCTCTTTTTCCTTTTCCTTCTTTTTATTTTCCTGTTTTTATTTGAAAATTCTGAAACTTTTTTGAAGTTCAGGAACAATTTTTGAAATTGGAGAAGGATTTTTGAATTTCGAGAATATTTTAAATTTGTGAACCTTTTTGGAAATCAAGATTATTTGTAAAAAGTTCCTTTATTTAATAAGAAAGCAATTTAAATTCATGAATTTTTTGGATTGCCGAATACTTTTTAAATTTTGGGAACAATTACTGAAATCCATGAACATTTTTTAATTCAGGAATAATTCTCGATTTATGAATTTTTTTAAATCAGGACACATTTTTGTCAAATTTATTACTAATTAAAAATGCGATAAATTTTTTAAAATTCGTAGCATTTTCAAATTTGAAATTATTTTTAACATCAGAACAATTTTTTTGAAATTCATGAAATTTTAAAAATCCATGAATGTTTTGATATTTGTGAAGTTTTATTAACTTTGAAACATTTTTTTAATTCAAAACTTTTTCTGAAATCCCCAACAATTTTAGAAGCAAAAAACAAACAAACAAAATTAAAAAAGAAAAAGAAACAGAAACAATGGAGCATCGCCGCGCATATGCGCCGGCTCAAAACTAGCGTGGGGAAGAAGGACAACGTGTTTCATCTCTATTCTCCACGTATGTCCTGGAATATGAGGTCCCCGTCCGCGCCTCTCTGGTATAAAGTTTTGTGGGGAACAATAAAAATAGGGGTGTTCGCCGCGGAGTTGGTCACAACAGAAACTAACTGGGACCTGACGTGGCATCAACCTCGTGCCGTGATTCAGGACGCTAGGGAGTGCCCAATATTTGACGTTCGCCAAATAGCGTTTCGGTATTTTTTTTACTCATCTCATGTTGCCAAATTTGAACTAAAGTAGGTCATTCTAGTGCCGAGTAATGTCTGCCCTGCACGGCCTTCTATTACTCTATGTTTAAGCCAATATCACGGTTATGTAAATATTGATCTGCTATCAGTCAGAGTTTGGCTGGAGACATAGCCTAGGAAATACTTGTTAGGATGATCTCTCTTCCGTTCGAACCCAACGGATCGAACGGGTCCCTGACTCACGTCCTGATCGGGGGCGCCCAACCAAACTATGGTTGGTGGGCCCCTGTAACCCGCGCAATATACATAGAGGTAGGCCAGAGCACGCGATACGAGGTTCATCGCTGCCACAAACCCCATCAATACTCCCTACCAATCTATGGTTAGCGCGGTGCTCATGGGAAGCACACCACCTCCGCCATTTTCTTGTCATCGTCATTGTGACCATCTCACCATGATGGCCTCTGGCCCGAGTTCATCAACCGTTGGAGAAGGTAGGTTTACCGGATATGATCTAGGCTAGCGATCCACAAGTCTATCAATGGTATCAGACATGCTAGGATCTAGATTATTTTCGGTACAAAAGAAAAACAGAGAAAGAAAAGAACCCAAGAACCCTAAACCCAACTATTGGGGATATTACTACTGGACGTAAACCGGGCAGGAGTAGCCGGATTAGCTTTATAAAGATTAGAAGCCCATGAAGACATAAGAATGATGGCGCTTTATGAAGGCCCAAGGCCCAAAGGCGAGTTAAGGCCTGTAGATGTAAAACCGACCTTATTATGTAATTTGCATTGTAAGTTAGGGAGTATAGAAACCGAACCGGACACGTTTACGATCCGGCTTCGAGACTCTGTAAACCGGCGGGCGTCAACCTGTGTATATAAAGGGACGACCCGGCCACGGTTTGAGGACAAGAGACAACAACTCGAGAGCCAGACAAAGCGGATTCGCTCCCTAGTCTTCGAAACCCTAGCAATACCAATCACAACTAGACGTAGGCTTTTACCTTCATCGAAGGGGCCGAACTAGTATAAACTCCCCGTATCCCCTTTTCCGGTTTAACCCCTTTAAACTAACCCGTTGCGATGGCTCCACGACTAAGTCCTTTCATGAGGACATCTGCCGTGACAAACCCACGATAGTTGGCGCCCACCGTGGGGCCATCGCACGATGGTTTTAAGTTTTTAAAGGGCAGCTTTGATGGACTCAAGGGATATGTTGTGGGCCGGATGACGAAGAGTCATCGCGGCAAGCTCTACATCGACAACGCAGGATGGGGCCCCGAGGCCGATTCAATCGAATACGGGTACCGGTTCCCCTTTGGTGGAATTCACGTCTTCATCGGCAAGATTGGCAAACCGGGCCCTGAGCCGGACACCTGCACCGACATCATCGAGACGGCTCAACGTGCAAGCCCTTCCCCGGTTCAGCCCGTGGCAAAGCATGTTTTCGTAGGCATCATCCATGGAGCAAAATATGAGGACGGACCGGCATCCGATGGAGAAACCGTTGTCTGTTCCGACGACGAGTCTTCCGGAGAGACCGAATCGCTCTATCAGTTGCAGGATGGCCGGATTAGTGGAGGTTCCGAGGGCAACAGTATTCCGGATTCTCCTGATCTGCCAAACCGGGCCGCTATCTTCATGGCCGGTACACAGTCAGCGCCTCACTCATCAGCCGCCATAGCAATACTCCCCGGTTCAACAACGGCCACGCCAGCGGGGACAGGAAGCTCTGCGCCGCCTCCGGCTCAAGTCCTGGCTGACTTGTTCGACACTTTGGCAACATTGATGGCCGCAGAGGTGGATGCAGCAGCCCGGGATCAGCACAACGCGAAGATTGCAAAGGTGAAAGATCAGATAGCTCAGGCTAAAGCGGACCTAGCGGCAGAGAACGCTAGGATGGCTACAGAACGAGCCGAGTTGGAAACTCAGGCCTACCAAATTAGGCTGGATCAGAACGCTTCCGAAGAAGCCACGAGAAGAAGATACCGATCGCATCTCCCGTTGGGTTATGAGCCACGAAATCTCTTCAATACGCCAGGAGCAGGAACTAGTAACCAGCCAATATTAAACCGGACGGAGGCGCCAGGAACAGGAGCGCCGGTTCAGCCGCGCACGATGGACACGCTTCGGCAGAACAACATTGTGCCACAGTATGTTCCAACACCTCCCGAGCATTACTCCAACCCGTTGGACAACATTGTGGCCGCCGCTTCACGATTGGCAGCCCTCCCGACCGACGGCGAATCACCAGTTGCAATTGAGGCACGACGGGCCAAAGATCTCCTTCAAACAGCTCTAAACCAGCAACAGGCATATTCGCACAGCCGTGAGAGGATTCATTCCACCCCCCGTCCAAGCCGAAGCTACAGCCGGCACGTTGAGGATGAATCAGCCGTATCAAGTAGCGCACGTCAGCATAATCCGCCGCGAGGGCACAACCTGACAGGGGGAGGTGCTAATGCGCAGAATGTGGTAGACCATGGTCGCGCGCGTCGAGAGGCCGAGTTAGCAGCTCTGCACGGAGCCCGTCAACTTACTCCGGTTCACCCTACCGCTTCAGTAGAGCCAGGTGTGGTATTCAGTTCCTTAGGGGGGCCGTGTCTTACCCCCGCTTTGCGTAATGTGAGGCTGCCCAAGGATTTCAAAGGGCCTCATAAGGTACCCAATTATACAGCCGATCTGCAGCTAGAAGCATGGGTTGAAAGCTATGAGATGGCAATGGAGATGTTAGATGTGGATGAAGCGGTATGTGCTAAATACTTCACCATGATGTTGGAAGGAACATCTCGCACTTGGTTAAAGAGCTTACCAACTAACTCTGTGGGATCATGGGCCGAATTGAAGCACCGGTTTATCCAAAACTTCAAAGATACTTGTAAGCAACCCATGTCGATTGTGGATCTGGCCGCTTGTGTCCAAAAGGATGGAGAGTCGACGACCCATTGGGTAAAGCGGGTTTCAACTATTTTGCATTCATCAGATCGTATCAATGCAGATACCGCAGTGCTAACGTTGGAGGGCAATTGCCGTTTTTCTTCCGCTCAAACAGAAGTTAGGAAGGCTCAAACGTCACTGCAATGATATGTCAACTCTTATGGCCGCTTTGGTTAAATACGCCGATTCAGATAAAACCAAAGACCCCGACTCAGAGGAGGACAAACCGGGGAAAGGGAAAAAGAACGGCAACGCCAAGGGTCAGCAGCATAATCCGACAGGCCATGGGAACAATGGTAAGCGCAAAGCCGACAACAGCTTGGAATTTGTTGCTAACACCAATGCCCAGGAGAATGGCCAGCGCCGTAAGGGCAAGCAGCCCCAGAGGGGCGGAGGTTCAGGCCCCAATTTGGAGCGCCTATTAAATCAACCCCATCCAAAGCATGGATCAAAGGAGAAGCCAGCATCACATCTTTGGAAGGATTGTTATATCATGCGAGATTTCAAGAACTCCAATATGTTCCAGTACGATAATGGCCCGCCTAGCGGTTCAGGAGGTGGTTTCCACGGGCCGGGTTACGGAGGTGGCAGTTCCAGTTCAGGATTTCAGGGCAATCAAACCGGACACATCAATCAAGGGCACCAAGGCAACCAGGGAGGGTACAACCATCAGGGGAACCAGCAGCATCAGCAGTAGTCGGGCTATCAGAGCAATCCTAAGCAGTTAAATTGTGACGCCCCCGATTCAATCGTACACTAATCATACACGCAAACGTGTACGATCAAGATCAGGGACTCACGGGAAGATATCACAACACAACTCTACAAATAAAATAAGTCATACAAGCATCATATTACAAGCCAGGGGCCTCAAGGGCTCGAATACAAGAGCTCGATCATAGACGAGTCAGCGGAAGCAACAATATCTGAGTACAGACATAAGCTAAACAAGTTTGCCTTAAGAAGGCTAGCACAAACTGGGATACAGATCGAAAGAGGCGCAGGCCTCCTGCCTGGGATCCTCCTAAACTACTCCTGGTCGTCGTCAGCGGGCTGCACGTAGTAATAGGCACCTCCCGAGTAGTAGTAGTCGTCATCGACGGTGGCGTCTGGCTCCTGGGCTCCAACGTCTGGTCGCAGCAATCGACTATAGAAAGGGGGAAAAGAGGGAGCAAAGCAACCGTGAGTACTCATCCAAAGTACTCGCAAGCAAGGAGCTACGCTACATATGTATGCATTGGTATCAAATGGAAAAGGGTATCATATGTGGACTGAACTGCAGAAAGCCGGAATAAGAGGGGGATAGCTAGTCCTTTCAAAGACTACGCTTCTGGTAACCTCCATCTTGCAGCAGGAGAAGAGAGTAGATGGAAAGTTCACCAAGTAGCATCGTGTAGCATAATCCTAACTGATGATCCTCCCCTCGTCGCCCTGTGAGAGAGCGACCACCGGTTGTATCTGGCACTTGGAAGGGTGTGTTTTATGAAGTATCCGGTTCTAGTTGTCATAAGGTCAAGGTACAACTCCGGGTCATCCTTTTACCGAAGATCACGGCTATTCGAATAGATTAACTTCCCTGCAGGGGTGCACCACATTTCCCAACACGCTCGATCCCTTTGTCCGGACACACTTTTCTGGGTCATGCCCGGCCTCGGAAGATCAACACATTGCAGCCCTACCTAGGCACAACAGAGAGGTCAACATGCCGGTCTAAATCCTATGCGCGCAGGGGTCTGGGCCCATCGCCCATTGCACACCTGCATGTTGCGTGGGCGGCCGGAGAGTAGACCTAGCAACCTCCATTACAAAGGAAGTTGCGTTACGCGGTCCAACCCGGCGCGCGTCGCTCAGTCGCTGACGTCACGAAGGCTTCGGCTAATACCACGAAGTCGAGTGCCCATAACTGTCCCCGCATAGATGGTTAGTGCGTATAGGCCAGTGGCCAGACTCAGATCAAATACCAAGATCTCGTTAAACGTGTTATCTTGAAATAACCGCGAACGCCGACCAGGGCCAGGCCCACCTCTCTCCTAGGTGGTCTCGACCTACCCTTGTTGCTTCGCCACCAAGATCCACACAGAGGACCATTGGGACAAAGGTCCTTTCAGCCCCCAATCCGTGAATCACTCGCGGGTGCTCCACAAGCCGACCCGTCTTTAGTCACCACATGTATCATGTATAAAGTATATAGTATATACCCGTGATCACCTCCCGAGTGATCACGGCCCGATAGTATAGCATGGCAGACAGACAAGAATGTATGGCCACTGATGATAAACTAGCATCCTATACTAAGCATTAGGATTGCAGGTACAGGTAACAACAGTAGTAGCAAGGACAGGCTATGCATCAGGATAGGATTAACGGAAAGCAGTAACATGCTACACTACTCTAATGCAATAAGTATAGAGGATAGTAGCCGATATCTGGTGATCAAGGGGGGGGGCTTGCCTGGTAGCTCTGGCAAGAGAGAGCGGTCGTCAACACCGTAGTCGTACTGGGTAGCAGCGGCGTCGGTCTCGGTGTCTAGCGAGAGAAGTGGGGGAAGAAACAATAAATATTAAGCAAACAGATGCATAGCGATGCATGAAACGACAAGCAGCGGTGCTAGGGGTGCCCTAACGCGGTATGAGGTGGTACCGGTGAAGGGGGAAACATTCGGGAAAAGATCCCCGGTGTTTCGCGTTTTCTGCCAGATGAATCGGAGGGGGAAAATAGCGTGTTCGCTATGCTAGGGATGGGTGGCGGACGAACGGGCTGCGCATCCAGATTTGTCTCATTGTTCTGAGCAACTTTCATGTATAAAACTTTTTCATCCGAGTTACGGATTATTTTCTACGGTTTTACAAACATTTAAAAGAATTGCTAAATTTTTGGATTTAATTAGTAAATTGAACTAAATAGTAAAATGGCTATGGGTACCCAAAAGTGTACCCAGCCAGAGTGTGCATGAGGCTGACAGGTGGGGTCCACGGGGTCTAGTTAGTAGTTGACCAGTCAACTGTTGACTGGTTAATAGGGTCAAAGAGTGCCCACATGTCATAGACTGGGTCAATCCAGTCAACAGTTTGACTTGTCAAACTGGACAGGGGGCCCATATGTAAGTGTCAGAGGGGTAAAACATTTAGTCTAAACTAATTTAAACGAGTGGGTCCACATGTCAATGTAGGAAACTAAATTAAAGGTTTAAATAGCAGGAGGATTAGTACTAATTAATTTTGGGCTAATAAATCAGCCGGTCAACACAAGGGTTTCCTCGCGCGCACGTAGAGGCGGGACGGCGGCCACGGCACTCCGCCAGCAGTCAGCGGCGACCGGAGCGGGCAGGCCGGGGATCGGCTGGGCGACAGCGGGCGAGCAGGGGATGCGGCGGGGTACAGCGCGGGGGGCTGAGCAGGGGACGGGCGAGGCGCGGCGCGGCGGCCACACACGCATGCGGCGGTTGGTGAGCACATCCGACGATGCACGGGCACAGAGGTACGCGGGCGGCGCGGTGCAGGGCTTGCCCGAGGTCCTGGCAGGCTCGGGGTACAACAGGGGAGGCCGGAGGCGGTAGGTGGCGGCAGCCAGGCAGAGCAGCAGCGGCGGGAGGGAGGGGGACGGGTGCGGCACCGGCGGCTGTTGGTGGGCGCGTCCGCGAGCGAGGCAGGATGGCGCAGTGGGACGGCACAGGCGCGCGGCGCGTAACGCGGCAGTAGCAGGCAGAGTAGCGAGGGCAGCGGGCAGCAGCCGCAGCAGCAAGAAGCAGCGACAGCACGAGGCTGCGCGGGCGTGGTAAGGAGCGGCGGCCAGAGCGGAGTGGTGTGCAACAACGAAACCCTGAGCTCGCTGGTGAGCTCAGCAGGTCCGGGGGTGGACCATAGCGTCGACCAAAAGCTCGGCCGCGACGGCAGAGCTCAGCCAGGATACGGTGGTGTCTAGCGACGGCTAGAGACAAGGAGCAAGGACAGGAGGAGAGGGGGGGAGTAGAGGAGCTCACAGAGGAGGCAACGATCTGTTCGAGTAGTCAAGGCGTGGACGGAGCGCGGTGAATCAATGACGACAGCGGTGGCGGCCGAAGTTGAGGAAGATGGACGAAGGCGACGACGTGCGGCCGACCTCGCTTGATCCAGGGACGTAGTCAAAGAAGACGGACACGACAGAGCTTCAGGACATCCTAGTGGGGCTCAGGGAGCATGGTGGCTGCGGGATCGACGATGGCGTGACGTTGATGGCGCTCGGGTGTGTGCGGGAAAGCAAGCAACGACGCGAGGGAGGAAGAAATGGCGGCTAGGGTTTGATCGGGGAAGAGGGGGGCTTGGGGGTGCCCTTGTAGCCATCGGGGAGGCGGGGGATGGGCGCCACACACGGCATGGCCGGCGGATGGGCGCCACGATCCCCTCTCTCCCTGTAGCAGGTTGAAGAAGAGGGGAGGTGGGCTAGGATGGTCATTAGGCTAGTTGGCCCAAAGTGCCTAGTAGAATAGGCCCTTTTTTGTTTCTTTTTCTATTCTGCCGAACAATTGTCTCCATTTGCATTTAATTAAAATAGCAAACAATTTTTGTTTGAGTTGAAACTTGGCACATAATTAGTAGGCATTGTCTTCAACTAGCACACCAAGTCTCAAATTATGTTGAAAAGTAAAAAAACATTTGTTTAAAAGAATTGGCTCAATTAATAGTCGCGGGTTCACCTTTTGTTAAGTTAAGGGCATTTCAAATAAACAATTTGATGGTGAATACTTTAAGACAACTTGTTAGTGAATATTTGTAACACTATGAACATTTTTATTTTGCCGTTTGAAAAAATATATTTTTTTACTTTATTTTAAATTGAGTTTGACTGAAATTTTGATCAAGTGACATTTGGCTTAGCAAAAAGGTGATGACATGGCACCATTAGGGTGAGGTTACTGTAGCTTAATTATCCGGGCATTACAATTCTCCTCCACTACAAGAAATCTCGTCCCCAGATTTAAGGCGTGGAGTAAGGGGAAAAGACTCGGGAAGGACGGAGCTCAAAACAAGATAGGTACCTGGGGGCCATCTCAGTGACCATGACATAGAGGCATGTGTCGAGTTAAATTTCAAGAAATTCATCGAGAGCAAGGTAAGAAGGTGTAATAAGAAGCTTCAAGCGGGTAAGCAATCGTTCATTGCCTGAAACGGGGAGGGGGTGAAAGGGGTTCAGGGCAATGGGATTAAGTGTTGCGTGTGATACCAGAATAGGTCAATAGGAAGGTGGCTCGTGATTTATACGAAGCCAAACGCAATTAACAATTTTGGAAAACAGGGATGTACATGAGATTCAGGTTTCGATCCTGGGGATCTGTGGGTTATGGGCCCACCATGTGGGTTGAAAGTAGAAAGAGTGGTGACATCTTGCACGGTCATGATAGCAAGGCATGTCAGAGCATAGCCTGTCAGTTATGTTGGCAACATAGTCGGTACCAAGGGCAAGGGACGAAGAGAACCATTTTCCTGCTCATTGAAACGAGGCGGACCAAAAGGCAAAGTTCTCGTCCATCGGTGGTTACCGGAATGTCATCAACAATAGTAACAGGGTCTTACTGACAGAGTTGGGCACCGAGGTGCTTACATAAGCAGTGAATTATTACTGCTTAGATTATATAGATCACAAGAAAGGTCAAACAAACCAATGGAAAGGAAAATGTGATCATCAGGTTAAATAGAACAATGGTAAGGAAAAATGTGTTTAATCACATATTTCAGGGGTATATACTTCCCAAGGACAAGCAGAGCATGATATCCATGACAGGATATAATGTAGAAAACTCGTTAGGTAAGGGGAGAGAAATTTCGTAACATTACCCATACAACGGTGTTTGGATAATTGATAAAGAAATTTTTGCATGGTGCTTTAAATGTTCTTATCGAAGATCGGGGAACCACAGACATGCTTCGAGATAGCATTGACATTGCCTTCAAGCAATTGTTAGACTTTGGATACACGAAGGATTCATCAGGAACAACTTGTAGAATAAGTCTTCCAGTTTCCTCATGGAAGAATGGATAGCCTTGCTGAAAAGGAAACTATAACAATAGGGCCTCCGTCTAGGTGTGCTAGGCATGACATCATCTTACCAGGTCATATAAAGACCAATGTTATAACTACTGGAAATATGTCCCAATCATCATATTTGACCGAGATTCAGATATGATTGGTGCCAGGATGCCTCAGACTCAGGATGCCTGAGAAGAAAAGGTGCAACACAATTGACGAGACAATATTATAAGATTCTCGGGGGATGTACTATGGAAGCGAGTTCCGAAACAAGAGTTCATCATTAAGACCAAGGAGAGGATGAAGAGGTGGTTGATGAACTCAGCGACAACTCAGTGAGATTTTCAAAAGATGGATTTCCACACTTATGTGAACAAGGAGATAACATTTGTCGGATCAAATGATATAAGGATGTATGCTCGAGGAAAACATACACAATTAAGCATTGGTTGAAGAGTGCACCCAAAATATGGCCTTAGGTAGTATGATCAATGTTAGAAAGGTGATTCAACAACCAATAGTCTAAGAATTGAAATATCGACCATTATCTTCAAAGCAATAGGGTTGCCAGAAACACGAACAAGTTTGTGTTGAACGGAAGGCAATAAAGTGGTCGATGATAACACAAATCATCGAGGGCAAGGATGGTACTTCTCATCATGAATTCAATTTATATCCTGGAAGGGGTCAAAATGTTGATGATGATCACGACACACTTGTCGAGGGGTTTCATGAGGATATAATCGATCATCGATGGCATCAAGGAAAAGGAAGGGTGAAGAGAAAGTTATCAGAACCATGGGTATGAAACATAATCGAAATCAAGTTTTCTATTCAAGGAGAAATGATATGACAAGGAAGATCGACGTAAGATTAGCTCACTGTCGAAATTTGTGCTCCATGAAGCAGGACCAGGTAGCACAGTTAAAAATTAGCCCAATGTGATAGCCGATCAGGCTAGGATTGACATGCTTGAGTACAAATTTGTTAGTAAAGGAGATTACTAAGAGTTGTTTAATTGTGGTGCAGACCCGATTTAGTTATCGGTGTCCTCGAGTGACTAACAACTCGGAACCAGGAAACATTGGAATCGGCGAGGAATAATACTCGATGAAGGCTCATAATAAGAAACATGGTTCGATGGTATTATCAACATACCAAACACTACTAGGGAAAAGCTTATAGGCGGACGCTTACTAGTAGCGTGGGTTTATAACCCTCGCTACTGCTACTTACTAATAGCGCGGGTTTTTACCCCTCGCTACTACTAAGTTGATACTAGCAGCGTGGGTTTTTAACCCGTGCTACTACTAAGCGATCTCTACCGTGCCCTCCCTGGACATGCCATAGTAGTAGCGAGGGGTACAAACCCGCGCTACTACTAAGTTGATAGTAGTAGTGCGGTTTTATACCCCTCGCTACTACTAAGTACGAGGTAGGTGAAATTCCCATATCCTCAGCCGAATCCCTCCTCTCTCCCTCTCTCACTTTCCTCCTCTCTCCCTCGTACTCCAGCGGTGGCTGCCGCTGGTACACACTGCTTTCTCCCCCCCCCCTCTTCGAGATCCCTCCGGTGGGAGGTCGCCGGAGCTCCTCGCCGCTCCCAAGATGCGGAAGCACGACCTCGACATCCTCCTCCTCACCGCCTTCTTCTCGCTCCAGGTCAGCCGTCCTCCTCCTCCCCTCCCTCCCCGATTCAATCTGGAACCCTAGCTGACCCATCTTCCTCCTCCTCCGACAGCATGAGGGCTGCCGCGAGGTGCTGCTCCCAATGCACGACGCCAAGATCCAGGTCCTCCAGCTCCCAGCACATGCCGGGCTGGCCTCCGCGGCCTCCACGAGGCATGCGTCATGGCCGAGATCTCCCTGCTCCCGGCCAACATGCGTGTTGCTGCCGTTCGCCGCCTCGTCACCATGGCCGTTGGCGCCGTCGACCGAGCCATTGACACCATTGACAGCATGCACGGGGTCGAGATTTTTTTTTGGTTTTTCAAATTAATAGTAGTAGCGCGGGTCAAAGACACACGCTACAGATAGTTAGTAGTAGTAGCGCGGGATGCACCGCGCTACTACTACTAGTTAGCTGTAGCACCGTAGTAGTAGCGCAGGCACCTGCGCTACTACTAGCTTTTAACCCGCGCTACTACTAGGCTTTTTCCTAGTAGTGAAAGGGTAATACTCAGAGGTAGAGCAAAATAGAGGTTTGACAAGTGTATTGATCTGCAAAAGACAAGTATTTTAACTTGTCCGAGAAAAGAATCAAGGAATATCAATATGGCCGAAACCATAGTTGCAAGGGATCCAATTCAAACACATCGGAAGAATTATCCAACTAATTAAAAGTTTTTCAAGAAGCTTCCATGATAAGTTCCACATCAGGTCCATGGGCATGAACACAAAATTCAAGGTCGACTCCCACTTCTTCAATGCATAACCTATCATTCACTTCTCGTTTCTTTTCGAAATGGCATTAGTTGTTGAAAGTTTTACCTGGTGCAGTACCAGATAAGTATGACCCGTGAAATCTTTCGGGTTCACATGGATTAGGGAAGACGTAGGTTCAACCCATCAGGGCATCTTAGGAACATATACCACAAACTTCGGAGTAAATAACACAAGCTCGCTAGTAGAGCATGCTTGAGAAAGCAGAGGATACAATTTACCAAAGACTTTATATATCCGCGGAAAGGCTCACAAGTTTAATGAATACGAAGGACACTGTTGGATAAAATCCAACAAAAGGGTCTGGTGGTCCACAAGGGATCTGATGTGAGCATCGGTAGTCAACCAGTGGAATAAAGAATGCAAGGAGATCAGATTATAGAAACAACTGACTAACTCAAAGCTCAAATGCAAAGGAATTATCAATTCCAAGACAAGGGATCAGAAGCAATGCTCTGATTAGGGATGAATAAGTTAAATAGCCTTAGGGGTACAATCGATGGCAACATTTGATTGGTCGAGATCCAGCTCATGTTTAAAATGATATCTGAGTCGGAAGGATAAATTCCAGGGAAAAACTAATGATTGTGTGCATTCACAGACATGTTGAATCAAAAGGATCAGAATGACAATCACAAAAGTTTTTAAAGTAAATTAATAGACCAATGGAATTAACCGGAATGCAAGTATGCAAGAATTCCAAGAACAATAGGCTGTTGAGGATTTTTGAAAGATCAAATAGTATTTCGAAGTCTTTTGCGGAACACGAGAACAACTGGGAATGAGTGGATACTCAATAAGTGTGAGGAATTTTCAATAGGGGTATTCATGTGGCAAAGAACTTCAAGGCAGTAAGCTTAAAGGAATTTTCGGAACAACAGAGAGCAATTTAGGGCATCTTGTAATAACAACAGCAACTGAGGATGAAGGTATGAACGACAATTGTAGGTAGTTATCCATAAGGGTATATCGGTGGTAGGGGATTGTAAAGTCGGTGGGCACAAGGGTCTCGGGAAAACCTTGAAGAGTAACTTCAGAATCTTCTGGTGCAGCAAGTGATCATCTGGAGTGAGGGGCTCTCCGGGAGAAAGTTTTTTCGAGAACCTAAAGTTAGTATTTTTAGAAAAATCATTTAACCCAAATAGAAGAGAGATCAGAGTCCTAGAGTATAGATGAGGAGTAAAAGATCCTAATACCACCTAATGGCGACGTGGGCCTGTAAGGCGCACAGCCATGTTAGTAAAAGTTTTGTAACGACTAGACTCAACTTCGGCCAAGGAGTGTGGAAGGGGGATTCCTACAAGTAGTCGGCTCTGATACCAACTTGTGACACCCCCGATTCAATCGTACACTAATCATACACGCAAATGTGTACGCTCAAGATCAGGGACTCACGGGAAGATATCACAACACAACTCTACAAATAAAATAAGTCATACAAGCATCATATTACAAGCCAGGGGCCTCGAGGGCTCGAATACAAGAGCTCGATCATAGACGAGTCAGCGGAAGCAACAATATCTGAGTATAGACATAAGCTAAACAAGTTTGCCTTAAGAAGGCTAGCACAAACTGGGATACAGATCGAAAGAGGCGCAGGCCTCCTGCCTGGGATCCTCCTAAACTACTCCTGGTCGTCGTCAGCGGGCTGCACGTAGTAATAGGCACCTCCCGAGTAGTAGTAGTCGTCGTCGATGGTGGCGTCTGGCTCCTGGGCTCCAACGTCTGGTTGCAGCAATCGAGTATAGAAAGGGGGAAAAGAGGGAACAAAGCAACCGTGAGTACTCATCCAAAGTACTCGCAAGCAAGGAGCTACGCTACATATGTATGCATTGGTATCAAATGGAAAAGGGTATCATATGTGGACTGAACTGCAGAAAGTCGGAATAAGAGGGGGATAGCTAGTCCTTTCGAAGACTACGCTTCTGGTAACCTCCATCTTGCAGCAGGAGAAGAGAGTACATGGCAAGTTCACCAAGTAGCATTGTGTAGCATAATCCTAACCGATGATCCTCCCCTCGTCGCCCTGTGAGAGAGCGACCACCGGTTGTATCTGGCACTTGGAAGGGTGTGTTTTATTAAGTATCCGGTTCTAGTTGTCATAAGGTCAAGGTACAACTCCGGGTCGTCCTTTTACCGAAGATCACGGCTATTCGAATATATTAACTTCCCTGTAGGGGTGCACCACATTTCCCAACACGCTCGATCCCCTTTGTTCGGACACACTTTTCTAGGTCATGCCCGGCCTCGGAAGCTCAACATGTCGCAGCACTACCTAGGCACAACAGAGAGGTCAGCACGCCGGTCTAAATCCTATGCGCGCAAGGGTCTGGGCCCATCGCCCATTGCACACCTGCATGTTGCGTTGGCGGCCGGAGAGCAGACCTAGCAACCTCCATTACAAAGGAAGTTGCGTTACGCGGTCCAACCCGGCGTGCGCCGCTCAGTCGCTAATATCACGAAGGCTTCGGCTGATACCACGATGTCGAGTGCCCATAACTGTCCCTGTGTAGATGGTTAGTGTGTATAGGCCAGTGGCCAGACTCAGATCAAATACCAAGATCTTGTTAAACGTGTTATCTTGAATTAACCGCGAACGCCGACCAGGGCCAGGCCCACCTCTATCCTAGGTGGTCTCAACCTGCCCTTGTCGCTTCGCCACAAAGATCCGCATAGAGGGCCGTCGGGACAAAGGTCCTTTCAGCCCCCAATCCGTGAATCACTCGCGGGTGCTCCACAAGCCGACCCGTCTTTAGTCACCACATGTATCATGTATAAATTATATAGTATATACCCGTGATCACCTCTCGAGTGATCACGGCCCGATAGTATAGCATGGCAGACGGACAAGAATGTATGGCCACTGACGATAAACTAGCATCCAATACTAAGCATTAGGATTGCAGGTAAAGGTAACAACAATAGTAGCAAGGACAGGCTAAGCATCAGGATAGGATTAACGGAAAGCAGTAACATGCTACACTACTCTCATGCAAGCAGTATATAGGAGAGTAGGCGATATCTGGTGATCAAGGGGGGGCTTGCCTGGTTGCTCTGGCAAGAGAGAGGGGCCGTCAACACCGTAGTCATACTGGGTAGCAGCAGCGTCGGTCTCGGTGTCTAGCGAGAGAAGAGGGGGAAGAAACAATAAATATTAAGCAAACAGATGCATAGCGAGGCATGACACGACAAGTAGCGGTGCTAGGGGTGCCCTAACGCGGTATAAGGTGGTACGGGTGAAGGGGGAAACATCCGGGAAAAGATCTCCGGTGTTTCGCGTTTTCTGCCAGATGAATCAGAGGGGGAAAATAGCGTGTTTGCTATGCTAGGGATGCGTGGCGGACGAACGGGCTGCGAATCCAGATTCGACTCGTTGTTCTGAGCAACTTTCATGTATAAAACTTTTTCATCCGAGTTACGAAGTATTTTCTACGATTTTACAAAGATTTAAAAGAATTGCTAAATTTCTGGATTTAATTAATAAATTGAACTAAATAGTAAAATGGCTATGGGTACCCAAAAGTGTACCCAGCCAGAGTGTGCATGAGGCTGATAGGTGGGGTCCATGGGGTCTAGTCAGTAGTTGACCAGTCAACTGTTGACTGGTCAATAGGGTCAAAGAGTGCCCACATGTCATAGACTGGGTCAATCCAGTCAACAGTTTGACTGGTCAAACTGGACAGGGGGCCCATATGTAAGTGTCAGAGGGGTAAAACATTTAGTCTAAACTAATTTAAACGAGTGGGTCCACATGTCAATGTAGGAAACTAAATTAAAGGCTTAATTAGCAGGAAGATTAGTACTAATTAATTTTGGGCTAATAAATCAGCCGGTCAACACAGGGGTTTCCTCGTGCGCACGTAGAGGCGGGACGGCGGCCACAACACTCCGCCGGCAGTCAGCGGCAACCGGAGCGGGCAGGCCGAGGAGCGGCTGGGCGGCAGCGGGCGAGCAGGGGATGCGGCGGGGTACGTCGCGGGGGGCTGAGTGGGGCACGGGCAAGGCGCGGCGCGGCGGCCGCACGCGCATGCGGCGGTGGGTGAGCACATCCGGCGACGCACGGCCACAGAGGTACGCGGGCAGCGCGGTACAGGGCTTGCCCGAGGCCCTGGCAGGCTCGGGGTG
>NC_041392.1:645358818-645395150 GCF_002162155.2 Triticum dicoccoides
CACCGGCGGCTGTTGGTGGGCTCGGCCGCGAGAGAGGCAGGATGGCGCAATGGGAGGGCACGGGCGTGCGGCGCGTAAGGCGGCAGTAGCAGGCAGAGTAGCAAGGGCAGCGGGCAGCAGCCGCAACAGCAAGAAGCAGCGACAGCACGAGGCTGCGCGGGCGCGGTAAGGAGTGGCGGCCAGAGCGGAGTGGTGTGCAGCAACGAAACCACGCGCAGGCATTCCTGATTCCAAGGGCATAGGTGAGGTCCGAAGCGACGCCCTGAGCTCGCTGGTGAGCTCAGCAGGTCCGGGGGTGGACCATAGCGCGACCAAAAGCTCGGCCGCGACGGCAGAGCTCGGCCGGGATACGGTGGTGTCTAGCGACGGCTAGAGACGAGGAGAAAGGACAGGAGGAGAGGGGGAAGTAGAGGAGGCAACGATCTCTTTGAGTAGTCAAGGCGTGGACGAGGCACGGTGAATCAACGGCGACGGCGGTGGTGGCCGAAGTTGAGGAAGATGGACGAAGGCAACGACGTGCGGCCGACCTCGCTCGATCCAGGGACGTTGTCGAAGAAGACGGAAACAACGGAGCTTCGGGACATCCTAGTGGGGCTCGGGGAGCATGGTGGTTGCGGGATCGACGATGGCGCTCGGGTGTGTGCGGAAAAGCAAGCAACGGCGCGAGGGAGAAAGAAATGGCGGCTAGGGTTTGACCGGGGAAGAGGGGGCTTGGGGGTGCCCTTGTAGCCATCTGGGAGGCGGGGGATGGGCGCCACGCACGGCATGGCCGGTGGATGGGCGCCACGATCCCCTCTCTCCCTATAGCAGGTTGAAGAAGAGGGGAGGTGGGCTAGGCTGGTCATTAGGCTAGTTGGCCCAAAGTGCCCAGTAGAATAGGCCCCTTTTTTTCTTTTTTTTGTTTTTCTATTCTGCCGAACAATTGTCTCCGTTTGCATTTAATTAAAATAGCAAACAATTTTTGTTTGAGTTGAAACTTGGCACATAATTAGTAGGCATTGTTTTCAACCTAATTAGTAGGCATTGTTTGAGTTGAAACTTGGCACATAATTAGCAGGCATTGTTTTCAACTAGCACACCAGGTCTTAAATTATGTTGAATAGTAAAAAACATTTGTTTAAAAGAATTGGCTCAATTAATATTGGCTCAATTAATAGTCGTGGGTTCACCTTTTGTTAGGTTAAGGGCATTTCAAATAACCAATTTGATGGTGAATACTTTAAGACAGCTTGTTAGTGAATATTTGTAACACTACGAACATTTTTATTTTGTCGTTTGAAAAAATATATTTTTTTACTTTATTTTAAATTGAGTTTGACTGGAATTTTGATTAAGTGACATTTGGCTTAGCAAAAAGGTGATGACATGGCACCATTAGGGTGAGGTTACTGTAGCTTAATTATCCGGGCGTCACATAAATAGTGGGCAATATCATGTCTTCACCACTAGCTTGTGTAAACGTGATCAGAAGCTTCATAAGAGGGCAGTGAACTATATTGAACCGGCGGTGCCTCAGTATTTGCGCTGGTCTGAGCAACCCATTTTATGGAGTAGAGAGGATCACCCGCCCCGGGTTGACAATCCGGGTCATCTGGCATTGGTGGTAGCCCCTCAAGTTGGGGGATATAAGTTCACTAAGGTACTCATGGATGGGGGAAGTAGTATCAACATCCTATATTATGATACCTTCCGTCGTATGGGGTTGACAGATAAGAATCTTAAACCGTCAAACACCGTTTTCCATGGTGTGGTGCCTGGTAAGTCTACATATCCAGTGGGCAAGATAGCCTTAGAGGTAGCTTTTGGAGATGATCATGATTCAAGATCAGAAACATTGACTTTTGAGGTGGTAAAAATCAAAAGTCCGTATCACGCTTTATTCGGGCGACCAGCTTATGCTAAGTTCATGGCAAGGCCGTGTTATGTTTATCTGCAGCTTAAAATGCCAGGTCATAAGGGGACTATCACAGTACATGGGAGCAGGAAGATCGCTTTGGAATGTGAGGAAGGTGATGCGGCTTATGCCGAGTCGGTTTGTGCCACGGAGGAGCTGAAGTTTTATAAAGACCAAGTTGATCCGGCAGATATGACTTCTTTAAAAAAGCCAACTACATAGCACGATCCGGCGTTGAAGTTCAAATCGGCCACAGATACTAAGATGGTTGAATTTGTTCCTGGCGATTCATCCAAATAGTTCAGTATCAGCGCTAACCTGGATCCCAAATAGGAAAGCGCGCTCATCGATTTGAACAAGGCTTGAACAAGGCTTGCCCTGCAGACCCCTTTGCCCTCCCTCATATTGATCAGATTATTGATGCTACGGCGGGTTGTGACCGTTTGTGTTTTCTGGATGCTTATTCTGGTTATCATCAGATCAAAATGGCAGTTAAGGACTAGGAGAAGACAGCTTTCATCACTCCATTTGGAGCCTTCTGCTATGTCTCCATGCCCTTTGGGCTTAAGAGTGCCTAGGCGACTTATCAACAATGTGTTCAGAATTGTCTTCACAAGCAAATTGGGCGCAATGTTCATGCATATGTGGATGATATTGTGATAAAATCCAGGAAGGAGGAAACATTGATAGATGACTTGAGAGAAACCTTTGACAATCTCTGAGTTCACAAGATGATGCTCAATCCGGAAAAGTGTGTCTTTGGTCTTCCGGCAGGAAAACTCTTGGGTTTTCTGGTGTCAAATAGAGGCATTGAGGCTAATCCAGAAAAAAATTCAGCAATTACATTTTTGGCTAAACCGGCGTGTATCAACGACGT
Source organism: Triticum dicoccoides (assembly GCF_002162155.2). Classification (NCBI taxonomy): domain Eukaryota; kingdom Viridiplantae; phylum Streptophyta; class Magnoliopsida; order Poales; family Poaceae; genus Triticum; species Triticum dicoccoides. Next base: position 645,361,590 of record NC_041392.1, read on the forward strand.
TCAACGTTTGGCTGGCCGGATTGCGTCTTTGAGCCGGTTTATCAGTCATCTTGGGGAGAAGGCAATCCCTTTATATCAGATGCTCAAGAAAACAGGTGATTTTGTCTGGAGCGAGGCGGCTGATAAAGCATTTGAGGATCTGAAGAGGCAGTTAGCTGAACCGCCTGTGCTTGCAGCCCCAATCAATAAAGAGCCGTTGTTGCTATATGTGGCTGCTAATGCCCGAGTTGTTATCGTGGCTATTGTGGTGGAACGCAAGGAAGCTGGCAAGGAATATCCGGTTCAATGGTCGGTTTATTATATTAGTGAAGTGCTCATTGAGTCAAAGCAGAGGTATCCACATTGGCAAAAGCTGGTGTATGGAGTGTTTATGGCAAGCCGGAAGCTTAAAAATTATTTTCAGAGTCATCCTATCACAGTGGTCAGTTCAACCCCTCTGGGATATATCATTCAAAATAGAGAAGCAACTGGCCGGATTGCCAAATGGGCTATTGAGCTTGGACCTCACGGGCTCAAATACATACCTCGCACAGTAATTAAATCCCAATCACTCGTGGACTTTATCAATGATTGGACAGAATTGCAGGTAAGGATGGCAATTTTATCCATGGACATGGATATCTATGGATATCCGCCCCGAATGGATAGGGTTTGGATATGCTTTTGTGTCCATGGGCGGCGCCCAAACCCGACCCGATTTTTCGTGGGTAGGGCATGGATATTATCTTGTACCCATGGATATACCCAAACCCAACCTGATGGTATGACTTAATGGGAAAAAATCTGCCATCCCTGCCCCACGTTCACATGTCCCACGACAATTTTACACTTTTTTTTATCTGAAACATGCATAAGAAATCACACAATCCCCATCATAACTTTTATAAGTTGACAGTCAATCCCCTCTGTAACATACTCCAACACCCCTTTCCTTATTTTTATCTCCTTTTTAAATGACTCGTCATTCTCATCTGTTAGAAAAATACTAAATGATCTTAGGTTGTTACTGGATGTTGATTTACCATAAGTGAAGCCTAGCCTGCCATGAGGTGAAGAATGGAAGAGTTTATGTTAATATTGTGTTAAGTTTTATTTATGTGTCTCGAGAGGACCCAATGGATATCCATCGGATTTGGACATGGACACAATTTTTCACCCATGGATTTTTTCATGGGCGGGCAAAGACTGTCTTCATGGATATGGATTTGGATTTGATATTGTTCAACCCGATCCAAACCCGACCCATTGCCATCCTTAATTGCAGGCACCAAAGAAAAATCCAGATAACATGTATTGGACTATTCACTTTGATGGATCCAGGCAGTTGGAGGGCTCGGGGGCTGGAGTCATACTAACTTCCCCACGAGGTGACAAGTTTTGTTATGTCCTCCGTTTAATGTTCCCTTGTACTAACAATGCAGCTGAATATGAGGCCTTACTCCATGGTCTTCGGATGGCTAAGGAGATGAACTTAAGCCGGGTTAAGTGCTTTGTGGATTCAGATCTGGTGGCCCAACAGGTGTCTGGCACTTGGGATTCTAAAGACCCACTCATGGCTGCATATCGACGAGAGGTGGACATAGTGGCTGGTCACTTCAAGGGTTATCAGGCGGACCATATAGACCGGTGAAAGAATGAAGCGGCGGACGCTTTAAGCCGCCTTGGTTCTTAGCGTAAACCGGTCCCACCAAATGTCTTTCTTGACGTGCTGCATAATCCGTCGATCAAGGTATCAACAGAGGAGGAGTTGGCTATTCCTGACCCGGAGGCTCAATTGGTGGCAACTTTGCATGTCATGCCGGATTGGACAATCCCATACGTGTCTTACATGAACCGGGGTGAGTTACCAGAGGATGAAACCTCGTCCCGACAGATAATACGGCGTTCCAAATCAATGAGTATACTCAACGGAGAATTACATCGTTACAGCGTCTCAGGGGCAATTCAGCGTTGTGTTTCTCCTCAAGAGGGCTGTGAGATTTTGCGAGAAATCCATGAAGGGGATTGTGTTCACCACGACGGTTCAAAGTCCTTGGTGGCTAAATCTTTTCGCCACGGTTTCTATTGGTTAACAGCTCATGCTGATGCTGAGGATTTAGTCAGACGATGTGACAGTTGTCAAAAATTTCCATGCCGTGCTCATATTCCGGCTTAGGAGTTGTGGATGATTCCAATAACATGGTCGTTTGCGACTTGGGGGCTTGATATGGTTGGACCCTTTAAGTGCTCCAAGGACAAAAAAGACCCACTTATTAGTGGCAGTGGACAAGTTCACCAAATGGGTGGAAGCAGAGCCAGTCAGTAAGTGTGATGCGGCCACGACGATTCAGTTCATCAAAAAGGTGATATTCCGGTTTGGCTTTCCACATAGTATTATAACGGATAATGGTACTAATCTGTCAAAGGGAGAGATGGAGGAATTTTGCCAACATGAGCACATCCGGCTTGATATAGCATCGGTGGCTCACCCCCAATCCAATGGACAAGCGGAAAGGGCAAATCAAGAAATTTTGCAAGGTATTAAACCCCGGCTTATGGTTCCTTTGAAGTGGACACCGGGTTGTTGGGTGGAGGAATTACCTTCTGTGTTATGGAGCATCAACACCACACCTAACAGATCTACGGGTTACACACCTTTCTTCATGGTTTATGGAGCGGAGGCAGTTCTTCCTAGTGACATCCATCACGACTCGCCCCGTGTGACGGCTTATGTTGAAGCTGATAATGAGAAAGCACGTCAGGATTCTCTGGACCTGTTAGATGAGGAGCGTGATCTTGCAGCAGCACGTTCGGCGATTTACCAACAAGATCTCCGACGTTATCACAGCTGCCGGGTTAAGACCAGAACTTTTCAAGAAGGCGATCTGGTGCTCCGGCTCATCCAAGATCAGACTGATATGCACAAGTTATCCCCACCTTGGGAAGGACCTTTTGTGGTCAGCAAGAATCTGCACAACGGGTCATACTACCTCATTGATGTTCGAGAGCACAAAGACTCACGTAAATCGGAGGAGGAGACCAAGCGGCCATGGAATATAGCTCTTCTACGGCCTTACTATACTTAAGCCACATGCTTCTTCACATGTACATATTTATGACAATGTATATATTATATAATAAACCGGAGCCTCGAATAAAGCGGGGTCTCTGTTCTTTTTACATCATGTGTGTGCCTACAAGAGTTTCTACTAACAAAGCACAGTTTTGTTAAACCGGTCTCTGGAGCCGCACGGATACAAAGAGATATCACTAGGGGGCTTGGTTGTTGTCACACCATAGCTACACCTCTTGATCGGTTTAAACACCACAAAGGGATTTCACTAGGGGGCTTGTTGTTACTACACCATAGCTACACCTCTTGATGGGTGTTAAGCCACAAAGGAAATTATGTGGGGCCAAAGAGAGTGTTGCACAAAGCACAAACTCAAACATGGGCACCCACTGAGCACAACTCGCAAAGTTACTTGGGGGCTCTTTGTGCAAAGCAACAAAGAGTTTGAAAGGACCTTTGTAATTGGCTATCAAGCCACAGCTTGGAAGCCTGGTGTATTCACCTAAAACCCCGGGTTAACCTGCCTTCATCAAGTAAGCCACCCCTGTCCAGGTAATCCTGGCATGACTCGCCGAACATTTGACAAGTCAATCTTATACAGACCCTGAACTTGTCAAAGTTAAAACGACGATTGGTTAATTGGAGGCCCATCTTAAAAGGCCTTGTTAAGTGGTTTAACTCAGAGGCCTGGCAGCCCATGAAAAGCCTCGATTTGGAGCCTAGCAGCTCATAAAAAAGCCTCGCATATTTCTTTTTCGAGTCCTATTTGCTAAGTTTTTCGCCTTTATTGAGGTTCCTAATGTCTTCTGATAAACCGGTGTCCTTGACCCGGCTTGGCTTTCAACTACAAGTTGTCAGTACATGATCAGTTATAAACCAGCATTCATTACCCCGGTCTGGTTTTGACTAACAAGTCGCCAGTGTTATAAGGAAAACCCGGTGTTTATTATATCCCAATACAGTTTATTATCATAATCCAGCAAATTAAAGGACAGAGTTATCACTGCTCCGGATTGGTGTTTACAACTTTACCATACAAGCAGTTGGTCAGCCAACGAGGTATGTTGCACATGTTATTTTTTATATACAAACTTTGATTATCCATCCAAGTACTGTCTATTCTTGGGCATCATGACCCGTCCAGTGGTAAACCACTAGGACACTTTTCAAGTTCTTATATCTAGGAACACAACTCATCATGGGTTATGCATAAAAAGATCCCAAAAGGTGGAGCAAGTTTTCACATTATCAAAGCATCACAAAACATGCTCGATGGCATGACAGATAAAGGAGTTTTTGCTATCCTATTACATGAAGCTTCCAAACGGCTCCAATTGAATAGTTGTTTTTAAGCATTGGCACACAATAGCTGGTAAACCGGCTGCCGGTTTAAGACGCTTCGTCTGGACGGTTGGATGGTTGAGGGTCAGTTGGTGCGGTCACTTCTTCTTCATCCCTCCCCAGACGCTGGAAATCAACCGTTGACCAATTGATTCAAGTTAAAGCTTGAAACACAGCTTCTTCATGGATAAGGCTGGAGGGGTTAATGTCAGGAGCGTAAGTATGCTTACGGATTGGAGGCACAAGTTCTTCGACTTCATGGATTTCGGCAGGCTGTCTCTTCCCTTCAGCGTCATAAGCCAGTTGGAAATGAGACAAGTCTGTGTCCTCTGCCAGTTTGCTGGCTATTGGCCGCATTTCTTTGGTCAGCCTGCGGAGGTCATCATTGTCGAAGTTTGAACCGTCCTCCTTCACACCTGGATATCCTTTAATGATGTCCTCCACTTCAAGATCTGGAATCCATGCCTTGGCTCGGATTAGTGCGGTTAATGCTCCTACTCTTGCAACTGCCTTCTTCAGTTCGGTAATCCGGTCTGGTAACATGGCCAGCTTCTCAAGAGTTTCCTTTATCAGTGATGGCGCCGGTTTATTGTAAGCCGCAGTGCAAATAGCACGCTAGGACCCAGAGTACAGCTGTTCAATCAAGGTTTCATGAATTGGACAAACTACATAAGGAGATACTTACCAAAGACAGCGGAAGTCATGGCGTTGATTTGCCGTTTCAAACCAGTTAGTTCATCTACAACTGGTTTCAGGGCTGCTTCGGCATCCTCAGCTCTTTTGGTTAAACCGGCCTTCTCGGTTTCCCAGTCAGCACGATCTTTGCTAAAAGACTCTTTTAGCTTTTCCATTGTTGTCAGGGCTTTGGTCAGTTCCTCCTTGGCTTTCACAGCCTCTGCTTGTTGGGACTTCATGTTCTCTTGCAAATCAGTGGTTCGGGCATCTCTATTGCTTAGTTCGGCCTGCAACAGTGAAGATATGTCAACAACATGATATATATTTTCTAAGTACAAAGCGTATAACAAGTTATGCACTTCGTACTTGGGGGCTAATGCCTATTTGCTCTGATTCACTACATCTTTTATAAGTCTCCAGAACAATGCAAGCATTATCCTTGACACTTGTGGGCTAATGTACATCTATTCAAAACGGACGCATGGACTAAAACCTGGATTACCTTGCAAAGCTAAACCGGCCTTTGGGGGCTATGCTGAGGAAAGCTATATAGTTACACTGGTAAAGTATCGGTCTTGGTTTTCACAAAGGACCTGACATTTTGAGGGTCAGTAGGAGAGACTTAAAGTGTTACAAAGACCCGGTTTACGATTAACATCATAAAACGGCCCTTGGGGGCTACTTGGGCTAGCACTTCAACTTTGGAATCAAGAAGTAAAGGGAGATGAAAATACCTCATAGCGTCCCTTCATCAAGTTTACCAAACCAGCTTCATAGTCACGGTTTGAGTGCAGACGGTTTAAGAAACCGGAGTGAAGTTCTTCGGCATTGAGATGGGCATAACTTGATAAGTCAGTATTCCATTTGCCCTTTTCCCTAGCAGCATGCTCTTCTTTGGCACTATGTTGGGCCAAGATTACGGGATGTCCAGGAGAGCTGTGGCCCATGCCAGTAATGATAACATCATCTCCTAGGCCTTCAGTGGTTTTGCGGGTGATGACGGAGTCTCAGTACCTCTCACCGGACTAGCCCGGTTTGGAGCTGCCGGTTCAGTATCAGGCACGACAGGATCAACTTTTGGTGGTTCATCAGTATTCCGGTCTTGAAGGGGCGGTTCATCAGAGGTGGCCTCAGGATGAGGACCCTCCGATTCATGAGTTTGGTCCGGTTCACCTATTTGCTCTTCTTCAAAAACTGCCTGGTCTTCTGACGGATTGTTGACCCGAGCTTTCTTGCTGGGTCTGGCTTTGGCTCTGCAAACAAAATTAAAAGAGGTTTAGCATCTTATTCAAGATTTGCAACACATTGGAAGAAAGGGTTTGAAAGCTTACCCAGCCACAGTTTTTAGAGGAGGGAGTTGGGTTGCTGTCGACTCACCAGAGGATGAGGGAGGTGTCACCTGATAATTTGAATCGGACGGATTAAGAGGTTGTCTGAAATAACCTGCCTTGGGATAAGAATTGTCAGAAGTGGGAGAGACCTCAGACCGGCGCTTCCGAACCGGGGTATCAGGTAAACCGGCCGAAGTAACATGTTGGCCACTATGTCGGGTTGTCCGGCGAGCTTCATGTTGCCGTGTCTTCAAAATAAATTTTGGATCCAAATAAGCAAGAGGATGAGAAAAGCTTACTTTCCGGACTGCTTGACGGGTTTTTTGTGTTGGCATAGAGTCTGAACCGAAGGAAAGGGTAATTACCTCTACATCATTAGCCTGGCTGCCTTCTACGTCCTCCTGATAAAGATCATTGTTAATGAGGTGCATGAAAAGGGAGCCAAGTGAGTCAAGTTCTACCTCAACTTCTGGATCATCTGCATCTTCATCAAGCTCCATGCTGATCCGGTCAGCTGTTTCCGCTTTGAGGTACGCTTGACAGCTTTGGTTTTGGGATGGGATGGCTTTGTCGCTTTATCTGCAGATTTCCGTTTCCAGAAGGGATCATCACCCTGTTGGTACACAAACAGAAGAAAGTTTACAAGTTGAACAATTTAAAGTTATCAAGATAAAAGGGAAGCATAGTGCTTACAGCAGGCGGTTTATTCTGAGTGTAGAAGGGGCTCAAGCCAGTTTGGCAACAGACTGATTCCGGTTCATTCAAAATTTTCTTGACGCTTTCAGTAACCTCTTCATCGGTGACCTGAATGTTGATGTGGCGTTTGGAGTCTTCTAAATCACCGGTATACTCACACATTAAAACGGGGCGGCGGCTTAGTGGCAGGACGCTCCAAGATATCCAGCAACGCACAAAATCAACGCCTGTTAAACCGTTGGCCATAAAGGCCCGGAGCTTGGCGAGTTGAGGGGCATATTTGGCCCGTTCCACAGAACTCAAACGTTGCGGCATTGGATGAGTGTTGGAAAGCGGGTGGTCACGGTAGCCTGGAAGAGGGTTCTCATCTTCAGGAGAGGTATCTATGTAGTAGAACCAAGTCTAGTTCCATTCCTTAGGGTGGCTATGCAGTTTGGCATGAGGGAATTCAACTTCCTTCCGCTTTTGAACAGAGACACTGCCAAGCTCAGTGTTAGGACTGTTTACAAATTCTGTACGCCGGTTCAGATGAAAAAAGTCCCGGAACAGCTCAGCAGTTGGTTCTTCTTGTAAGTACACTTCATAGAAGACCTGGAAGTTGCATAGATTGGATACCGAGTTGGGTCCGATATCTTGAGGATGGAGTTGGAAACTGGCAAGCACATCTCGGTAAAATTTTGACCCTGGCGGTTTGAAACCACGTCCTATGTGGTCGACAAAGACCACAACCTCACCCTGCCTCGGGGTTCGAGGATTTTCTGCTCCTGGAACTCACCATCGAATTTCAGTGTTCGTAGGCAAGGTGACGTTGCTGACCATTCCGTTCAACTGTTCCTCGGTGACCCGGGAACGAGCCCAATTGCAAGCGGCAAACTGTTTGGCCATTGTGAAACAAAAAGCTGGAAAAGAAATGCCGGTTTACAAATCATTCATGATGACATCCAAGATGCAATAGGAATAAAGATATACAGATATGTGAAATTGCGTAAACCGGAGACTAATACAATAATGCATGACAAAGTCATATAAAGGGCATACATGTGTTGTTAAACCGGACTATTACAATCAAGGTAAAGGAGATTTGCCGGTTTACTAGGGGACTAATGGTATGAGATAGATTGTTTTTTTATAAGGGTAAACCGCCTACATGGTACAGAGGATACAGATCTAAGGCGAAAGGGGCTAAGTAAAGAAAAAACAAGTTTCACAGGATCACATGGGAATTTTGGATCTACCGAAGACGGAAAAGCAAAAATATTTTGACCTAAAAAGGGTAGGACCCAAAGCAGGTTGTAAAGGTTCATATTAGTTCTTCGCGTGCAAAAGGTTTGTGGTAATAGCGGAAGATAAACCATTATGCAGAATATATCAAGATTGAGATTTTCTATCCATAGAATAAGGAGGAACAGGGAAGAGTAGCACCGGAACCTCGACGAACTTCAGTGACTGCGAAGAACAAGGAAGCCCTAGACAGATCTACAAGGGGGGAAAGAAAAGGACTTACAGCGACTGTTGAAGAAACAGAGGAACGCCGTAGCTCTCTAGTAACAGTCAGGTTGATGCAGCGGCCTTTGTCGAAGCAGAGGAGAAGCTCGGTGACGGTGGCAACGCTCAGGGGCAGAGGTGTCGCGAGGAGGAGGAAGAAGCAAAGGAGACGAAGGGGAAAAATGATAAGGACCCGTGGCCCTATTTATAAGGTGAAGCGATAAAGCGACAAGTGCGGGAATCGAGGAGCTCAAAAATGGATAGTTAATAATGGTGTCGCTTAGATGACTGGATATGCATTAATGAAGGTAATCCTCGGCTTCAACGGATAGATGGCGTTAGGGCGGTTTATCATGATCCTGGAGTATGACGTCACTACGGTTTACAAGATCAAGGTGAAGAGGCAAGGGAGGAATTTTTCTAAGTATTGAAGATTGACATGAACAAGTTCAAACCAATCTGGGGCCTAATGTTGGGGATATTACTACTGGACGTAAACTGGCCAGGAGTAGCCGGATTAGCTTTATGAAGATTAGAAGCCCATGAAGACATAAGAATGATGGCGCTTTATGAAGGTCCAAGGCCCAAAGGCGAGTTAAGGCCTGTAGATGTAAAACCGACCTTACTATGTAATTTGCATTGTAAGTTAGGGAGTATAGAAACCGAACCGAACACGTTCATGATCCGGCTTCGGGACTCTGTAAACTGGCGGGCGTCAACCTGTGTATATAAAGGGACGACCCGGCCACGGTTTGAGGACAAGAGACAACAACTTGAGAGCCATACAAAGCGGATTCGCTCCCTGGTCTTCGAAATCCTAGCAATACCAATCACAACTAGACGTAGGCTTTTACCTTCATCGATGGGCCGAACTAGTATAAACTCCCCGTGTCCCCTTGTCTGGTTTAAGCCCTTTAAGCTAACCCGTTGCGATGGCTCCACGACTAAGTCCTTTCATGAGGACATCTGCCGTGACAAACCCACGACACCAACAGAAAAAATAGGGCAAAGAAAAGTTGTGCCGCCGCACCGGTTGCGCCATTCCTCTCGATCCCGAATCGCATTAGCATGCCGAGGATCCGGGACGAAGAACACTACCCCACAAGGGGCAAAGGGCACCACCATCGAGCCACTTGACGGTGGCGCGGTCTCCTTCGGGAGCTCGCGCACCCCGGCAAGGGGGACGGGGGCGGCGCCGCCGCATCTGAGATCCACTGCTGGGCGAACATGGGAGCAGAAGAGGGCTCTGCTAAACATCTCTGACTCTCTCTCGCGAAGAGGAAGGTGGAAGGAAAAGGAGGGAAAAGAGAGGGCGGCTCGCGCGACGCCATGGCTCGACGTCATCGCCGGTGGCCGGCAGGGATCTAACCCGCAGATCACCCACACCTCTCTCTCTCTGTGTGTTGCTAGAAGAGGGAGGAGAGGGAAGGGGAAAACAACAGAAAAGGAAAGGGCGGCGCAGCGTGCCGCTGTGGCCGTCGGCGCCGTCGCCGACGACCGGCCCGGCGAGAACACTGCGAGAAGCGAGCATCGTGCGAGAGAGGGCGAAACTAGCTAGGGTCACGCTCGATTCGATCGAGGCAACTATTTTGTTCGTCCGATCCGCGCGCTGGCCCATCGGATGAAATCCGACGGCCAGGCAGCAAACCCTAAGCCGCGCTTGGCCAAGTGGGCCGAAAGTGCAGGCGGGTGCAGCCGCGTGCTGGGCCGTGACCAGCAGCCGCGTAGGCGCTGGGCTGAGGGTGCAGTTGCGGGCGGCCCAGGCCGGGTCGAGGTGGCTCGACTCGCGCGAGCGCGCGGGGGTGAGCAGGTCATGGGCCGCTACGAGTCTCCCGCGCCAGGCCGAGGCCGGCTACTTTTTATTTTATTTTTTATAGTCTTTCTGTTCAAATTAATCCAAAGTAATTTTTGTCCAGAAAAAGAAATGTTCATGAATTTTATACAGAAACTTAAAAAATTTCATGATTTTTTATTCGATCAAAGAAAAGTTTCTGTAAAGAGTAAAAAGTTCATGAATTTTTATTCATATTTTTCCTCTGCGTACATAATTAATAGCGCTCTTTTAAAAAGTAAATAAAAGATTAAAAAGAATTAAGGTTTTAAGAGCATGTTAAAGTGATTATTAAAATGAATATGATTTTGTTATTTTTATGACCAACGTTGTTAATAACATGATCATGTTTTATTATTGAATTTAAAGGTGCATTTATTTCTAATATTTTGCCCAGCGGTAATATAGATTTATTTGCATAGACAATTATATGTTTAATTTGACCAACGTTAGATTAATGCATATGATTGTTATACTAATCACACTTAAATTGTGATTTCAGGAGGCTTCAACTTGATGAGTTGTCTAAAAGATGTTCTGACACTCAGAGGTGACAACTACACTAAGTGGAGGAAGAAAGTAGACCTCGCATTTGTCTGTGCTGAGGTGGACTGGGTTGTGGACACTCCACAGCTGGTTAGATCTACAGAGACAGTCAGAGAGGCCACTTATGATGATGTTGCATGGGATAAAAAGAGGGGGGGATCATGCCCCAGTAGAAATGTTATATTCCATTGAAAACCAAAAGTGGGTCAATGCAAACAAAAAGTGCATGGCATTTATAAAGAATACAATTGAGAACGCTATTGTGAGCTCAATTACAGAGCGCACTACCGCTGGGGAGTTGCTTACAAAGATAAAGAGCCAGTTCACTGGCTCTTTAAAGATATATGCCACCCAAGTGTTAAAGCAACTGGTAACAGAAAACTACACAGGTGGTAGTCATGGAATAAGAGAGCACATCCTCAGGATGAGCAATATGGCAGCAAAGCTCAAGCCCATGGATGAAGATCTGGAGATCAAACCAAAGCTCCTGGTCCATCTGGTCATGGCTTCATTGCCAAAGGAGCATGAAACTTTTGTTGTAAACTACAATATGTCACCTGGAACATGGGACATTGAAAAGACAATAGCAATGTGTGTCCAAGAAGAGGACAGACTCAAAGCCTTACATGGTGGTTCACTCAACTATGTGAAGGATCACAAGAAAAAGAATTACAATCAAAACAACAAAAGTTCCCCCTCAAAGCCACATGGTAAAGCTCCCTATCAGCATTAGCAGAAGCCTCTCCTAGTGGACAAAGACACATGTCCCCACTGTAAGAAGATCGGGCATTACAAGAAGGACTGCCCTGATTGGCTAAAGTCAATCATGGCAAAAAGAGGTAACAATATAGTTTCCTTTGTAAATGAATCCTTGTATACACAGTTTTCGAAATCTACTCGGTGGATTGGCTTAGGAGCAATTGTTCATGTTGCAAATTCTTTACAGGGATTCTATTCAACACGGACTACGCAAAGAAGCGAAAGACGCATTGAAGTGGCAAACGGAGCCGAAGCAGAAGTTGCAGCTGTCGACGACATCTCCTTGGAGTTAGTTGATGGATTCAAGCTTCTGCTTAGAGATGTTTTATTTGTTCCATCATGTCATAGAAACTTGATTGGTGTTTCGTGTTTGGACAAAGATAATTATGAATGTTATTTTGGACATGGCAAGTGTGCCATATGGTATAATAATGCTTATGTGGGTGATGCTTTACTACACGATGAGTTTTATTTATTATAACTAGGTGAAAAAGTGCACTCTGTGTGTAATGTGAATGAGCATATCACGTCGAATAAAGAACGAAAGAAAAGAAAAAGAACACACAACTCGTCGAAATTATGGCACTGTCGCTTGGGCCATATTTCCAAGGGGAGAATAGAAAGATTAGTCAAAAGAGAAATTCTTCCTCCGTTAGAATTCTCGGACTTAGAACAATGCATAGATTGCATTAAAGAAAAGTATATAAACAATTCAAAAAGGGTGCAATCCATAGCACAGGCACACTAGAAATCATTCACACTGATATATGTGGACCATTTCCGGTGAAACGTGTGGATGGATATGACTCGTTCATAACATTCACAGATAACTACTCTCGCTATGGATATATTTATCCAATCAAAGAAAGATCTGAAGCGTTGGATAGATTTAAGATATACAAAGATGAAGTTGAAAATCAGCATGATAAAAGAATAAAGATAGTAAGGTCCGACCGTGGGGGAGAGTACTACGGTCGGCGCACTCCATATGGCCAAGTCCCTAGACCTTTTGCAAAGTTCTTGCAGGAGACTGGCATAGTAGCCTAGTATTCAATGTCGGGCGAGCCTCAGCAAAATGGAGTAGCTGAAAGGCGCAACCGTACACTTATGGATATGGTGCGCAGCATGATGAGTTACTCCACCTTGCCATTGGGATTATGGATGGAGGCGCTTAAAACCACCATTCACATTCTCAACAGAGTACTAAGCAGGTCGGTGCCCAAAACACCGTACAGTGCCCTCCCTACAACACTTCAGGGTGTGGAGGTGCCCTGCTGGGGCCAAAATGTTTAATCCAAACATTGCAAAGTTAGATCCCAACATAGTGGGTTGCCATTTCATTGGCTATCCAGATAGATCAAAGGGTTTTCGCTTCTACTGTCCAAACAGATATACAAAGTTTGTCGAAACAAGACATGCAGTCTTGTTAGAGGACAAAATGATGAGGGGGAGCTTGGTAGCTCAAAAAATTGATCTTGAGGAGAAGAGGGTGCGTGCACATAATCCGATGATTTAGGAGCCATTTTTTTCATTACCAGTTGCAACTCCACCCATGACAACTATGGGAGTAGACACTGAACCTGTTCGTCAGGAGCTGAATGAACCTGTTGTTGAGCATGAAAGGGACGTGCAGCAGCAAATTTTAGAAGAAGTGCCAGAAGTTGAGGCACGGAATGTGCCAGAAACTGAGGCCCTTAGAAGGTCTACGAGACACAAAAAGTTAGCTATTTCTACTGATTTTAAAGTTTATAACACGGAAATAGTTCATACAGAAAAAGATCCCACCTCATATGAAGAAAAGCCATGAGAATCCCTCATTCATCGAAGTGGATGAAGGTAATGGAAGACGAGATGAAATAGATGAGTTCCAAAGATGTTTGGGACTTAGAGGAAATTACTAAAGGAGCCAAGATAGTAGGCTGCAAATGGGTCTACAAAACTAAGTATGACTCCAAAGAGAATGTAGAAAACTATAAATCAAGACTTGTGGCAAAAGGATTTACACAAAGAGAGGGGATAGATTACAATGAGACATTTTCTCCAGTCTCATGTAAGGATTCCTTCAGAATAATAATGGCATTAGTTGCTCATTTTGATTTAGAGTTACATCAAATGGACGTAATGACGTCATTTCTCAACGGGGATTTAAAAGAAAATGTCTACATGAAACAACCCAAGAGTTCTATCATGGAAGGCAAGGAAAATATGGGATGCCGCCTGAAGAAATCCATTTATGGATTAAAGCAAGCCTCTAGACAGTGGTATCTAAAGTTTAATCAAATGATTAAAAGTTTTGGATTTAAAGAAAATATTGAGGATAACTGCATTTACGCAAAGTGTAGAAATGGAAAATATATTTCCTAGTCTTGTATGTGGATGATGTTAGTCTACTACAAGAAATAAAGAAGTTCTTATCCTCAAATTTTGACATAACAAATCTTGGTGAAGCATCATATGTTTTGGGAATAGAAATTCACCGAGATAGGAACAATGGAGTCTTAGGACTATCGCAGAAGGCATATTTAGAAAAGGTTCTTAAAAAGTATAATATGCATGCGAGTAAAGCCACACCTGCTCCTATAGTCAAGGGCGATAGTTTTGGGAAATTCCAATGTCCCAAGAACCAGTACGAGATCGATCAAATGAAAGTAGTACCATATGCTTCGGTTGTTGGCAGCTTACAGTATGCACAAGTCTGCACTTGCCCTGACTTAGCTTTTATCACCAGGGTACTCGGTAGATATCAAGAAATTCCAGGCATAGAGCACTAGAAGATGGCAAAGGAAACATTGCGTTCTGCGCATGGCACGAAGGACTACATGCTAATATATAAGAAAAGTGATTCCTTAGAGATAAAAGGGTATTCAGACGCAGATTTTGCGGGGGACAAAGATTATAGAAAATCCACGCCAGGATATGTATTCACCCTCGCTGGGGAGCTATTTCGTGGAAAAGCTCCAAACAGTCGATAGTTGCATCATCCATGATGTATGCAGAATTCATAGAATGCTTTGAGGCCATGGGGCGGGCGATATGGCTAAAGAAATTTATACCTGACTTGAAAGTGATAGATTGTATTCACAAACCACTAAAGATGTGCTGTGACAACCAACCCGTAGTATTTTACGCTCACAACAACAAGTCAAATAATGCTGCCAAAATAATAGAGATAAGGTATTATGTTGTGAAAGATAAAATCCAGGATCAAACTATAAGTCTCAAGCATATAGGACAAATGATATGCTTGCGGGTCCACTAACGAAAGGCTTACCACACAATGTGTTCAAGAAACACTTAGCCGACATGGGTTTAAGGGAAAGCCTTATGATTCCTGGATAGGCCCAAAAGGAACAAAATTTGTTTCTGAACAAAACGTATGTTGTAGTTGTATGATTCTGTCGGCAATTAAGCTGTGACGATGAAACATGCTCTATGTACCAATATGTGATGAAACAAATAAACTAGAAAGTATAAGGTTAAAAGTAGAGTTGAGATCAAGGGGGAGAATGTTAGGATGATCTCTCTCCTGGGCCCCCGACTCGCGTCCTGACCGGGGGTGCCCAACCAAACCATGGTTGGTGGGCCCCTGTGACCCGTGCTATATAAACAGAGGTGGGGGCCGGGGCACGTGATATGAGGTTCACCGCTGCCACAAACCCCACCAACACTCCCTACCAATCTAGGGTTAGCCCGGTGCTCACGGGAAGCACACCACCGCCGCCATCTTCCTGTCATCGCCATCATGACCATCTCACCACGATGGCCTCTGGCTCGAGTTCATCAATCGCTGGGGAAGGTAGGTTTACCGGATATGATCTAGCCTAGCGATCCACAGGTCTATTAATACTGGCCAGGAACCGAGCTGGATATAAGCATCCATAGCCATAGCACCATTTGAAGTCTAGTACCTTATGTAGATTGATCTATTGACTGCCTTAATGGTAAATTTCTTTGTTGTAATTCACTACATGGCATGCCCGTGTAGGCTTGCAGAGGAACAGAACAAAGCAAAATTTGGAAAGCTAGAATTGACTATATGATTGCAGATCTGTTCAATTATCAAACATCTTAAATCTCTATATTAGTGATATTTTCAAGCCAATAGTATGATGTTATCAATAGGCATTACCGCACTAGCACCTGTGGCATCTCATTAGAAGAGGTACCAAGCACTGCAGGGAGGCCTGGCCTTGAACCCGTGTGTGCTGAGTGCCGAGGCTGCTAGCCAACTGAGCCACGCTCAGCTCTTGACATGTTCATTTATTATCAGCAACAATTTGACTGGTTTGAAGTCGGTCATTCATGCTTAAAAGGCTTTGTTTAATTTTGGGCACAAACCAGATGTTCATGACTAAAATTGGAAGTGTCTAGTCAATGGAGTAAGCTTTCTGATTACTGCCAATTAATAGGTGATCATTGAATTACTAATATTTGTGCTTTTGGTGCAAGTAAATTAGACATGGATGTGACCAAATGTTTCATATCTACTTGAATGAGAAGAGCTAACCTTCCCATGCTAGATTGGAAACTAAAAATAAAGTTTAGAGTATGTCATACTATGCTATCTTGGAAGTTGGAACCATTGATGGCCATTCGCTAGAGTTGTAAACTAATGCTGATTTTGAATTTTAAAGCCAATGTCGTTCGCAAGGCACATAAAGGATAAAATGGTTTGTCAACGATGTTCTGAATAGTCAAAACTAATACCTAAAATTTGATAGTATCAACATCTGCCTTGCAAATTATATGGCCTTCAGAGTTCAACATCTGCCAGGCCTAGTAAAACCTCGATCATATCAGTTGGATTCAAGAACAGTTTCAACCTTGGCATTGTCCTTGCATAAGCCTCTGGGTAGCCAAGGCATTCTTGAGTCTCGGCAAAACCCTTTCAAGCAAGAACTTCTCGTGCTTGGCCTTCTCCTCCTCATAAAAGCCCGCAAACTCAGCTTCCGAGACCGGTTCATCATCATCATCGGAACTGTCCTCCTCAGAGTCTGCTACTGCAAATTAACACACAATATAACACACATGCATTGGATAATCAGTGCTAAACTAAACATATATACAAGGTCACAACACAGCTTAATAACAAGATCACAACATCATGAAGATATATAGCGCGGTGAATCCATAACATAGATGAGCGCTGGATTAGTTACATGGATATATAGATATAGATAGATAAATAGACCGATGATAGCACAGAATAGCATCGGTGGACCGATCAGGCCTACTAAATCCTCAATTTAGCTTGGGTGGGCAAGAACTTCTTGTGCTCCTCGTTCAGCTCATCATAAAAGGCGTTAAACTCGGCATCTGAGAGTGGACTATCATCATCACTGGTACCTTCATCAGAGTCTGCTACTGCAACTTTGGTGAACTGCTCTTTGGTCTCACCAATGGTTGAGTCGGCCAAAACAGTGTCTTCCTCGTCGTGCCCGTCAGTCGGCGCCTTCCTTTTGGCGGAGCAGATCTTCAGAGAACACTCCGGCTCGACGGTGGTGCCCTCCATGCTTGGCTGCGACGAGGGATTTCAGCGTCCGATCGGGCGGAATCGCCGGTTGCGTGAAGGCGGAATTGGGGATTCTGGGGTAGATGGCGGTGTCGTCTCGTCGTATATAAAGGTGGAGACGAGGGGGGCCTAGCATGCTTCCCAGGCTCAATTGCCCACTCGGCACGGAGTCCGGTCTGTCTACATCTAGTCTTCCTTTTCTTTTTCCTTCCTTCCCCCTCGCACCTTGGGCCAACAGGCCTCTTCCACTTTCCCACTTTTGTGTCCCAGCCCGACTGCTGCTTCACTCCCACGCGCTCGTTTTGTTTGATTTTGGTAGCCAAGGCCGCTGGCCAACCTCTCCGTTTTCAACTCCTTCTGATGGCAGTCCCAAAAAAACTCCTTTTGATGGTGTCTTACTTTTTTGGCCGCTGCTAGGCGTCATCCGGCTGACGCGAGGCAATTGTAAACCGCCTTATCAGCCATTGGATGAGGCATCGCGCGGCCGTCCAATTTGCGCCAATGAAGGGACCCTGATCACTGCAGCGCAGCACCCGCTCCATAGCTCTTCGTCAACGGTCATCCTCCCATCTGAAGCAGCCACACCGGCCACAACTAACCAGCCATCTAATTCAGTGCGTGCATGGCCATCGGCTTGCAGGACTACAACAGCGTGTGTTTCTCTTCTAGCTTCGCATCCTTCTCCCGCGTCAGATCCATCAGGGCGGTGCTTCGGGACTGAGATCCCGTGCCTCGCTCAAGGCAGGGCACGCTATGCCCTGAGGCCCAAGATCCACCATCCGCTCCCCATCCGACGGACTGCAGCGAGTCAACCTAAAATTGGACCAGTCTGCTCGATCCTCGCACGCGAGACAGCCTAAACCGTGGGAAACGAAGCGCACAACGAACGACTCTCCCGCGGGAACTGCCTGG
This sequence comes from Triticum dicoccoides, assembly GCF_002162155.2. Lineage (NCBI taxonomy): Eukaryota > Viridiplantae > Streptophyta > Magnoliopsida > Poales > Poaceae > Triticum > Triticum dicoccoides. The sequence goes on from NC_041392.1 coordinate 645,379,730, forward strand.
AGCTGTGCCGTCGTCGCCGTCGTGGGGAAGGGCACCATGGGATCTCCGACGCCGGCCATTGGATAAACGGCGCCGGCAATCCCCTCCGCCCCACGGCTTCTCATCCCCGCCCCGCTCCGACGAGCCCTCAGCTACGACGACCGCGTCCGCCCTCCCGCCCCGCTTCGACGAGCTCCGACGAGCCCTCAGCTCTGACGACCGCGTCCCCTCAACCGAGGTTCTCCCCTGCGACCCATGCGACCACTCCGGTACAGAGCAAGTTATCCCCTGTCCGTCCTATGTCCATCCCCTGTGCGTCCTCTGTATATGTATATTTCAAAACTGAAAATTGTGCTTGCTTGTTAGTTTAGTACTGAAAATTAGCCATGTCATTGGATTGTTACTTCAATAATAAAAATAGTGCTGGAAAAATTTCTGGTTGTGTGTTTCTTTACCCTATATTGTCTCCATTGTCATGCATTAATCTGAGGTTTGATTGATGTTTTTATTGTCTTATTTTACAGAATTCCGGCTGATTAGTGTGCTGTGCAATTGTGAGTGTTGTGCATTTGCAAGTGTTCTGCAATGGGGGAAATTGACAAGGGGATGCCTCAAATTGGCATGAGGTTTAGAAAACCGGATGAAGCTTGGCTATTTTGGGTTGCATATGGAGGCCGTGTTGGGTTTGATGTGAGGAGGAGAAACAAACATGTAAGCAAGATGGATGGTCAAGTGACTTCATGCAAATTTGTTTGTTCCAATGAGAGTATAAGAAAGAAAGGGATAACAATCGATCATGAGCCAAAGCGTGTTAGAGCTGAAAAAAGAACAAATTGCAAAACTCGCATGATTATATCACTCGATCGAGTAGCAATGAATTACGAAGTTACAGATCTTGTGTTGGAACACAATCATTACCTTCAATTTCCACAAACATGTCACTTGATGGCATCACAAAGGAAGATTTCGGAACTACAAGCTTTTGAAATAGAAGCTGCCGAGGATTCTGGAATCATGCCCAAAGCTGCACATGAGCTTGCTTGTCATCGAGTTGGTGGACCATTTAATCTCGGCTACACTTGTCGTGATCAAAAGAATTATTTGCGAAGCAAGCAGCAAAGAGAGTTGGCTTTCGGTCAAGCCGGTAGTATGTTGAAGTATTTTCATGACAAAATGATTGAGAACCCATCTTTCCAATATTCTTTGCGGTTGGATTGTGAGGAAGATATAGCCAACATATTCTGGGATGATGCTAAAATGGTTCTTGATTATGCACACTTTGGTGATGTTGTCACATTTGATACAACATTTGGCACAAATAAAGAATATAGGCCATTTGGTGTTTTTCTTGGACTCAATCAGTTTAGAGAAACCACCATTTTTGGTGCAGCCTTGCTATTTGATGAAACATGTGACTCATTTACATGGTTTTTTTGAGACTTTTCTAGCTTCACATAATGGGAGGCAACCTAGAACTATTTATACGGATCAAGATGCAGCAATGGAGAAATCTATAGAGAAATTCTTCACGGAATCATATCATGGATGGTGCACCTTTCATATAATGCAAAATGTTGTTAAGAATTTATGTCCATTGAAGGGTCAAGAAAAAGATGAAGAGGAGGGTGAAGGCAGTGGTGAAGATGAAGAGGAAGAGTCTCATATTCTCACAGATTTTGATGAATGCATGTATGGCTATGAGGACAAAGTAGAGTTTGAAGAGGAATTTAACAATATGAGAAGTAAAGTCCACAAGCAAACATGGTTAGATAGTATCTACAAGTTGGAAGAAAAATGGGCTGAATGTTATATGTGTGATGTGTTCAGTTTGGGAGTGAGAAGTACACAACTTAGTGAGAGCTTCAACAATTCATTGAAAAACCATTTGAAATCAGATTTTCATATTGTTCGGTTCTTGATGCATTTTGAGAGGACAGTGGAGGTAAAAAGAACAACAGAATTGCAATCTGAATTTGATCAAAGGAAGAAGTTGTTGGAAATATGCCCTAGAGGCAATAATAAAAGTGTTATTATTATATTTCTTTGTTCATGATAATAGTCTTTTATTCATGCTATAACTGTATTATCCGGAAATCGTAATACACGTGTGAATACATAGACCACAATATGTCCCTAGTGAGCCTCTAGTTGACTAGCTCGTTGTGATCAACAGATAGTCATGGTTTCCTGGCTATGGACATTGGATGTCGTTGATAACGGGATCACATCATTAGGAGAATGATGTGATGGACAAGACCCAATCCTAAGCCTAGCACAAAGATCGTGTAGTTCGTATGCTAAAGCTTTTCTAATGTCAAGTATCTTTTCCTTAGACCATGATATTATGCAACTCCCGGATACCGTAGGAATGCTTTGGGTGTACCAAACGTCACAACGTAACTGGGTGGCTATAAAGGTGCATTACAGGTATCTCCGAAAGTATCTGTTGGGTTGGCACGAATCGAGACTGGGATTTGTCACTCCGTGTAAACGGAGAGGTATCTCTGGGCCCACTCGGTAGGACATCATCATAATGTGCACAATGTGACCAAGGGGTTGATCACGGGATGATGTGTTACGGAACGAGTAAAGATACTTGCCGGTAATGAGATTGAACAAGGTATCGGTATACCGACGATCGAATCTCGGGCAAGTAAAATACCGCTAGACAAAGGGAATTGAATACGGGATTGATTAAGTCCTTGACATCATGGTTCATCCGATGAGATCATCGTGGAACATGTGGGAGCCAACATGGGTATCCAGATCCCGCTGTTGGTTATTGACCGGAGAACGTCTCGGTCATGTCTGCATGTCTCCCGAACCCGTAGGGTCCACACACTTAAGGTTCGATGACGCTAGGGTTATAAAGGAAGCTTGTATGTGGTTACCGAATGTTGTTCAGAGTCCCGGATGAGATCCTGGACGTCAAGAGGAGTTCCGGAATGGTCCGGAGGTAAAGATTTATATATGGGAAGTCCTGTTTTGGTCACCGGAAAAGTTTCGGGCGATATCGGTATTGTACCGGGACCACCGGGAGGGTCCCGGGGGTCCACCAAGTGGGGCCACCTGCCCCAGCAGGTTGCGTGGGCCAAGTGTGGGAGGGGACCAGCCCCTAGGAGGGCTGGTGCGCCCTCCACAAGGGTGCAAGGCGCAAGGGAGAGTGGGAGGGGGCAAACCCTAGTCCAGATGGGCCTTAAGGCCCATATTGGTGCGCCTCCCTCTCCTCTCCCCTCTTGGCCGCCACCCCCTTTGCCATCTAGGGCTGGCCGCACCCCTTGGGGGTGGGAAACCCTAAAGGGGGCGCAGCCCCCCCTTCCCCCTATATATAGTTGAGGTTTGGGGCTGCCATACACATGAGTTCTCTCCCTCTTGGTGCAGCCCTACCTCTCTCCCTACTCCTCCTCTCCCATGGTGCTTGGCGAAGCCCTGCGGGATTGCCACGCTCCTCCACCACCACCACGCCGTTGTGCTGCTGTTGGATGGAGTCTTCCTCAACCTCTCCCTCTCTCCTTGCTGGATCAAGGCGTGGGAGACGTCACCGGGCTGTACGTGTGTTGAACGCGGAGGTGCCGTGCGTTCGGCACTTGATCATCGGTGATTTGAATCACGACGAGTACGACTCCATCAACCCCGTTCACTTGAACGCTTCCGCTTAGCGATCTACAAGGGTATGTAGATGCACTCTCCTTCTACTCGTTGCTGGTCTCTCCATAGATAGATCTTGGTGACGCGTAGGAAAATTTTGAATTTCTGCTACGTTCCCCAACAGTGGCATCATGAGCTAGGTCTATTGCGTAGATTCTTTGCACGAGTAGAACACAAAGTAGTTGTGGGCGTTGATGTTGTTCAATATGCTTACCGTTACTAGTCCAATCTTGTTTCGACGGTATTGTGGGATGAAGCGGCCCGGACCGACCTTACACGTACTCTTACGTGAGACAGGTTCCACCGATTGACATGCACTTGGTGCATAAGGTGGCTAGCGGGTGCCAGTCTCTCCCATTTTAGTCGGAACGGATTCGATGAAAAGGGTCCTTATGAAGGGTAAATAGCAATTGGCATATCACGTTGTGGTCTTGCGTAGGTAAGAAACGTTCTTGCTAGAAACCCATAGCAGCCACGTAAAACATGCAAACAACAATTAGAGGACGTCTAACTTGTTTTTGCAGGGTATGCTATGTGATGTGATATGGCCAAGAAGAATGTGATGAATGATATGTGATGTATGAGATTGATCATGTTCTTGTAATAGGATTCACGACTTGCATGTCGATGAGTATGACAACCGGCAGGAGCCATAGGAGTTGTCTTTATTTATTGTATGACCTGCGTGTCATTGAACAACGCCATGTAAATTACTTTACTTTATTGCTAAACGCGTTAGCCATAGAAGTAGAAGTAGTCGTTGGCGTGACAACTTCATGAAGACACGATGATGGAGATCATGATGATGGAGATCATGATGATGGAGATCATGGTGTCATGCCGGTGACGATGATGATCATGGAGCCCCGAAGATGAAGATCAAAAGGAGCAAAATGATATTGGCCATATCATGTCACTATTTGATTGCATGTGATGTTTATCATGTTTATGCATCTTGTTTACTTAGGACGACGGTAGTAAATAAGATGATCCCTTACAAAATTTCAAGAAGTGTTCTCCCCTAACTGTGCACCGTTGCTACAGTTCGTCGCTTCTAAGCACCACGTGATGATCGGGTGTGATGGATTCTTACGTTCACATACAACGGGTGTAAGACAGTTTTACACAGCGAAAACACTTAGGGTTAACTTGACGAGCCTAGCATGTGCAGACATGGCCTCGGAACACGGAGACCGAAAGGTCGAGCATGAGTCGTATAGCAGATACGATCAACATGAAAATGTTCACCGATGATGACTAGTCCGTCTCACGTGATGATCGGACACGGCCTAGTTGACTCGGATCATGTAATCACTTAGATGACTAGAGGGATGTCTATCTGAGTGGGAGTTCATAAGATGAACTTAATTATCCTGAACATAGTCAAAAGACCTTTTGCAAATTATGTCGTAGCTCGCGCTTTAGTTCTACTGTTTTAGATATGTTCCTAGAGAAAATATAGTTGAAAGTTGATAGTAGCAATTATGCGAACAGTAGAAAGCTTATGTCCTTAATGCACTGCTCAGTGTGCTGAACCCCAAACGTCGTTTGTGGATGTTTCGAACATCGAACATACACGTTTTGATAACTACGTGATAGTTCAGTTAAATGGTTTAAGTAGAGGCACCAAAGACGTTTTCGAAACATCGCGGAACATATGAGATGTTTCGAGGGCTGAAATTGGGATTTCAGGCTCGTGCCCACGTCAAGAGGTATAAGACCTCCGACAATTTTCTTAGCCTACAAACTAAGGGAGAAAAGCTCAACCGTTGAGCTTGTGCTCAGATTGTCTGAGTGCAACAATCACTTGAATCGAGTGGGAGTTGATCTTCCAAGTGAGATAGTGATGTTTCTCCAAAGTCATTGCCACCAAGCTGCTAGAGCTTCGTGATGAACTATAACATATCAGGGATAGATATGATGATCCTTGAGGTATTCGCGATGTTTGACACCGCGAAAGTAGAAATCAAGAAGGAGCATCAATTGTTGATGGTTGGTGAAACCACTAGTTTCAAGAAGGGCAAGGGCAAGAAGGGATACTTCATGAAACGGCAAATCAGCTGCTGCACCAGTGAAGAAACCCAAGGTTGAACCCAAACCCGAGACTAAGTGCTTCTGTGATAAGGGGAATAGCCGCTGGAGCAGAATTACCCTAGATACTTGGTAGATAAGAAGGCTGGCAAGGCCGATAAAAGTATATTGGATATACATTGTATTGATGTGTACTTTACTAGTACTCCTAGTAGCACCAGGGTATTAGATACCGGTTCGGTTGCTAAGTGTTAGTAACTCGAAATAAAAGCTACGGAATAAACGGAGACTAGCTAAACGTGAGATGACGATATGTGTTGGAAGTGTTTCCAACGTTGATATGATCAAGCATCACACGCTCCCTCTACCATCGAGATTGGTGTTTGCGTTGAGCATAGACATGATTGGATTATGTCTATCGCAATACGGTTATTCATTTAAGGAGAATAATGGTTACTCTGTTTATTTAAATAATACCTTCAATGGTCTTACACCTAAAATGAATGGTTTATTGAATCTCGATCGTAGTGATACACATGTTCATGCCAAAAAGATAGTAATGATAGTACCACTTACTTGTGGCACTGCCATGTAAGTCATAATGGTATAAAACGCATGAAGAAGCTCCATGTTGATGGATCTTTGGACTCACTCGTTTTTGAAAAGTTTGAGACATGCGAACCATGTCTATTGGTGTATACGCATGAAGAAACTCCATGCAGATGGATCGTTTGGACTCACTTGATTTTGAATCACTTGAGATATGCAAATCATACCACATGGGCAAGATGACTGAAAAGCCTCGTTTTCAGTAAAATGGAACAAGATAGCAACTTGTTGGAAGCAACACATTTTGATGTGTGCAGTCCAATGAGTGCTGAGGCATGCAGTGAATATCGTTATGTTCTTACTTCACAGATGATTCGAGTAAATGTTGAGTATATTTACTTGATGAAACACAAGTCTGAATTATTGAATGGTTCAAGTAATTTCAGAGTGAAGTTGAAGATCATTGTGACAAGAGGATAAAATGTCTATGATATGATCATAGAGATGAATATCTGAGTCACAAGTTTTGGCACACAATTAAGACATTGTGGAAATTGTTTCGCAATTAATACCGCCTGGAACACCATAGTGTGATGGTGTGTCCGAACATCATAGTTGCACCCTATTGGATATGGTGCGTACCATGATGTCTCTTATCGAACTGCCACGATAGTTTATGGGTTAGGCATTAAAGACAACCACATTCACTTTAAATAGGGCACCACGTAATTCCGATGAGATGACACCGTATGAATTATGGTTTAGAGAAACCTAAGTTGTCGTTTCTTAAAGGTTTGGGGCTGTGACGCTTATGTGAAAAAGTTTCAGGATTAAGCTCGAACCCAAAGCGGATAAAGTACATCTTCATAGGACACCCAAAACAGTTGGGTATACCTCCTAATTCAGATCCGAAAGCAATATGGATTGTTTCTTGAATCGGGTCCTTTCTCGAGGAAAGGTTTCTCTCAAAAGAGTTGAGTGGGAGGATGGTGGAGACTTGATATGGTTATTGAACCATCACTTCAACCAGTGTGTATCAGGGCACAGGAAGTTGTTCATGTGGCACCTACACCAATTGAAGTAGAAGCTTATGATAGTGATCATGAAGTTTCGGATCAAGTCATTGCCGTACCTCGTAGGGTGACAAGGATACATACTACTTCAGAGTGGTACAGTAATCCTGTCTTGAAGGTCATGTTGCTAGACAACAATGAACCTACGAGCTATGGAGAAGCGATTGTGGGCCCAAATTCCGACAAATGGTTAGAAGCCACGAAATCCGAGATAGGATCCATGTATCAGAACAAAGCATGGACTTTGGTGGACTTGCCCGATGATCGGCAAGCCATTGAGATAAATGGATCTTTAAGAAGAAGACGGACGTGGATGGTAATGTCACCATCTATGAAGCTCGACTTGCGGCGAAGTTTTTTCACAAGTTCAAGGAGTTGACTACGATGAGATTTTCTCATCCGTAGCGATGCTTAAAGTCCGTCGGATTCATGTTAGCATTAGCTGCATTTATGAAATCTGGCAGATGGATGACAAAACGAGTTTCCTTACCAGTCTTCGTATGGAAAGGTTGTATGCAATACAATCAGAAAGGTTTTGTCGATCCTAAGGATGCTAAAAGGTATGCTAGCACCAGCGATCCTTCTAAGGACTGGAGTAAGCATCTCGGAGTTGGAATGTACACTTTGATGAGATGATCAAAGATTTTGGGTCTATACAAAGTTTATGAGAAACTTGTATTTCCAAAGAAGTGAGTGGGAGCACTATAGAATTTCTGATGAGTATATGTTGTTGACATATTGTTGATCAGAAATAACGTAGAATTTCTGGAAAGCATATAGGGTTATTTGAAAGGTGTTTTTCAATAGAAAACCTGGATTAAGCTACTTGAACATTGAGCATCAAGATCTATAAGGATAGATCAAAACGCTTAATAGTACTTTCAAATTAGCACATACCTTGACATGATCTTGAAGGTGTTCAAGATGGACCAGTCAAAGAAGGAGTTCTTGCCTGAGTTGTAAGGTACGAAGTTAAGACTTAAAGCTCGACCACGGCAGAATAGAGAGAAAGGACGAAGGTCGTCCCCTATGCTTAAAACGTAGGATCTTCAGTATGCTATGCTGTGTACCACACCTGAAGTGTGCCTTGCCATGAGTCAGTCAAGGGGTACAAGAGTGATCCATGAATGGATCACAGGACAGCGGTCAAAGTTATCCTTAGTAACTAGTGGACTAAGGAATTTTCTCGATTATGGAGGTGGTAAAAGAGTTCGTCGTAAAGGGTTACGTCGATGCAAGCTTAACACCTATCCGGATAGCTCTGAGTAGAGATACCGGATACGTATAATGGAGCAACAATTTAGAATAGCTCCAAGTAGAACAGTTATTTGGAATAGCTCCAAATAGAACGTGGGAGCAACATCTAGGAGATGACATAGAGATTTGTAAAGCACACACGGATCTGAAAGGTTCAGACCCGTTGACTAAAACCTCTCTCACAAGCAGAACATGACCAAACCCCAGATCTCATTGAGTCTTGATCACATGATGATGTGAACTAGTTTAGTGACACTAGTAAACTCTTTGGATGTTGGTCACATGGTGATGTGACCTGTCAGTGTTAATCACATGGTGATGTGAACTAGATTATTGACTCTAGTGCAAGTGGGAGACTGTTGGAAATATGCCCTAGAGGCAATAATAAAAGTGTTATTATTATATTTCTTTGTTCATGATAATAGTCTTTTATTCATGCTATAACTGTATTATCCGGAATTCGTAATACACGTGTGAATACATAGACCACAATATGTCCCTAGTGAGCCTCTAGTTGACTAGCTCGTTGTGATCAACAGATAGTCATGGTTTCCTGGCTATGGACATTGGATGTCGTTGATAACGGGATCACATCATTAGGAGAATGATGTGATGGACAAGACCCAATCCTAAGCCTAGCACAAAGATCGTGTAGTTCGTATGCTAAAGCTTTTCTAATGTCAAGTATCTTTTCCTTAGACCATGAGATTGTGCAACTCCCGGATACCGTAGGAATGCTTTGGGTGTACCAAACGTCACAACGTAACTGGGTGGCTATAAAGGTGCATTACAGGTATCTCCGAAAGTATCTGTTGGGTTGGCACGAATCGAGACTGGGATTTGTCACTCCGTGTAAACGGAGAGGTATCTCTGGGCCCACTCGGTAGGACATCATCATAATGTGCACAATGTGACCAAGGGGTTGATAACGGGATGATGTGTTACGGAACGAGTAAAGAGACTTGCCGGTAACGAGATTGAACAAGGTATCGGTATACCGACGATCGAATCTCGGGCAAGTAAAATACCGCTAGACAAAGGGAATTGAATACGGGATTGATTAAGTCCTTGACATCGTGGTTCATCCGATGAGATCATCGTGGAACATGTGGGAGCCAACATGGGTATCCAGATCCCGCTGTTGGTTATTGACCGGAGAACGTCTCGGTCATGTCTGCATGTCTCCCGAACCCGTAGGGTCCACACACTTAAGGTTCGATGACGCTAGGGTTATAAAGGAAGCTTGTATGTGGTTACCGAATGTTGTTCGGAGTCCCGGATGAGATCCCGGACGTCACGAGGAGTTCCAGAATGGTCCGGAGGTAAAGATTTATATATGGGAAGTCCTGTTTTGGTCACCGGAAAAGTTTCGGGCGATATCGGTATTGTACCGGGACCACCGGGAGGGTCCCGGGGGTCCACCAAGTGGGGCCACCTGCCCCAGCAGGTTGCGTGGGCCAAGTGTGGGAGGGGACCAGCCCCTAGGAGGGCTGGTGCGCCCCCCACAAGGGTGCAAGGCGCAAGGGAGAGTGGGAGGGGGCAAACCCTAGTCCAGATGGGCCTTAAGGCCCATATTGGTGCGCCTCCCTCTCCTCTCCCCTCTTGGCCGCCACCCCCTTTGCCATCTAGGGTTGGCCGCACCCCTTGGGGGTGGGAAACCCTAAAGGGGGCGCAGCCCCCCCTTCCCCCTATATATAGTTGAGGTTTGGGGCTGCCATACACATGAGTTCTCTCCCTCTTGGTGCAGCCCTACCTCTCTCCCTACTCCTCCTCTCCCATGGTGCTTGGCGAAGCCCTGCGGGATTGCCACGCTCCTCCACCACCACCACGCCGTTGTGCTGCTGTTGGATGGAGTCTTCCTAAACCTCTCCCTCTCTCCTTGCTGGATCAAGGCGTGGGAGACGTCACCGGGCTGTACGTGTGTTGAACGCGGAGGTGCCGTGCGTTCGGCACTTGATCATCGGTGATTTGAATCACGACGAGTACGACTCCATCAACCCCGTTCACTTGAACGCTTCCGCTTAGCGATCTACAAGGGTATGTAGATGCACTCTCCTTCTACTCGTAGCTGGTTTCTCCATAGATAGATCTTGGTGACACGTAGGAAAATTTTGAATTTCTGCTACGTTCCCCAACAGAAGTTGCCAAGAATCCTGATGCACACACTTATGTTGGTGCTAGCAAGCAAAGAATACACTCCAATTATCTTTGAATCTTTTAAAAATTAATATGAGAGATCCATGGCTGCATGCGCTAGAGTGTTGGATGGAAATAACAAAATTGGGGTTGCTATTGGGAGTTTGCATGGTGATTTAGAATTTGAGGAGGAGCACATAGTGATTGGTGATCCTTTGACCAAAACAGTGTCATGTAGTTGTGGAATGTTCAGTAGGACAAGAATATTGTGTGGACATGGTCTCAAAGTTCTTGACTTGATGAATATAAAGACATTACCAACACATTATCTCTTAAAGAGATGGACTAGAGAAGCACGCAACGGAAGCATACAAGATAGACAAGGAAGGAATGTGGTAGAGAATCCAAAGTTTGATACTCAACTTTGGTACAGGGGGTATCTGTTGGGGAACGTAGTAATTTCAAAAAAATTCCTACGCACACACAAGATCATGGTGATGCATAGCAACAAGAGGGGAGAGTGTGTCCACGTACCCTCGTAGACCGAAAGCGGAAGCGTTAGCACAACGCGGTTGATGTAGTCGTATGTCTTCACGATCTGACCGATCAAGCACCGAACGCACGACACCTCCAAGTTCTCCACACGTTCAACTCGATGACGTCTCTCGAACTCCGATCCAGCCGAGCTTTGAGGGAGGTTTCCATCGGCACGACGGCGTGGTCATGATAATGATGTTCTACCGACACAGGGCTTCGCCTAAGCACCGCTACGATATGACCGAGGTGGATTATGGTGGAGGGGGGCACCGCACACGGCTAAAAGATCTAAGAGATCAATTGTTGTGTCTATGGGGTGCCCCCTCCTCCATATATAAAGGAGGGAAGGAGGAGGGGGTCGGCCAAGAGGAGGAGGCGCGCCCAAGGGGGGCAATCCTACTCCAAGCAGGTTTTGCCACCCTTTCCTATTCCAACTAGGAGAAGGGGGAGGAGGAGGTGGAGAGAAGGAAGGAGAAGGGGGGCCGCCACCCCTTCCCTTTCCCAATTCAGATTTGGGCAAGGGGGGCCGCACGCCACCTCCTGCTGCCTCTCCTCTTCCACCACTTTGGGCCCATGAGGCCTAATAACCCCCCGGGGGGGGGTCCGGTAACCCCCCGGTACTCCGGTATCTATCCGATAACCCCCGGAACCATTCCGGTGTCCGAATATAGTCGTCCAATATATCAATCTTCATGTCTCGACCATTTCGAGACTCCTCGTCATGTCCGTGATCACATCCAGGACTCCGAACTACCTTCGGTACATCAAAACACATAAACTCATAATATAACCGTCATCGAACTTCAAGCGTGCGGACCCTACGGGTTCGAGAACTATGTAGACATGACCGAGACATGTCTCCGGTCAATAACCAATAGCGGAACCTGGATGCTCATATTGGCTCCTACATATTCTATGAAGATCTTTATCGGTCAAACCGCATAACAACATACGTTGTTCCCTTTGTCATCGCTATGTTACTTGCCCGAGATTCGATCGTCTGTATCTCACTACAAGAAATATGTCAACTTGTGACCACCACTATTAGTCACTGAATGGTCACAAATTTCCATTTGTGACCTTTTTGTGACCAAAAACATAAGGTCAAAAGCTGGCCGTCGTAAACTGACTATAGCGACCTTTCTTCTGGAATGGTCGTAGACGTTTATGACCAAAATACGTCTACTGTGGCGTTTTGGTCACTAGCAACCTCCCCAGGCCACGTAGGCATCCAGCGTGGCAATCTGACGTGGCACAAGATTCAGCCCGGTCCAATTCGATTTACTACATGGGCCTAGCCCAACAATTCGGCCTATTTGTGTTTTTTCTCATATTAATTTTGGCTAGGTAGATGGGCCAAGCCCAACAATTAAGCCTTCTCATTTTTGGGCCTAGGCCTTTTATTTTCTTGGCCTTCAGCTTTTCACAATTGATTTTTAAGCGATTTTGTTCATTTTCCTGAATTGTTTGATTTGTGCCTTTTTAGGGCCCAAATAGTATTTGTTTCATTTTGATGTATCAGCAATTAATGATCTGATCCTAAAAAAACAATAAATAATCAACATTTCCAATATTTCAATCACACAAATTTTCATAAATGGCGACCAATATGAGTATATTATATATATTAAAATCATGTGCTAGTTCACATCATCCAGGAATTTAGAACACCCAGGAAGTGTAAACACCCAGGAACATCCAGAAACATCTCTGAAGTAAACACCCAGTAACACCCAGGAACATCTATGAAGTAAACACCCAGGAACATAAAACACCCAGGAAGATAAAACTAGCTACAAAGATGAAGTGTTCCCTTCTTCGAACTTCTTCAGCCTAGAGCTCCTGTAGAAGAGAGGAAATTATGTTATCATGGCTGCCAATGAAAGCAATATATTCTAGCATAAACAAGTAGGAAAAGAATAATGAACAGAATAATAAACAGATACACAAGCAGCTAGGAGTATGGATAACAAAATAATGAAGTATGGATAACCATAGCAACACTAGTATACTGTTGCTGAGGAATTAGTATAATGAACAGAACTTCCTGAAGTATACTACTGCTACTGCTAAGTTTGCATCAGTTTAGAGATCTTATAGAATAATTTTTTTATGCCTGGAATGCATCAGCTTGCATCAGTTTGTACAATACTAGAAAGGGCATATAAAACAACAGAATTGCATAGGGCAAATAAAACGCGTTAACCTGCTATTGCTCTACACTTCAACATGGATAATAAATCTAACATCGATGGTTGGCATCATCCTTGCGTTGGCTAGTTAAAACTAAGAGCAGCAGAGCAGATATGTGTATTACGCAGACAAATAGGGGTGCTCCTGTTGGGTTGCAACATGAAAGAGCCATGTTTATTACTGCTAAAAAATACTTAGAGACCTCAACAAATTATTATCAAAGGAATGGTAACAAATCTAAGGGTTTATTTTTGGCAAACTATCCAAGGTTGAGAAATGAAAAAATGCAAAAAAACGTCGATCTGCTGTAGTTGTTTAACCATCACCACACTAACGAACATGTGTTCAAGAGAGTCGTTTGATCCAAAGAATTGAAGACAAATAAATGAAAGAGAAAATTTTCAATTCTATTCAAAAGTATAGTCCAAGCTATATCTGACTTCTGATGAAATGCATAGGTCCAGCCGATGACTACACATCAGCAGCTACTTCAGACATTGGCTGGAGAAATGCTTATCTTTTTTATTCTTCAATGACGTAAAAAGAAATGACAACACAGCACCAACAACAGTAGACTCTCACAGCCAACTAATATACTAGGACTACATCAACCAAGCATTAGTTTTAAAAAAGCTCGGTTTAAGATACTTCAACAACGTAAATCCCAGTAGCATCTCCTTGTAACATCATATGCTCAGCTGACAAATGATTCACATGCAACTCCTCTACATTATATCAAACCAACACAGAGAGCTGCATCTCTAGATGAGGAACAAAAAAACGTTGATAGCATGCTAGGCATCAGTTTTAAAAAGCTCAATTTTAGATCATCAAAGACCGGAAAGGCCACAGCGGTCTAAATGTTTCACATCCTCTGCCCAGCACAACATCATCATCGTCACGGAAATTCCCTAAACAGTCTGACTTCTCAAATGGCAGATTCACCTTCCGAACCATGTAGGAGAAAAACATCAAGACCATGGAATCAACAGGTAATTGTACCTTGAGAAGCAGAGCATGCGCCTCAGACGATCACGGGAGCACGATCCCGCCGCATTGCCTTGCTGCTGGCCTCATCGGCGCTTCACCATTGGCCAGAGGAGGAGCAGCCAGAGAGTCCAAGACTGTAAATGCCAAAGAGAGCAGCGAGTAAAATGAACTGGATTTTTCTGCCGCTAAATGAATGCTATATACCTATGCTGCTACTAAATGGTGCTTGTGCATAACTGAATTTTGCAGCTGGCACTGAAAGTTGACAGACAACTATTGCACTAAACTTTGCTGCTACTAGTATGTGATTTTCAAATGAGCTTATGTAAAAACATTGCTTGCGCATGTCCAACTAGAAAGGACACGGCAGATACAGCTATGTGAGCTAGCCTGATAGGTAGTTCAAGCAACTTGATTCAGTGAACTGGGAATGATCTAAGACGGACAATAAGAATGGAAAGCAAACATTGAACCCCACGTTGATCTGAAACTTTGGGATTCAAGCAAGAAGTCGCAAACGTGCAACCAAAATGCTCCTGTCAACATTATTATTCAAGGTAACATGCCATCAGCATCAGGAACACTGCTCAATGATTTGTATGTGGCATAGACATGATCCAGTTATCATGATACAATGACCATCTTGTAAAATGAAAGGCATGTGCTGCTCATTACAATTATTTTAAGCTGAGTGTTTCTTTCTTCTCTTTTATTTATGCAAGCGGAGATGTAGCAGGCAGGGAGGCAGGGAGCCATCACATATGCATGTATGTATGAAGCAGAACATGAAAAGAGCGACATATAATTAACTTGATTGACATGACATGGCAGGGTGTTTTTGTAGCCGATGCCAAACAGCACCATCGCCACCACCATTGCATGGAAGCATCAAAAAAGAGGAGCCTGGCACGATGAACCCCTTGTACAGAATCAAATCCTGCTGCACAAGGACAAGAGAAATAAGAAGATAATACGAAAGTTGTTAAACAAAATCATAGGATGCCATCACGTAGTCCAGACAAATTGAA